>NC_065446.1:186150215-186468598 GCF_917563875.1 Diabrotica virgifera virgifera | reverse complement strand
AAAATGGTAATAAATATGATTGATTATTATTTGTTGAAATGTCGAGAAAAGTTTTTGAATTGTAGACTGTTTTATTGATACCTACCGTTCTTATACCAAAAAATTATAATAAAAAATAGTTTTTATGTGGGCCCGTGTATTTGTTTTTTTTTTTTTGTATTTCCTTTTGTGAAAATAAGTATGTATTTATATCCTTATAAAAACGTTTTTATTAAAATAAGTTTTACTCTTTCTACATAACGGTTTTTTTTAAGTAATTGCTGATGTAAATAGTGCTATTAACTAAAAGAAGGAAAAATTAAGGAAGTTGGATTTGCCTCACCATCCTTTTATTATTGTATAGAAGCCAGTGGTTTAAGAGTGAAGAAATTATTTGTATGTATTAATACCTAACGTTTTATATCATGTTTTTATTATCTAATAAAGCATAATTTTACCTTAACATAATGATTTATTTCGTCGTATGTAATATCACTTTATTTTTAAGAAATGTAACTTAATTCTAAATATAAAATTATATCTGCGAAATATATTTGTTAACATTAAATATATTAATTAATAATGGTAAGATAACGATATTCCTTACTAAGAAATATTATTGCTCAGAAAGAAGAGTTTTCTAATGCCAAGAAAATATATTCTGATGACAAGTATAGTTTCTTTCTGGCAAATGGGTTTGCAGTTTGCAAGAAAGTGAAAGTTCAATCATGTTTAAGATATATTTCTTTGGGTATATTAAAATTTATTTGAAATATTTTGAAAAATTATATCTTACATACAAAGATATATTTTTTAGGCAATATGCCAAGTCGATCTTTCTTAAATATTAATAAAGTCTCTTTATGTCGAGAATTTTTTTCTCTCGGTGTAGTAGGTAATTGCTAGGATGCTATTTGCTGTAGTTCCCCACAGTTCAATCCCGTATGTCCAGATAAGTCGAATGATTGCTTAATAAACTAATATTTTGTTAAATAAAGATAAGCTGCATTTACGACGGAGTAACCAGTAGTGTTTTTGAATCTAATTCCTAATTGCTAATTTCTAATTCCTATTCTTCCAAATGTGTATTCTCCATGTTAGCCTAAGGTGTAATCCAAGATATTTTACAGTATCATTTTTAGGAATGTTCTTGTTATACATTAGGATATTCGGTGTTTCTTTGTGACATTTAGAAAATAGCTAACTGATTTTGCTGCGTGTTCCATTTTTTAGCACATATTTGGTTCTTAATAGTTACATAATGATTGTTTTATGCTTTAAGATATACTATCATAATATTTCAACCCTTAAAACCAACTTTGTTAAAGCTATATATAAAAAATTATTTATCCTAAAGAATAATAATTTCGGCTTATATCGATTTACATAAAAATTTGGGATTAGGATCATCTCACCCTGTACTTCATATTCTATAACATACTCAAGGGCGTCGATTATTTTTAAGGGTGTGCACTACCCCTTATTGTCAAAAATTATATAAAAACATTGTAAACTTTAATATGGAAAAAATTTGGTTTTGATTGGCTAGAAATAATGATTGTTTTATGTTTCGGATATAATATCATAATATTTCAACCCTTAAAAACCACCCTTAAGAACATTACAATTTTTATAAGTAGATAATTTAATAGATCTATACAGAAAAAAAAAGTAGAATTAAAAAATTACAGAAACATTTATTTACACAAAAATACGAATTTACAAATATGTAGAGGTACAAATACAAATAGTTTTTAAGTCATCTTCCAGTATATGGACCAGTTCTGTGGTGCTTTTAATTGGGGTGGGTTTAAAGGTCTCGAATAAGGGGGTGGTGCTCGTAAATGGAGGTTTTAAACAGCTATATATCGCTAACTATTCACTATAATGAAAATCTATGCACAATGTAATTTTAGTTATTAAAAAAGCTACAATTTAGTAATCTTTTATTTTTTTCGTATCTCCAATATTTTCGGAGATATTTTGAAGTAAAAGGTGGAAAATAAGAAATTGCAAAAGATCTTTTTCCTTTAAACTCCAATTATTCTAAAATTAGGAATTTAAAATAGGTTAAACTTCTTGAGTCTATTGACAATACAAATATACAAGAAACTACAGAAAGATGAAGACCAATTTTTAAATAGGAGGGTAGTTATGGGGTTATTTTCACTGATTTTTTCGTAGAGAAAAGCAGGTACTGATTTTTTTGATCGTAAGTCGCTCTATTTTTATGTTAAAAATTTTTTATTATTATTATTTGAAAGGTTTAATTAGGGGAGTGCATTTAGATTTTCAGTTCGGAAAAAATCAAACAAGATAAAACTTTCTGTAATTTCATTAAGAAATGTTTAATAAACAACATATCAAAAAGTTCTACTCGAGAAGTGGGTGCTTCATTTTTTATTAAACAAATGAACAGCGAAGTTAGATATTTTTTTAAATAACTCCGAAAATATAATTTTTAGAAAAAAACTGACTTGACCATTGAAAAATTCAGAAAATTTTACAAAAAAAACCTTATATAAAGATTTTTCTAAAATTAAATCTCTAGCTTCTGTAATTTTTTATTTATAACGCTAAAGTCACCCTTCTCACACACATTGGCGCACTGTAAACTAGCGTTGGAAGAAGTGCTTGGTTGAGTTTTTTTAATGTAATTCTTTAACTAATGGATCAAAAGAAATTTTACAAATTGGACATGAAAGAAGATCAAATAAGCTATCTTATGGTTGTAATAAAAATAAACAACGTGTATGGACATAAGTACGGTGTGGGCGGAAAGTGAGCCTTACATGAATTTTGTTTAAAAATGATTTAAAAATGTGTAACTAATACAATTTTACTTATAAAACTCTCAAATTTGCAAAACTTACCTCTCAATAATCTTACTAAACGGTGTTTTGTTCAAAAAAAAATCTCAAAAATGTAATTCAAATAATACGATGTTTCAAAAAATGTAATTTTTGAAAACTTCGTAGTTTTACGGAATTCCCACCACTTTAAGACGGTATTACTCAAGTTTGAATAAATCTAATACAATTTTTTTGATATTTTTTTAAAGCTTAGGATATAATCTTTAAAAAACACTGAATTATTTTAGTTTAGAAATGAAATAAACAATTTCTTTTTGAGAAAACTAAGAAAGATAACAAAAATGTAATACAAAAACCGAAAATTACCAGATGAAAAAATGTATATACAGAGTGATCAAAACTTTTTTGTGTAAAACTTACCTAAAATACATTTAATAATAAGCTTCAACAATAATAAAGGTTTAACAAAAAATTTTTTTTAGCTCTTATACAGTATGTCTGCGTAACTTGGAACCTATTGATAACTTTTTTAATATCAGTTTTACGAAAAAAAGTTATTCTTTATAAAATACTCTGCATCCTATATAACATAAGATGCAACGATCAAATATTAAATTTTGTTAATTTTGTACGAGGTATGTCAAAAAATATGAATTTCACTCAAGAGTAAAGTACCTTTATATTTCACAATATCAAAAATTTTTATAATGAAAAGTTGTTTGGAATTAAAAATTATGTTCCAATAGGTAATTATATCCTTCTAATCGAAAATTTATTTTTTTTAATATTGTTTCAAATTAATTATTATACCCAACATCATTAAATTTTCACTTATTATTTATGATAACTGTTTTATTATTAATTTTATGAAGAAAGTTATTCGTCCTAAATAGCTGTGCATGGTGTAACACTTAATATGCAAATATAAAATATTATATTTTATCAATATTATACGAGGTATGTAAAAAAATTATATTTCGCGCAATAAATATGTACCTTTATAGTTCACAATATTTCGATTAGAAGAGTGTAATTGCATATTGACACATCGTTTTTAATTCTGAACAACTTTCCATAATAACAAATTTCAGTATTATGAAAAATATAGGTATTTTACTCATAACTGAAATTTGTTTGATTGGATTTTACTCCTTTTTCATTTAAATATCCGCCATTTTGGATCCGCCATTTTGAAATTTAAATTTTTAATCTTTAATTCAGATTCAACAACCTGTTAAAAATAAAGACAATAAATGTTTTAGAAAAATGTTCTATTTTATGTTCTTTTTAGAAAATCCGCATTTTGGATCCGCCATTTTATAGTTTATAATGTTAACATTTAAGTTAGGTTTATCAAAGCTCTCAAAAATAAATATACATGTGTAGAAATAAATACATTTTGTAAAGAAATTATTATTTTACAACTATTTTTTAAGTTATCCGCCATTTTGGATCTGTCATTTTATAATCTAAATTATCAAAATTTGATTCAGGTTCAGCAACCTCTCAAAAATATCCACATATATGTAAACAAACACGTTTTATAAAAAAAATTCGGATTTTACAACTACTTTTTAAGGATTTTTAGGAAAAAATCCGCCATTTTGTATCCGCCATTTTGAATTTGCAAATTGAAATGTCAGATTCGGGTTCAGCATAATCAAAACTAAAATAAAAACATTTTTTATCAAAATAAAATGTTGAATTCACCCATATTCTTAACATTATTTATACAAAACAATTGTTATTGTTTAAACAATTAATAAACAATTAGCGGCGAAATTTGTGAGTAGAACTTTTTACTTTAACATATTTATAAACTAACAAAAAAAGTTTTAGAAAAATATAACCTTGTTTGATTTTTTCCGAAACATTGTATCTTTTCATTCTAATTGCACTCCCCTAAATTGTATACTTGAAAAAAGATACTTTAAGTTTTCCTCCAAAAATGGAAAGTTTTCCCGTTATTTGGCTTTGAATATTTTAAATTATGCATTTGACGAGAAAAGCTAATTTTAAAATGCCGTAACTCGATTTGTATTGGTATTAAAGATATTATAGAAGAAAAAAAACTTAGTTTGTGTTACTAAAAGATACAATTTTGTTATCCACAGTTTTTTTGATTAAATCCATATTTTTCGAGGTATTCTCAAAAAACCCTCGATTTTTTCGACGAAAAACTGTTATTTTCAAGCGCGAATAACTCGAAAAATATTAGTTTTACGAAGAAAATTTAAAAAACATTTTTTTCTTAGAATTACTTTTTACATCGATTTACATGGTTAAAATGCAATAAAATATTCCCACCCCCGAGATGGTTTGGCAACCACCCCCAAGGATTTAGCGTACAGCGGCATGATATAGAAAATAATCCTTGGACTATTCCCTACCTTCTGTGAAAATTTCAAGTAAATCCATGCTGGATGAAAAAATTGCGAGCCAAAATGCTTCATTTCCTCGACTATGTATATGTTCCGTTGCAATATATTTCAGCTGTCGTTATGGGAGCTGGGTTTTTACCAGAATTGCAGTGTCATCTGCGAATGTTGCGATTGTGGATTCTTCTCCCGTTGAAAAATCAACTGTAAAGATTTTGTAGAGAATTGGTCCCAAGACGCTGCCTTGCGCGACCCAAGTATTTATGTTGTGGATGTTAGACACACTTTCTTCGTATCTTGCATAAAATAGTCTTTCTTCGAGGTATGATTTTAATTTCGTATATAGCATCTGAAAGATTACTTTCTTAAATTTTTATAGCAATCTTTTATGTCACACATTGTCAAATGCTAGAATAAGATTCAGGAAAATGGCATTGCAGAAGCTCTTCTCCTGGAAGGCTGATTGTATCTTTTCTCCCACCCTATGCACTTGTTCAGTTGTGCCGTGGTCGGAACCACGAACCATGAATAACTGAACTGATGATTAACTTTAATATTGTTAGACATAAATGAAATAGAAGTTTAGTGTCTTGAACTTCAAGATTTCCTTCAAGATTTATTTTTTGTCTTTGAAGTTTCACAATTTAAAGTTGTATATTATAAAACTAATGTGATTGTAGTGGTGTGCATTTTTAATTTTAAAAAAGTTTTTACTTGGGATTTAAAACGAAGTAGATATCTTCTGACATACAGTTAAGTAGGTGATTATATTCTTAAATATTTGAGATATTTGGTAGGAATGGAGCAGAGGTGGGCAAATACTTTTAAGCGCGGGCCAAAATGAAATTTTCAAAATGTCTCCCGGGCCGGATGATTATACCCAGTATGCACGCTACGCACAAGCTAATGTTTTTGGTAATATTTTTTTGCACAAGAAATCTTTTTGACAAAAATACTATAAGTATCATTTTAAAACAAATGGACAAGTAGGTACATTTGACTGTTAATAATAAATAATAGTAATAATAAATTGTCTTACTTGGGTATATATGCGAACAATTTATGCCCAGTAAAATTACAAAATTATAGATATGGTCCGTCATATTAAGCCATAACCAGGATCCAGCTAAAAAATGAAATTCAGAAATTCGATCAAGAATAGAGTAATTGAAGATGAAGAAATTTCTGAGTAACCAAAGATTCAATCTGCAAATCTGATATCGGATGGTAAAATATTATGTCAAGTCAACCATCATAGACGAAATTTAAAGGAGACAACTGATCTTGTATGGTCATGTAGAAAAAATGGGCGATGACAGGCTGCCAAAACAAATTTTAAAATGGACGCCAAGGGAAAGAAGGAAGAGAGGAAGGCCGCAACAATCCTCACTAGGCGGCATTCAGGAGGCAATCTCGGATAGGAACCTTCACCCTGGCGAATGCAACAACCGACGAAGCTGGAAACCGGAAAGCGGAGAACCGGGATTGTTCTTCTTCTTCTTGCAGTACCATCTTCTATCGGAGGTTGGCTACCATCACAGCAATCCTAACTTTGTCGGCTGCAGCTCTGAACAATTGTATTGAACTGCACCCGTACCACTCCCTTAAATTTCGCAACCAGGAAATACTCCTACGTCCCACGTTTATCTTTCCCAAGATTTTTCTTTGGATTATGAGCTTTAGCGGGGAGTACTTTTCCCCTCTCATTATGTGGCCTAGATATTCCACTTTTCTCGTTTGTATGGTTTTTATGACTTCGCATTCCTTTCTCATCTTCAGCAAAACATTGGATTGTTAATGCTGACTTAATGAAAAATCTGGAAACTTCTGAGATGTGGCTTTTCAGGAGAATTTTGAAAATACCATGGACCGATCATATTACGAACGAAATGGTGTTACACAGAATGGGGAAGGACTAGAGAACTTTTGATCTTCAATAAAAGGAGAAAGACAGCAAGAAGAAGGATAACAGACTTAGAAATGATAAGTACGTTGTTGTTGCAGCAGCTGATTATGAAGGGTAAAATCGAAGGAAAAGGGGTCCTGGTAGATGACAAATGCCGTGGCCGAAAAATATTCGCGCCTGGACCGGGTTAAACACAGACAATTTTAAGAAAAGCAGAAGATACAGATTCATTATTTATATGAACACTACGAACACTAATACCTACTGTTGATTTCAAAAAAATCGCATAAAAGAGATTACGAGCGTAGGCGCAAAATTTCGGACCAATGCTTTTTAAATAAATGCATTCATTTTTTTTAATCCTGAGAAAAATAATAAATATTTTTGAAAAATTTAAACTCAGAATAAAAGATTACATTATTACCGAGTGCCGAAAGTCCCTTAGAATAAACAAAAAGTTTCTTTTGAATGAGATATGTCAAATTAAAAATCGCACTAAATTTTCTCTTTTTTTCACCCCTGTGACTCATTAAAATAAACATTATAGAAGTTTTCAGGGACTTTTCGGCCCTGTGTAATAATGTAATATTTCATTCTGCGTTTAAATTTTTCATAAATACTTATTAGTTTTCTCAGGATTCGAAAAAAATAAATGCATTTAGAAAGCATTTGCCCGAAATTTTGCGCATACGCTCTTAAATAAATTGCTTGCGAAATTTCTCAACGGGCCAGATAAAGTAAGGAAAAGGGCCGGATCCGGCCCGCGGGCCGGTTTTTGCCCACCCCTGGGATAGAGCATGTAATTTCACTAATGAAATATTGTTTAGTTTGTTGAAAATAGTCCTGTCGTCAGGGGGGGTACAACGGCCTCGTTAATTCAGATGGACTTACTCAAGTTTTTTTTATGTATTTTGACCCGTAGAACACGAATTTTTTGGGTAACAGTTGATCCGGATGTCGATAAGATTGTTATAGACCAAGAACTTGAGGAATCAAATAACAGCGATTTTTGGCAAAACAAAACAATATTTTGTATTTTTTGGGCCATTTTAAGTAAAAAATATTTCTACAAGTTTTTTCGTAGGATGCACAGTTTTCGAGATAAACGCGGTTGAACTTTAAAAAAATCGAAAAATTGCAATTTTTGAACCCGAATAACTTTTGATTAAAAAATAAAATAGCAAGTCTGCTTACCGCATTTGAAAGTTTAAGTCAAATTATATCGGTTTTGATTATTTGCATTGGTAAAAATTTATTTTTTTATTGTTTAACAAAGCTATAAACACGTAGGGTTTCCCGTGCTTTTACATGCGTTTTAACGCATGTAACGTAGAAATAGTCTTGATTGCACTAGTACCTATTCTACCTACTCGTTCGATTTTAAATGAGAAATCATAGAAACATCACTCACGCACTAGTTGTTTGTAGCTTTGTTTAGCAATAACACAATAAATTTTTAGCAATGCAAATAATCAAAACCGACATAATTTGACTTGAACTTTCAAAGGCGCTAAGCAGAATTGCTATTTTATTTTTTAATCAAAATTTATTCGGGTTTAAAAATTGCAGTTTTTCGATTTTTTGAAAGTTCAACCGCGTTTATCTCGAAAACTGTGCATCCTACTAAAAAACTTGTAGAAATATTTTTTGCTTAAAATGACCCAAAAAATACAAAATATTGTTTTGTTTTGCCAAAAATCGCTGTTATTTGATTCCTCAAGTTCTTGGTCTATAACAATCTTATCGACATCCGGATCAACTGTTACCCAAAAAATTCGTGTTCTACGGGTCAAAATACATAAAAAAAATTTGGGTAAGTCCATCTGAATTAACGAGGCCGTTGTACCCCCCCTGGCGACAGGACTAAAATAGGTTAAAGGATTATATTATACAATTATGATGATATTATATTATTTTCATTTTTAAAGGTTAGGTTATTACTAGTTTAATTTTATCTAATTTATTTAATTTTTTTTTACGAATATTTTAAAATCAGCATTAGCCTAATCGATCCAGTCGTTCCCAAGTTGTTATAAGAATAATATTATAATATAATACTATAATAAGTGTATTGTTTGTATCTAGTGATGAGTGCGCTAGCAACGTGCAATAAAACGCAAAAGACCGAAAACATAATACATTGTGAAATAAAAAGAGATGAAACTAGTAGAGGTGTGAAAATATCATTATTGCACGAGAGCTCTAAAATTATCGATTTGTTTCCCGAGTGACACTTTGACAATTTTAATTTCACGACTCCAAGGGGAATGAAATTATGTTAAAGTGTTACTGTCATTGTCATTAATGTGACTGAATGTTAATTTTTTCGTAGCAACGAAGGGCATCTGACGTAATACTTGACGACGGGATATTATCAAAAATTATTAGAACTAATTGCACGAGAGCTCTAAAATTATCGAATTTTTCCCGAGTGTCACTTTGACAGTTTTAATTTCAGACCCGAAGGGGAATAAAATTATGTCAAAGTGTCACGAGGGCAAAAAATCAGTAATAATTTTAGAGATCGAGTGCAATTTGTTGCATAAGCATCAAGTTAGCTAAACACCTATCACAAATCGATTCGAAAGTAGGTGGATAATTTGCCGCTAATTAGTCGTTAATTAGTTGTGAAAATACCGATTTTGTCGTTTCTTTTTTGTTTTCTTTTTTTAGGTGCTTTGCTAACTTGATATAAAGTTAGCAAAGCACACCTCCGAAAAATGACTTTAGAGCGTTCGTAGGAGAATCGGAATAGGATTAGTTTTTGCCGCTAATTAGTCGCTAATTAGTTGTGAAAAAATTAATTTTCTAAATTAATTTTTTTTTTGTTTTTTTTTTGGTGCTTTGCTAACTTGATATAAAGTTGGCAAAGCACGCTTCCATAAAATGATTTTAGGGATTTCGTAAAATAATGAAAATAGAATGAGAATTTGCCGCTAATTAGTCGCTAATTAGTTGTGAAGAAATGAATTTTCTAAATTAATTTTTTTTTGTTTTTTTGGGTGCTTGGCTAACTCGATATAAAGTTGGCGAAGCACGCCGCTATAAAATGATTTCAGAGTTTTCGTAAGGGAATGAGAATAAAATGAGAATTTGCCGCTAATTAGTCGCTAATTATTTGTAAAGGAATTTTATTCACAAAAATTTTTTTTTTGTTTTTCACGGTGCTCCGCTTACTCGATATAAAGTTGGCAAAGCACGACTCCATACAATCATTCTAGGGTTTCCGGAGAAGAATAGCAATGGAATAAGAATTCTTTGCTAATTAGTCGTGCATTAGTTGTGAACACACCAATTTTGTCGTTTTTTTGTTTTTGACGGTTCTTTGCTGACTTGATATAAAGTTCGCAAAGCACGCATCCATAAAATGATTTAGGTTTTTTTGTAGTAGCATGAAAATAGGATCAGAATTTGCCGCTAATTAGTCGCCAATTAGTTGTGAAAAAATTGATTTTCTAAATTAATTTTGTTTTTGTTTTTTTGGGTGCTTTGTTAACTTGATACAAAGTTGGCAAGCACACCTCCGAAAAATCATTTTAGGGTTATCGTAAAAGAATGGAAATAGAAAAAAAATTTGCCGCTAATTAGTCGTGAATAAGTTGTAAGAATACCGATTTTGTCGTTTATTTATTTTTTTTTTATTTTTTTAGGTGCTCTGCTAAATTGATATAAGGTTAGCAAAGCACAACTCCAAAAAATGACTTTCGAGCGTTCGTAGAAGAATGGGAATAGAATGAGAATTTGCCGCTAATTAGTCGCTAATTAATTGTAAAGAAATTAATTTTTTTAATTAATTTTTTTTTTTGTTTTTTGGGTGCTTTGGTAACTTGATATAAAGTTGGCAAAGCACGCTTCCATAAAATGATTTTAGGGATTTCGTGAAAGAATAAAAATAGAATGAGAATTTGCCGCTAATTAGTCGCTAATTAGTTGTGAAGGAATAAATTTTCTAAATGAATTTTTTTTTTGTTTTTTAGGTGCTTTGGTAACTTGATATAAAGTTGGCAAAGCACGCTTCCATAAAATGATTTTAGGGATTTCGTGAAAGAATAAAAATTGAATGAGAATTTGTCGCTAATTAGTCGCTAATTAGTTGTGAAGAAATGAATTTTCTAAATTAATTTTTTTTTGTTTTTTTTTTGCTGCTTTGCTAACTCGATATAAAGTTGGCGAAGCACGCCGCTATAAAATGATTTCAGAGTTTTTGTAGGGGAATGGGAATAAAATGAGAATTTGCCGCTGATTAGTCGCTAATTATTTGTGAAGGAATTTTATTCAGAAAAATTTTTTTTTGTTTTTCACGGTGCTCCGCTTACTCGATATAAAGTTGGCAGAGCTCGACTCCATACAATCATTTTAGGGTTTCCGTAGAAGAATAGCAATGTAATAAGAATTCTTTGCTAATTAGTCGTGCATTAGTTGTGAGAATACCAATTTTGTCGTTTTTTTCGTTTTTGACGGTTCTTTGCTGACTTGATATAAAGTTCGCAAAGCATGCATCCATAAAATGATTTGGGTTTTTATGAAAAAGCATGGAAATAGGATCAGAATTTGCCGCTAATTAGTCGCTACTTAGTTGTGAAGAAATTATTTTTCTAAATTAATTTTTTTTTGTTTTTTCGGGTGCTTTGCTAACTTGATATAAAGTTGGCAAGCACACTTCCGAAAAATCATTTTAGGGTTTTCGTAGAAGAATAGGAATAGAAAAAAAATTTGCCGCTAATTAGTCGTGAATTAGTTGTGAGAATACCGATTTTGTCGTTTATTTTTATTTTTTATTTTTTTAGGTGCTTTGCTAACTTGATATAAAGTTAGCAAAGCACACCTCCGAAAAATGACTTTAGAGCGTTCGTAGGAGAATCGGAATAGGATTAGTTTTTGCCGCTAATTAGTCGCTAATTAGTTGTGAAAAAATTAATTTTCTAAATTAATTTTTTTTTTGTTTTTTTGGGTGCTTTGCTAACTTGATATAAAGTTGGCAAAGCACGCTTCCATAAAATGATTTTAGGGATTTCGTAAAAGAATGAAAATAGCATGAGAATTTGCCGCTAATTAGTCGCTAAATAGTTGTGAAGAAATGAATGAATGAAGTTTATATGAAGTCAGCAAAGAACCGTAAAAAACAAAAAAACAACGACAAAATTGGTATTCTCACAACTATTGCACGACTAATTAGCGACAAATTCTTATTCTATTCATATTCTTTTACGAAAACCCTGAAAAGATTGTATCAGGGCGTGCTTTACCAACTTTATATCGAGTAAGCGAAGCACCGTAAAAAACAAAACAAAAAATGTTCTGAATGAAGTTCCTTCGCAACTAATTAGCGGCAAAATCTCATTCTATTCTCATTTTTTTACGAAAACCCTTAAATCATTTTATTGAGGCGTGCTTTGCCAACTTTATATCAAGTTAGCAAAACACCCAAAAAAAAAAATTCATTTAGAAAATTCATTCCTTCACAACTAATTAGCGACTAATTAGCGGCAAATTCTCATTCTATTTTTATTCTTTTACAAAATACCTAAAACCATTTTATGGAAGCGTGCTTTGCCAACTTTATATCAAGTTAGCAAAGCACCCGAAAAAACAAAAAAAAAATTAATTTAGAAAATTAATTTTTTCACAACTAATTAGCGACTAATTAGCGGCAAAAACTAATCCTATTCCCATTCTCCTACGAACGCTCTGAAGTCATTTTTTGAACGTGTACTTTACTAACTTTACATCGAGTTAGCGGAGCACCTGAAACAACAAAAATAATATCAAAAAAATTGCTAAAAAAATTCGTCCACAACTAATTAGCGACTAATAAGCGACAAATTCTCATCCTATTTCCATGCTTTTACGAAAAAACTTAAATCATTTTAAAGATGCGTGCTTTGCCTACTTAATGTTGAGTAAGCGAAGCACCGTAAAAACCAAAAAAAAAACAGAATTTATGGATGAAATACCTTCACAACTAATTAGCGATTAATTAGCGGCAAATTCTGATTCTATTTTCATTCTTTTACGAAAACACTAAAATCATTTTAGGGAGGCGTGCTTCGCCAACTTTATATCAAGTTAGCGAAGCACCCAAAAAAACAAAAAAAAAATTAATTTAGAAAATTCATTTCTTCACAACTAAGTAGCGACTAATTAGCGGCAAATTCATATTATATTTTCATTCTTTTACGAAACCCATAAAATTATTTTATGGGGGCGTGCTTTGCCAACTTTATATCAAGTTAGCAAAGCATCCAAAAAAAACGAAAAAAAAATTCATTTAGAAAATTCATTTTTTCACAACTAATTAGCGACTAATTAACGGCAAATTCTCATTCTATTCTCATTTTTTTACGAAAACCCTTAAATCATTTGATTGAGGCGTGCTTTGCCAACTTTATATCAAGTTAGCAAAACACCCAAAAAAACAAAAAAAAAATTACCCTCCGTTACTCGCACACGGTGTGGGAGACCGGGCCTGTAAATAAATTCCTGTAACTCTGCTTGTAGTGGGGATTTTGAATGGCTAATTCGTATACTTCTTCAGTGGTCAATCAACTGTGGGTAAAGTCAGTTCGCAGTGTAAAAAATAGTACTGTCCTTTTGTTATTACGCAACACGGTCCCGTACACCGTGTGCGAGTATTTGTGCACCAATTTTTGTGTTTGGATCACACATCGATATTTTTAATTAGTAAGGTAATTTAAGATCTTTTCCTTATTTTCAATGTTTATAGATTAGTTTATTTATATTTACATATATAAATATAAATATATAACTTACCCAGAACCATCAGAATGAGGTTTAGGGAGATATGTGGTTTACCAACAAAGCAAGTACCAGTCGTAACACCAGGAACTTCAGATCGCTGTGCTGTTTGTGATTGGAAGAAAAATAGAAAAACAAAGTTTTACTGCCAAATATGCTCAAAATATCTGTGTTTGGAACACCATTGTTCCAATGAATGTGACACCATTGTGTATTTCATGTTTTAAAAACGTTAATAAATTTTTATAACTTTTTTTGTTACTACAATTACTCTTTATTTTTAATTTTTTTGTGTATTGAATTAAGATCTAAAGTTCTTAGTAAACAAATTTAACCATATTCAATTTTTTTTTCACTTCAAAAGTTTTTGTATATACATATAAATGGATAACAATGAAAATTATTAAATTTTTGATTAAAGTAATATAATGTGAACACAAACGCATATCTACAAAATTATATGATCATATATTCATTAAATAATTTAATCGTACACAATTTTGCAAAAAAAAATAATTTTAAAACACTGCTGACCCATATTTTTCGACCCGGTCTCCTGCACCGTGCGCGAGTATCCGATCACAAAAAGTTGGCGCGAGTAACGAAAGGTTAAAAAAATTATTTTTTTCAGAACTAATTAGCGACTAATTAGCGGCAAATTCTCATTCTATTCCCATTCTTCTACGAACGCTCGAAAGTCATTTTTTGCAGGTGTGCTTTGCTAACCTTATATCAAGTTAGCATAGCACCTAAAAATAAAAAATAAAAAATAAACGACAAAATCGGTATTCTCACAACTAATTCACGACTAATTAGCGGCAAATTTTTTTTCTATTCCTATTCTTCTACGAAAACCCTAAAATGATTTTTCGGAGGTGTGCTTGCCAACTTTATATCAAGTTAGCAAAGAACCCGAAAAAACAAAAAAAAATTAATTTAGAAAATTAATTTCTTCACAACTAATTAGCGACTAATTAGCGGCAAATTCTCATTCTATTTTCATTCTTTTACGAAATCCCTAAAATCATTTTATGGAAGCGTGCTTTGCCAACTTTATATCAAGTTAGCAAAGCACCCAAAAAAACAAAAAAAAAATTAATTTAGAAAATTAATTTTTTCACAACTAATTAGCGACTAATTAGCGGCAAAAACTAATCCTATTCCGATTCTCCTACGAACGCTCTAAAGTCATTTTTCGGAGGTGTGCTTTGCTAACTTTATATCAAGTTAGCAAAGCACCTAAAAAAATAAAAAAAAAGAAACGACAAAATCGGTATTTTCACAACTAATTAACGACTAATTAGCGGCAAATTATCCACCTACTTTCGAATCGATTTGTGATAGGTGTTTAGCTAACTTGATGCTCATATTTGTTGCGATTATTTCATGAATAAAACTAAAACCAAAATTTTATTGTAGTTTATTTATGTAAGTACAAATTAGTACAATTAAACACACAGTTGATATAAATATTTGACGGTTGAAAGTCATCACTTTTATAATTTTTAAAACATTAATTGTCATTAATGTCGCTGAATGTATTTTTTCGTAGGGACGAAGGGCATCTGACGTAATATACTAGACGACGGGATATTATCAAAAATTATCGGGTCTAATATCACAAGAGAGTGAGAGTAAATTGAAAATAATACGACAGTTTTTCGAAAATTTGTTGTCTGGCAATAGACACGAGAGCCCGCAGGGCTCGAGTGGCTTTTGCCCAATGACAACAAATTTGAGTAAAAATGAAGCATTATTTTTTATTTATTCTTACTGTCGTGTGATATTCGTAAGATTATTTTCTTAAATGGGACAGTTGTCAAAACTAAGAAACTGGTTGCCATTAAACAGAAACAATCTACTTAAAAAAAATATATCGGTAATTTTATGCAGTAGATAATTCTCAGTATAATTTTAATCTGATTGGACAGAATTAAACACGTGATCAAATACCTTACTATACGATTGGAAGTTAAAATCATTAAAAAATAATCAGTAGTAATTGCACAAGAGCTCTAAAATTCTATATTAATTTTAGAGTTCGAGTGCAATTTGTTGCGATTATTTTATGAATAAAACTGTTCAAAACCAAAATTTTACTGTAATTTATTTATGTACAAATTAGTACAATTAAACAGAAAGTTTTTATAAATATTTGACGATTGAAAGTCATCACTTTTATAATTTTTAAAACATTTTGTCATTAATGTCACTGAATGTATTTTTTCGTAGCAACGAAGGGCATCTGACGTAATATACTTAACGACGGGCAATTATCAAAAATTATCGATTTAATTCAAATTTCTGTAGCTTTCTATTGGTCAGAATCTCCTATGAATGAAATAATCGGGATTAATATTACAAGAGAGTGAGAATAAATTTACAATAATACGAGAATTTTTCGAAAACTTGTTGCGTGGCAATATATACGAGAGCTCGCGGGGCTCGAATGGCTATTGCCCAATGACAACGTGTTTGATAAAAAAGTGGAGCATTATTTTCCTGTTTATTCTTACTGTCGTGTGATATTCGTAAAGTTATGTTTTTATACTTACATATAAAATTCAAGCCTTTGTATAAAAACATTCAGTGACATTTATCCCAATTAATGTGACATACATTTTTCAACTTATCAAAGTGAACAGCAGAATTTAGTAAATATTTAAATTAGTGCGGCAGATTCGTGCAATATATTATAAGAATTGCACATTTAATGATATAAGCGTATAATTTGGTCCACATATACTGCACAGATAAAGGTTCAAATTTAGATATGAGGCCATCTCAGATTTTGCCTTTTACAAAAATGGCGGTCATTCAAAATGGGCGACTATACATATATGACTAATAGCACGATATCTTTTGAATGAAGAGTCCGATTTCAACCAAATTTGGTACGTAGGTTCGTTTTGTGATTTACAAGATCGATGCCATAAAATGGAAAAATCGTTTTACCAGAAGTTTTGTTTTTCCTGGTTTTTTATGTAAAACTATTTTATATTATGTAAATAATTTATTTTCAATTTTTTCACCCTGTATATATTAATTTTTCAAAATGGTAATACCACTATTGAAAAGAGCGTAAGAATATGTTTTAGGAAATATTTTGAACTTTGTAGTTATGTTAATTATAATTACCATTTAATAAATGCATAACGTATCTTCACATGTACCTATATGTGGCAGATTCGTGCAAAGAATATAAGAATTATTGTACACTTAATGGTAGAGTCATAGAATTTGGACAACATATACTACACATACAAAAGTTCAAATTTAGATATGAGGCCATCTCAGATTTTGCCTTTTACAAAAATGGCGAGCATTCAAAGTGGCGGCTATACATATGTGACTAATAGCACGATAACTTTTGAACGAAAAGTCCGATTTTAGACAAATTTTGTATCAAGTTTCTTTTTTTGATGAATAAGATCGAGGTCTTGAACCGGAAGAATCGGTTTACCAAAAGTTGTGTTTTTACTGTTTTTTATGTAAAAATATGTTGTTGTTTTTTCAATTCTTTCACCCTGTATATATTAATTTTTCAAAAAGTTAATACCGCCATTGAAAATAGTGTACAAATATTTTTTAGGAAAGATTTTAAACTTTTTAGTTATGTTAATTACCATTTAATAAATGCATAACGTATCTTCACATGTACCTATATGCGGTAGATTCATTTTGTATGCCTGCCATTTTTGTAAAAGACGAAATCTGAGATGGCCTCATATCTAAATTTAAATCTTTGTATGTGTAGTGTGTGTGGTCCAAATTATATGCTTTTACTATTAAATGTACAATAATTCTTATATTATTTGCACGAATGCGCCGCACATAGGTTCATAGGTACATGTTAAGATACGTTATGCATTTATTAATTGATAATTAATATAACTAAAGAGTTCAAAATATTTCCAAGAAAATATTTTTACGCTCTTTTCAGCGTCGGCATTAACTTTTTGAAAAATTAATATATACAGGGTGAACGAATTGGTAAAAAACAACATGTTTTTATATAAAAATCAGGAAAAACACAACTTCTGGTAAATCGATTCTTCCGGTTCAAGACCTTGGTCTAACACATCAAAAGAAGGATCTATATAACAAATTTGGTTGAAATCGGACTTTTCGTTCAAAAGTCATCGTGCTATAAGTCACATATGTATAGGCGCCATTTTGCATGCCCGCCATTTTTGTAAAAGGTAAAATCTGAGATAGCCTTATATCTAAATTTGAATATTGATGTGTGTAGTATAGGTGGTCGAAATTATATGCTTCTACCATTAAATGCACAATAATTCTTATAATGTTTGCACGAATTTGCTACACATAGGTACTTGTGATGATACGTTATGCATTTATTAAATGATAATTAACATAACTAAAAAGTTCAAAATATTTTCTACAAAATATTTTTACGCTCTTTTCAAATGCGGTATTACCTTTTTGAAAAATTAATATATACAGAGGGAAAAAATTGAAAAAAAAAAACATATTTTTACATAAACAACCAGTAAAAACACAACTTCTGGTAAACCGATTCTTCCGGTTTACCATATCCCTCTTGTAAATCAAAAAGAAAACCTATACACCAAATTTGGTTGGAATCGGACTTTTCGTTCAAAAGTTATGGTACTATTAAACACATAAGTATAGCCGCCACTTTGAACGCCCGCCATTTTTGTAAAAACAAAATCTGAGATGGCCTCGTATCTAAATTTGAACTTTTATATGTGTAGTATATGTGGTGCAAATTATACGCTTGTATCATTAAATGTGCAATTGTTTCACATATCGGCCGCACTAGATGAAGATATTATAATTAGACGAAAAATTATTTATAAATACAGTTGTATTCATGAAATAGTTTTATCGAAGTAAACAAAACGAAGTAAATAAATGTGACAGTTGTCAAAACTAGGAAACTGGTTGCAATTAAACAGAAACAATCTACTCAAAAAAAGTCCCACTGTAATTTAGTACAGTAGAAAATTACCGATGTAATAATAATCTAATTGACAGAATTAAACAATTGATGAAAAACCTTACTACACGACTGGAAATTAAAATCATTAAAAAAATAGTCGCTGTACGTTTTATTTCTCTAGTTTTCTACTTGTCAGAATCTCTATGAATGAAAAAATCAACATTCACAAGAGATTGAGAATAAATTGACAATAATGGGACAATTTTTCGAAAACTTGTTGCCTGGCACTACTCACGAGAGCCCGCAGGGCTCGTTTGACTATTGCCGAATGGAAACAAGTTTGGAGAACAAATTGACCATTATTGTCTTATTTATTCTTGTGTATTCTTCTATATCACACTGTTGTGTGGTATTCGACAGATATATTTATTACTTACATACAAAATTTAAGTATGTGTAAATAAAAATGTAGTGACATTTATTCCAATTAATGTGGCACACATTCTTCAACTTTTTAAAGTGAACAGCACAGTTTAGCAAATATTTAGAGGAAGATATCAATAAAATATTAATTAAAATTATTTATCATCCTCATCGTCATTGGCGTTATATATCTTTATGAACCAAAGCATTCTTAAGAACAATCCTCCATTCGCACCTGTCTCTACCAACTCTACTCCATACTTTATTTTCAATAGATTTTAGATAATTTTCTTAATTGTCTTGGTATCGCAGTCTCAGTCGTCCTCTTGCTCGTTGTCCTATCGGCCTTCTTCGGCCAAAAACTTTTCTGACTATGTATGGTGGTACTCCACCCTCAGGAACGTCTCATGTTGGTTGGGGGTAGTTACCCCCTATGATAGCGGTTTATGAAGTAAACACTACTCGCTGTATACGTATTTATTTACCAACTATAAGTATAACAGTAAAGGGTTGGTGTGCTTACGGTATAACCATCTGAACGAATGATAATTGATAACAGATCGAATTAGACTCAATCACGCTTCTTCTGCTAGATGTATATGTAAATGCTGATACAGCGTGGCCGTGAATTACAATACTATTGACTAGCTGACCAAGCCATATTGCCGATTAGTGTAATTGTGTTGAGAAATCTGTGTCACCTACTTAATTGAAAACAATCGTGGTGTCTGTTTTTCTAGGATATTTAAAAATTAAATGACTATGTGTTGCACTTGTTTTTGGATGCTGATAATCCTGGTATATATGGCATCTGTCTCTCGCCTGATTACATCGCCAAAGCTGATAAAATTATTTATAAATACAATTTTATTCATAAAAAATAATCTTACCGAAGTACACTCGAGCGCTTAAAATTGCCGATTTGTGTTGTGCTCGTAACAATTTGACATTATATGCAGAACTTAAAGTGTATTATGGTTTATTTTCATAAATATGACAGTTGTCAAAACTAGAAAATGTATTGTAATTAAACAGAAACAAAATACTATTACGCGAGAATGACTTTTACTGATTATTTTTATTTTAGACTAGCATAATATGCAACGAGCATTTAACGAAGGTCATTATGAGGGAGTTTCGTATAGAGTACGAGCTTCATAATGTAAATTAAATGCAAGTTGTATACACTATTTTTTCTATGATCAGTCACAACAAAGAAATATATTCAAATTTAATAATTTTGTTACGCAAACAAATTAAGTAGTTTGTCAGTTTGACAGTTTGTTTACATATTGAGAACTGCCAAAGCGGATGTATTTGACTCGCCATTGGTCACTGCGAGTGTACCACCTTTATCGCGAATTCCATATCGCGATTCTATTGGTTAAAAATCTGTATCTTAATGAAAATCTGTATCATAATGAAGTTCATTATGATACAGGTAGTGACATCATAATTGATATATTATAGTATGAGAATAGAAAAACTATCCCTGTTTAATCCCTGTTAAAGCGTGGCACGCAATGTGTTTATTTAAATTATCTTAAATATTTAACTTATTTAAATTATCTAAAGACATATACTGATTTATCTATTCTAATACACCATAACTAGATATAATTTATTTTTAATATTCCAAATTACAGTAATTACCCCAGGCTGTGGGTGAAAAACGTGATATAATTCAGGAATTTTTGAAACCTATCAGGTGTTGTAAAGGACGATGCCAGGAATAACTTCTACTAAAATGTAACCAAAAATATTGTGCGCTTTTTTTTTTAATTGCGATTTTCATTTGTTAAATTTGCAATTTTTATTTATTTTTAATTGTGTAGCTGAGGATATTGATTTTAGAGAAAGACTTTTCAACAACAAGTTGTAGTAAATTAAAAAACCTACAATTTGAGGTACGGCAAGTTTAATTTGGTTAATTGGTTATTGCAAAACAGCCTGCGAAAGGTCCAAAATGGCCGTTTTTTACAATTGCATTATTTATTGTACAAATAATTTTTTTAATTTTTTTAAAGCTTTACAATAAAGATCTTTTGACTCCAAACATAAAAAAAAATTTTAAAGCCAGATTAACGAATTTGTTGCTTAGATATTATAAATTGTTTATCCCAGGAGGTCAAATGTCGAAGGCTATAACTTTTTGAAAAAAAATCGTAGAAAGTTGGTGAAACATCCAATCTCCTTCGAAAGAGTTATGTTTTCATATTCTGATGTAAATAAATGCGTAAAACATTTTTAAACCTCTAATTTTTGGATTTGAAAATAAGGGGGCAAATTTCGTTAAAACATTTAGAGCTGAAGCGGCCCTGTACATCCTATGAGTTTTTAACTTACATATTATTGTTGCTGAAGATGACTCGAAGATTCATAAAAAAATAAAAAATTTCTACGACCAACTGAAGCCGAGATAATTTTTGGGTTTGAAAATAAGGGGGCAAATTTCGTTATAAACATTTAGAGCTGAGGCGGTCCTGTATATCCTATGAGTTTCTAACTTACAGATTATTGTTGCTAAAGACGAAACGAAGATTTATAAAAAAATTTAAATTTTCTACAACCAACTGAAGCCGAGATAATTGTTTTTTTTTTTCTTAAATCATAGTGCCTTTATTTATAACAATTAAGAATTTATTTTACAGTCATTGACTAAAGAAAGACTTATGTTATCTTAAAATGAAAATTATTATAAAATATAATTACCTACATTTCATTATTAAAAATTGTTGGCTTCAGTTGGTCGTAGAAATTTTTTATTTTTTATAAATCTTTGTTTCATCTTTAGCAACAATAATCTGTAAGTTAAAAACTCATACGATGTACAGGGCCGCCTCAGCTCTAAATGTTTATAACGAAATTTGCCCCCTTATTTTCAAACCCAAAAATTAGAGGTTTAAAAATATTTTACGCATTTATTTACATCAGAATATAAAAATATAACTCTAGAAGGAGATTAGATGTTTCACCAACTCTCTACGATTTTTTTTCAAAAAGTTATAGCCTTCGACATTTGACCTCTTGGGATAAACAATTTATAATATCTAAGCAACAAATTCGTTAATCTGCCTTTACAATTTTTTTTTTATGTTTGGAATTGAAAGATCTTCATTTCAAAGCTTTAAAAAATAAAAGAAAATTATTTGTACAATAAATAATGCAATTGTAAAAAACGGCCATTTTGGACCTTTCGCAGGCTGTTTTGCAATAACCAATTAACCAAATTAAACTTACCTTACCTCAAATTGTAGGTTTTTTAATTTACTACTTTCTATAAAAAAGTTTTTCTCTAAAATCAATATCCTAAGCTGCAAAATTAAATATCATTAAAAGTTGCAAATTTAACAAATGAAAATCGCAATTAAAAAAAAGCGCACAATATTTTTGGTTACATTTTAGTAGAAGTTATTCCTGGCATCGTCCTTTACAACACATGATACGTTTCAAAAATTCCTGAATTATATCCTGAAATCGACCTATTTTTCACCCACAGCCTGGGGCAAATTACATTTTAAGCGTGTCCGTCACAATACGCGATACCGTTTTATTATTTAAATAATAGTAACTTATTCTAAATATAATAATGTAGGTACATTATTCCCAGTATAATAATAATCTGATTGGACAGAATTAAATATCTGATGAAACAAGATTGGAAATTAAATTCGTTAAAAATTAATCAGTAGAAAATGATTAATTTTTTCAAATGTCACTTATAAATGTTTAGAATGTAAATTTTTTTGTAAAAATGGATAAAACACATTCAAAAAGTCATGATAATTCTCATAGAAGACGAAGTCCTGCCAGAAGAGTCACATCGGAAATTTTGCAAAATCCTTTCTTGAATTTTATGAGAGATTTTCGTAGGTCCGATAAACAATATTTAACAGTAACTTAATTAGTGAGAAGATGAGCCCAAATTTGGAGACAGATGAGCGAAAAAGACGATATTTGATACCTTTGTGTTTTAAAATATATTAATGTTGTTTATATACCTAATGAAAATCTAATCCTCACATACAAGTTGTAGTCCACTTGAGACACAACTTCTGTGTGAAACTGGGTTTAAACACCTTTAGACATATATCGTATGAGTTTGGGAACTACCTCTGTGACAAGAGAACTTTATAAAATTTTGATATGACAGTTTGACTCCGATACGTCTAAAGGTGGGAAACTATCAGTAGTAATTGCACAAGAGCTCTAAAATTCTATATTAATTTTAGAGATCGAGTGCAATTTGTTGCTATTATTTCATGAATAAAACTGTTCAAAACCAAAATTTTATTGTAATTTATTTATGTAAGTACAAATTAGTACAACTAAACACACAGTTGTTATAAACATTTTACGGTTAAAAGTCATCACTTTTATAATTTTCAAAACATTAATAATTAATTACATTACGTCAGATGCCCTTCGTTGCTACGAAAAAAATTCATTTAGTGACATTAATGACAATTATTGTCATTAATGTCACTTGACGATGGGCAATTATCAAAAATTATCACTAGTAATACCACTAGAGGTCAAATTATTTCCGGAAATTTTTTTGAGATCATGAATATTTTGAAAATTTCCCGAGTCGCAGACGAGGGAAATTTTCTAAAAATATTCATGATCAAAAAAAAATTTCCGGATATTAATTTGACTTCGCGTGGTATTCGGTAAGAAAATTCCACACCAAATTTGCATTTGAAAATCCAAAGCTGCATGAACAGATTAATAGCGCGCCATAGCTTTGTCAGCAATTATTTAGGCTTTCAAATTCGTAATTTCTACTCATTGTAGTTGCATGGGAATACCATTTCAAGATAGAAAATAGTATATTCTTCAATTTTACATAAGTTTTGAGTAACTACAAGTGATAGAAAATGAATCAAAACTAAATTATGTAAACAAATAAAAACCAGTCTGTCAAAAATGTTCTGTTATTGTAAACGTCAAAAAATTTCCACTATAATTCGCTGTTGGGTACCCCACGAGCAAAAAATTTCCGATAAAATACCTCCGTTGCCATGGTGATCTGTCAAAATAACGTATTTTGATTGGTTTGATTTTTATTGAATTGGAAAATTACAGGTGTGGAATTTTCAATTTAATTTAGATTTCTGTAGTGGTGAGAATCTCCTATGAATGAAATAATCAGTATAATGTAAACTTATGAGTTTCTATTGATTATTTCATTCATATATATGGAGAGCTAGAGCCAAAAAATCATCGCCATAAGTAATATTATGGAGGTTTCCTGTGAAATGTGTCCATTGTGTATTGACAATTATGACCCCTTTCAGGCTGACACCTCAGTGGATACAGGAAGTAGCAATAAGGGATGAAATGGGAAAGTTAGTGCAGTCATTAAAGGTTTTCACCTCCTATTTTGTTAAACCTAAATCGATTTGCATGAAAATTGTTGACTAGATAGAGCATATCTCAAGAAATAAAATTGATTTGGTGCCAACTTGCACTTTTACCCTGGTGGTGAATACCACCTCTTCCCGTGGGCGAAAACAGTTTTATTAAAAATAACCCCACAAATCGATAGAGGGAATTTTAAGTAAAATTTGTTATATCATTTTATTAAAATAAATCAATTCTTTTTGAGTTATTAAAGATCACAGATTTTTCTATTTAAGAGCATAATATGCGTGAAACTACAGATGATAAAAACAACATATTAATTAATTGTATGTTAGTGAAATATTATTTTTATATGATTTCGATATTTAATTGAATTTTTTCTATCAATATAAACTGAATATGTCCAGAAACTGGGGGTGTCCAATAATGGGTACATTTGACATATTCGAATACATTTTGCTAAATTTATAATATCGAAATAATATAAAAATAATATTTTAGTCACATACAATTAATGAATATGTTCTTTTTATCATCCGGAACTTCACGCATGTGCTCTTAAACAGACAAATCTTTGATCTTTAATAACTCAAAAAGTATTGATTTATTTTAATAACATGATATAAAAAATTTTACTTATAATTTGCCCCTCTATTTGTGGGGTTATTTTTAATAAAATAGTCTTCATTCCCGAGAAGGGGTGGTATCCACCCCTAGGGTAAAAGTGCAAGTTGGCACCAAATCAGTTTTATTTCTTGGGGTATGCTCTAACTAAATTTTCATGCAAATCGATGGAGGTTTAACAAAATAGAAGGTGAAATCCTTTAAAGACTACACTAACTTTCCCCTTTCATTCCTTATAGTCTAGTAAAATAAAATTACACTACATGTAAATCAAAATGTAAATTCGTACAGGTTGAAACAAATTTTATATTAAAGTTTAGGTGGGTACAAAATATATTTTCAAGAAAGTATCCAAATCATACAAGGGGATCATCGTTTAAATAATTAAAAAGTGGTCATTTTTGCAAAAAAATTACTTTTTTAACTGCTGAGGTCATTCAATTACTAACGAAGGTCTATAGGATTGTTTTCTATAAAGTTGAAGGGTAAATATTTTACATAAGACTTACTAAATTAAATTTGACCCCCTATTTATTTAAATAATTATACATAAATCTTTAAAAACAAATTTGCAAAAAATTATTTTTAGCGTTTGTAATAAGCACCATAAAATATCTTATTTTACAGACTAAGTTACGCTATGCTATCAGTATTCATAAAAAAAAATTGGTCCAAAAATATTTAATATTTTTTGAGATATTGAATTTTTTTATTAAATGTTACTCTATTTTCAATTGCAAAAACGCGGTACTAAATCTTATTATTTTTATTTTTATGTATATTTTCGATAAATGTATTGATAAACTCAAATTTCAATTAAACTTCCCCCTAAAATGGCATTTGAAAATAATTCAAATTTGATTATAATTTGTATTTTTTTTAATAACGTCGCGGGGATTAAATATTTTGAAATGCCGTTTCGATAATTGGGTTACTGGGAATTTTTCACTAATTAACAAATTTTTTGTCTTTTTTTCCTCTTCTTTTTTTTTCTTGGCATTATATTACTACGGGCCCTTTTTGGGTTAAGTTTCATTAAGAATGTCGAATCTCTAAGTTGTAGATTCCAGACCTAAAAATATTGAGATTGGTCTAAAATCACTTAAATAAAATGTGGCTACTTACTGAGTTACAGGGTGTTTTATTTAAAAATTTAAAAATTATTTTTACCGAATACTTTCAAACTATTTGACGTATCCTTATCATACTTGGCAGAAAGTGTGGGTACTATACAGTATACTAAATTGTGATAAATAAAAGTTTCTATCTACCACCAGAGGCGTACGACAGGGGTCAGTTAATGGTAGACCCTTCTCAAATTCTACGCCACTGAGGGAATTGCTATTTTAGCGAAATTTTTCGATTCTCCAATACTTTCTATGTAAATAATATACTCTTTACTGGTAACGATTAAGTCATTAGTTTTCGAGATATTGGACGTTAAAATGAAACGGCATAGTTATTTTGATTCATTCATTAATCCATTTTACACTTCCAATATCTCTCAAACTGATGACTTTATCGATACCAATAAAGTTATTTACATACAAAGTATTGGAGAATCGAAAAATTTCTCTACAATAGTAATTCACTCAGTGGCGTAGAATTTGGGAAGGGTCAATCATTCACTATCCCCTGTCGTACGCCTCTGGCACTAGCTAGAAACGTTTATTATTCACAATTTAGTAGAGTGTAAAATAGGCACACTTTCTGCCAAGTATGATAAGGATACGTTAAATAGTTTTAAAGTACTTGGTAACAATAATTTTTAAATTTTTAAATAAAACACCCTGTAACTCAGTAAATAGCCACATTTTATTTAAGAGATTTTAGTTAAATCTTAATATTTTTAGGTCTAGAATCTACAACTCAGAGATTCGACATTCTTAATAAAATTTAAGCCTAAAAGGGCCCGTAGTAATATAACTCCACGAAAAAAAGAAGAAGAAAAAACGACAAAAAAATTTTGCTAATTAGTAAAAAATTCCCAGGAACCCAATTATCGAAACGGCATTTCAAAATACTAAATCCCCGCGACGTTATTAAAAAAACAAATTATAAACAAATTTGAATAATTTTCAAATGCCATTTTAGGGGGAAGTTTAATTGAAATTTGAATTTATCAATACATTTGTCGAAAACATACATAAAAATAAAAATAATAAGATTTAATACAGCTGAATATTTCTTTGGCAACAACCGCGTTTTTGCAATTGAAAATAGAGTAACATTTAATAAAAAAAATCAATATCTCAAAAACTGTTAAATATTTTTTGACCAATTTTTTTTGCTTAATACTGGTAACATGGCCCAACTTAGTCTGTAAAATAATATATTTTATAGTGCTTATTTAAAACGCTAAAAATAATTTTGTGCAAATTTGTTTTTAAAGCTTTATGTATAATTATTTAAATAAATAGGGGATCGAATTTAATTTAGTAGGTCTTATGTGAAAGATTTATCTTTTAACTTGGCAGAAAAAAATCCCACAGACCTTCATTAGTAATTGAATGACCTCAGCAGTTAAAAAAGTAATTTTTTTGCAAAAATGACCCCTTTTTAATTATTTAAACAATGATCCCTTTGTTTGATTTGGATACTTTCTTGAAAATATCTTTTGTACCCACCTAAACTTTGATATAAAATTTGTTTTAACCTGTACGAATTTACATATTGACTTTTTTTTATTTTATTAGGCTATTATTGCTACTTTCTGTATTCACTGAGGTGTCTGCCTGAAATGGGGCATAATTATCAATATACAATAGACACATTTCACATGCCAAACTCCATATTACTTATGACGATGATTTTTCGGCTCTAGCTTTTAGACTAATAGGAGATTCTGACCAATAGAAAGCTACAGAAATAAAAATTACAGATATAATTTTTGATAATATCCCTTCTTCAAGCATTAGGTCAGATGCCCTTCGTTACAACGCAAAAATGAAAATTCAGTGACATTAATGACAATTATTGTTTTACAACTTGTCACAGAGAACACCAAGAAACTGGTTTAGCAAATATTTAGGTGAAGATATCAATAAAATATTAGTTAAAATGATTTAAAAAACAGTTTTATTCATGAAATAATCTCAGCGAATTACACTCGATCTCTAAAATTGTTATCGACTTGTTGCCTTCGTGTCACTTTGACATAATTTCGCTTCCCTTCGGATCGTGAAATTAAAACTGTCAAAGTGTCAATCGGGAAAAAAATCGATAATTTTAGAGCTCTCGTGCAATTACTACTACCCCAGGCTGTGGGTGAAAAAACGTGTTATAATTCAGTAATTTTTGAAACCTATCATGTGTTATAAAGGACGACGCCAGGAATAACTTTTACTAAAATGAACCCAAAATGTGGGGAATATTTTTATTTATGACTTTTTTTCAATTGTTAAATTTGCAATTTTTAAAGATTATTAATTTTGCAGCTTAGGATACTCATTTTAGAGAAAAACTTCAGAAAGTTGTAGTAAATTAAAAAAAAACGTACAATTTAAACTACGGCAAATTTCACTTCGTTAATAATTTATTGTTGCAAAACAGCCTGCGAAAAGTCCAAAATAGCCATTTTTTGCAATTGCATTATTTATTGTAAAAATAACTTTGTAATTTTTTATGGATTTAGAGTGAAGAAGATTGGTGAACTTGTTGCTTATACATAATATGTATAAAAAAATACTATGTTGAAAATGTATGTTTTTGAAAAAAAAAATCCTTTATCCACTCTCCTTCTAAAGACTTATGTTTTCGTATTCTGATGTAAACAAATGCGTAAAACATTTCTCAAACTTTTAATTTCGGGTTTGATAATAAGGGGGCAAATTTCGTTATAAAAATTTAGAACTGAAGTGGCCCCTATCCATCCTATGAGTTTCTAACTTGCATATAATTGTGGCTGAAGACAAAATGAAGATACAAAATAAAATTAAAAATTTCTACGACCAACTGAAGCCGAGATAATTGTTTTTGTTTTATTAAATCGTAGTGACTTTATTTATAACAATGAAGAAATTATTACGCAGTCATTAACTAAAGAAATACTTATATTATCTCAAAATAAAAATTATTTCAACCTTCCGATATCCCAGGGGGGTAAATTTTTACCCCATTTTTTCTATTTAATAAATTCAGAAACATTTTAAATTTTAAACTCATTATTTTTTATTTGACTTTAATTTCATTCTAGATACCCTCATATTTTGTAAAAAAAAAATTCCATATATTTTACGATAAAATTTTTTTCTGAATTTGGGGTCAAAGACGAACTACCTTGGCCTTCCATGCTCCAATTTTATATTAAATAAATACCGTCTATTATGTGGAATTGTTTGTAAGAAACATTCCAATATTGAAAAAAAAATTTTCGTTGTTCAGAACGATGATTCCTGTTTTTGTTTAGTTATAAATAAAATTATGTTTTACTAACGTTTATTTATCATTTATTGATACAATACTAACATTAAAATTACGAATACATTATTCCATTTGTTAAAACAACTTAATTTTTTTGTCAATTGTCATTTTTGACTGGGGTCATTTTTGACCCCCGTTGGTCATCCGTATAACAAAAAAAGGTTGGTCATCGGAAGGTTAAAGAAAATAACATTTAATTATTAAAATTGAATTTTAAAATGAAGTGGAGATTTTTTTCTTAATTATTGTGATTTATTGTATCGGTTGCCCTTAGCAACTTATAGTACATTGAATCACGGTTTTTGCTCCAAATTTTAAAGAACTGCTTGGATTGACATGAAATTCGGCATACACATAGATAACATGTCAAAGAATAAAAGTGATATAGACATTTTAGATATATCCCGTATGCACGCCAATGGTGAATATTAAATTCCTTATTGTATGTCAAAAAATGCGCATTAACGACTTCTTAAAACCTACCAAATTCCATTTGCATATCTCAACCGGTTTTAGAGCAATAAATAAATCGTCAGTTTGTAAGAAAAAAATTAACATCCCGTATCTCGGAAACAAAGCATTTTCATACATATGTTTATAAAGCAAACAGTCATTATTTTTTCAAGCAGAATTACCCCTTAAACTTTGTCGCACTTATTTAGAAACACTCTGTATTGATGAAGAATATGGCAAGTTGTTAAAGTACCTAACTTTTTATTTATACAACATGAGCAAATGAATAAAAAAAATGTTAAGAAAATCTAAGGCTACAATTAAATGCTAGAATATTCCACAGGGTGTTCCGAACGTTAAGGAAAAACACAGTATGATTCTTACACCCGGTATAAAATTTACCTGTCTAGCAACAGTATTATTACATCGATTATTTCATTTATAGGAGATTCTGACCAATAGAAAGCTACATAAATCTAAATTAAACTGATAATTTTTGATAATTTCCCGTCATCAAGTCTATTACGTCAGAAGATGCCCTTCGTTGCTATGAAAAAATACTTCAGTGACATTAATGACAATTAATGTTTTAATAGTATATGAAGTATGGAGAACGGTAAGGGTTTTATACCGATCGAAGACAATTGTTTGGAGGAGGAGCGAAGCGACGACTCCAATTATTATCTGAGATCGGTTACCCTTAACGTTCGACATGCTTATAACGTTTTTTGCACGATTGATACCATTATAAATTATAAAATTAAACATTTTCGTCATATTGACTAGTTTCATTCATTTTATCAAAATAGATACTTTGGTTGTTAGGTAGTAACTAGGGTGCATAACAACAATGGAGAATTGAGTTTTTATTTAGTTGTCAATAATTTTTAGTACAATTTTGATTATTATAAATGAAAATATGAGCGAAAGTGAATTTGAAGAAATTGAACGGGCTTGGGAAGAAGGGTGTTCCGCAATTATTCCCGAAAAATCCAAAATCCGTTATCAAAATACCTACCAAAGTGTTTAAAAAATGGTGCGAAGGCAAGAATTTAAGAATCGAAGAAAAGACTCTATTGGCATATTTCGTTCAAAGACATATGCAGTTGAAAGCTCCTGGAAGCCTCTGGGCAGAATATTCAATGATTAAATCCACCGTTTTTCTTTATGATGGCATTGAGATTTCCAAGTTTTCAACTTTGATCGCGTATTTGAAGAGAAAATATGTTGGATGCTACTAATGTATGCGATTCTGCAGGAGTTTCTGTTAGAAGTGAAACCACAGCTCAAACAAGTGGGATTTCATTAAATAATTTAACAAATTGTACCATAAGTTTCAATATTAACAAATAATTCGTTAGTTTTCTTTATTCTTTCAAAAAATAAATTAAAATTAAGAGACTTTTTAACTCGACGGTAAGTGAATTATTTACCGTCGAGTTGGAGTACTTACCGTCGAGTTGGATTACTTACCGTCGAGTTGCTAATAAATGTCACCTACTGACGTAAAATCTGTCACGGTAAACAGTAAAAAGTTATAAAAGTGATGACTTTCAACCGTAAAATATTTATAACAACTGTGTGTTTAATTGTACTAATTTGTACTTACATAAATAAACTACCATAAAATTTTGGTTTTGAACAGGTTTATTCATGAAATAATCGCAACAAATTGCACTCGATCTCTAAAATTAACATACTGCTTATCCCCGTGACACTTTGACATATGTCAAATTAAAACTGTCAAAGTGTCACTCGGGAAAAATTCAATAATTTTAGAGCTCTTGTGCAATTTTTACTGATAATCTTAATTAATAAGGCATAACATACTAAAAAATTCACCCAAATCGGACAACTGCGATATTATTCTTTGGTTAACATATTATGTTTCTTCTATAACGTGTTCTAGTCCGTGTAGTCTATTCGGTGCAATTATTGCCCCGCCTCTTTTTCTTTTACCCTCTCCTTTGTATTTGCTCGTTTCAAAGTAATCAATACTCTTTATGTATTTTTTAAGACCTTTTCCTTTCATCTTTTTTCCGGTGTTCTCGAATTGAGGACCGCTACCTGAACAACCAAAATAAGTGCACCGAATTACGGACCGTACGAAAGATAGGTAGGTAGGTAGTTTAAGGTAGGTAATTAGGGTTAATGGGGATCCAATTCTCTAATGAGATTTTAATGAGTAAGTTAATATTTAATAATAAAATATTATTTTAGATTTAACTTATTTGGAGCTGTCTTGAAAGGTAGTTAAAATGAGTGAAATTAATATGATCTTACGTGAAAAGGGAAACTCGTTACTTGTGTTTTGTGTTGGATGATTACAAGTATCGTGAAAAAAAAGTGGTGAAAAGTTTTGGACCTGTACGGTAAATAAATGTAACGCAAAATTGTTTACGCTAGGTGTAGATATAATACAATGTCCCCAAAAGAAACAGTACATAATCATGAAAATGATATAAAAAAATTAACTAGACAAATTTTGAGTACGGCAAGCAAACGGAAAGCCATAGAAGATATCACAGAGCGGCCATCAAAAATTATCCATTCTGTAATAAAGAAAATCAGTGATGCTATGAATTCTTTGACAACAAAATACATTACCTACGTAAGAAATAATATGTATTACAAGAGACGTCAAATCCAACCGTCAAAAATTTTGTTACTCTTAAAGAAAAGTGTCGCAATTCTATTTCATATTTGCTCCAAAAATTATTGTAGCTGATTATGAATTAGCTATTCATATAGCAATTTCTGTACATAGGCCAACCAAAAAGATCGTTGCATGCAGGTTTTACGTTGACCAAGCTTGGTACAGGAAAATACAGAGTTTAGGCTTGTCTAAAGAATATCTACGATTATTGGGATTCGTACTTTTAATAATATTTTGTACCTGAGTATAATGATTTCATTATCAGAAGTCATGGTCCTCAATTCTTGCGATTTTTTCAGGTAAACCATTACTTAAAATTTCATTTTCGTCCTCAATTCATGTCTGCCCCTTGGTTCCGTTATTCCTAATTTTTTTTCTTATCATTTCTTCTACCATTTCTTCCTCTTTTTCATTGATGCTTCTCACATTCCATGTTCCCATTTTTATCTCTCCTTTCTTCTGCAATCTAGCTTTAATCTTCTTTTTATTATCATCCTTGTTTACACGGAAAATTACACGGAATCCCCATAATTCATGTTCATTCACTGGCCTATAAAGTATAACTGCAATTTCGCAACGACATTTCATTTTATTTTTACTTATTTTACTGCTCACGTTATCTCGAGAGAACAAGGTGTACATCCAAACGAGCTCTCCTTGCAATTTTAAAAACCCCGACGCAAGAAACTTTTAAAGTTTCAAACTACAATCTCCAGTGTATGCTTCAATAAGGTCATAAATGAACAATAACCAGAATTTCCATAACTATATCGCACCAACATTTTACATTGTGACCAGTAATTCTAAGGTCCCAGAACAACGTAATATGTGACAGAATTTGGAATACATAGTTATTTTTTAATTGATAAAAAATAACTGAAAAACTTTTTCGAATTTATTTAATTTTTTTTTATTTTTTATTTACCAATTGCCTTGACAACTCATGGACATTGGCATGGTAGGTATAGTGAATTTTTGCATTTAGGTACAGTCGGAATAATGAAAGAATACCCATGCGTCATCGATGATATGCATACGAGTCAAATCAAAAATTTCTAGTCAAAACGTCTAAACTAAGCTAATACTGTAAAAATACGGATGTGACTACTACCCCACCATACGATTTTTCGCTACGTAAATGTGTCAAAAATTGTTTGTGATGTTATCCTTTTTTTGATAATACCTATATATTTATTGGTAATAATAATAATAAATGTTACTTCTACTACCGTAACTAATTAGTTGATATAGATTAATAATACAAAAATAATGAGTAAGCATATATAGTATTATGAATTTCTTAATGTTAAATTTGCCGGACGTAAATAGTAACAAGAATTTAAAAAATGTCGTTTATGTCAGCTGCATTAAGTGACTTAAATGAAAGTAAACTTAATGAATTCAGATCATTTGCTATCCAGATCATTTTCCAGACATTATCTGGAAATAAATGTACATTCGTAAAAATATACATACCAATCTGTAATTCTATACACTATGATTGAAAAGTGCGAGTAATATGTACAAGTTTGGCAAACTCATAGACAGAAGTTAACCATATTGACAGATGATTACTTACAAATTTTATTGACTTATTTTAATTACGCTCAGTTCCACCAAACGTGACTGAAGTGAAAATTTGGTCTTAAGAAATAATTTTTACTTAAGACTCATTGAGTTTCGTTCCACCAACGAAAAATATTTACCTAAGAACAAATATTTTTACTTAAGCTTAAGTCACTTATTATGACGACTTAAGTAAAAAATTTAACTTGAAGCATGCATTGAAATTCATTCTTTGTCATATATTGACAAATAAGTGAGGTTAAATTTCTTCTATTGATATTACGTTAGGATAACTCGCATTTTTGCGATCTAATTTGATTTTTATATTCCTATTTTTTGTAAATTCTACCGTAATACATATTATAAAGTAGTACATATACAGTGCTAGTCAAAAGTCCGTACCCCCCTCGTATCTTTTGAACGGTTATACCTATAATAGTGAAATTTGGAAGAAGAAAATAAACGGACGTAAGCTTCTTAACTAGTCATGACAGGTGACGTAATAGTGACAGATGACGTTACAGAGCCACTGTGACCGATAATTTTAAATGGGACCTTATGGCAAGTGATACCTCGTTTGAATGGTATTGAAAATACCTATTCAGTCATACTAATTTTGTTTGAGTTTAAGCTAATTTTGATGAACAAATGAAATAAATATAAAATTGTAGTTTCGCATTTAATTAATAAAAATTCAAAATTCCGCCTATGATTACTTGTCAAACAGGTTGACGTTGACGTAAAAACTACTAGAGAATTAAAAAACGTCAACTTTTTTGCCAAAAAATTCATAGGCGGACATTTGAATTTTTATTAATTAAACTCGAAACTACAATATTATATTTATTTAATTTATTCACCAAAATCAAAATCAACCTAAACTCAAAAAAATTAGTATGACTGAATAGGTATTCTAAATACCTTTCAAACGAGGTATCACTTACCATAAGGTCCTATTTAAAATTATCGGTCACAGTGGCTCTGTAACGTCATCTTTCATAACTAGTCTTTCATTACGTCACCTGTCATAACTAGTTAAGAAGCTTACGTCCGTTTATTTCCTTCCTCCAAATTTCACTATTATAGGTATAACCGTTCAAAAGATACGAGGGGGGGTACGGACTTTTGACTAGCACTGTATAATAGTTTATAGTATAGTGTAGTGTTGTAGTCTCTTTATCTTTGATATACACACCATTGGTTTTTTATTTTCAATGATGTCCTTGTATTTGGACACCAAGGAAATCAATTCCTCGTTTTCTTGATGAGAAAAGTTACTCCTTTTTTTTTATTTTTCCATATCCTCATAAACTATTTCCTTACTCTGTCAAATCAAATCTATTACATACCGTAACTTTTAAAACTCTCTCTAAAATTTTAAAACGTTTTATTTTTAAACTAGCAACTAAATTAATACTAAACTAATTAATAATTCTAAACTAGATCCATTATAAATAAGCAAATAATTTCGCAAAATACACAAGAACATGACAAGAACCATGAACCATATAATAACAAATTAAAATAAATATTGAAATGACATTTTCTAATGTCTAATAACATTAATGTCAAAAGTGGCACAAATGTTCTTTTTTTTTTGGTGTTTTTTCATTAAAAACGAGTCAAAAAGTTAGAATTTGCGACAATTTTGCAAAGTTGGTATCTCTGATAATTTAAGTTTTGCCCGGTTTTTCAGTGAGCGGTTAAAATTTTGGTTAGCTAACCTAGTTTAAATTTTAACCAATATTTTAACCCTCATAGCGTTTTTCAGTGCTTTAACCCTTAAACGCCCAACCTTTTTTAGGTTCAATGTATGCCCAAGGGTTGGTAAAAAATGTCCACCTCGAAAATAGCTAATATATTTATTGAGAGTAGTTGGAAATGGATTAAACTTAAGAATCTTATGCTTAATAAAAACAGCATCTTCTAAAATATTAATATAAACAATTTACAGACCTTTCAACAAAATTAAAATTTACATCAAAATTAATATACCAGTAAAAGCCAGTAATTCAGATTTGTCGATTTTCTCCACATTCTTCCTTTCAGCTTCCTCATTGGCGGATAATTATGTCGATTATGTAATTATACTGGATAATTATATGGATTATGTTCCTACCAACGAGAAATATTATAGAAACCGTTAATAACAAGTTTTAGCAAGGGTGTACTTTTTGTGCCCACCCATATTTAACTCAAGAAATTACTTTTATTTTCAAAAATATCGGTAGAACCAAATTAACATTCGATAAAGGACTGTCTTTTTAACAATAAATAATTTTTGAAAAATTTTTAAACACGTAATAAATATGTTACAAGGGAATACGCATTAGGTGGACATTTTTTACCAACCCTCGGGCGTTTAAGGGTTAAATCAAGTTAAGAAAATCTCGGTTAGCTAACCACTTTTTTTCTTCTGTTGGCAGCAGTAACTGTACGTGCGCATGTGCAATTCGAGAAATAATGATCAATTTAAAAGAAAAATAAATAAAAGACAATTTCATAACCAAATTAAAAAAATGATTAATGCAGTGCAATATCAAGTTCGGAATCTCTGTTTAGTTCATAACGTCTACCTCGTTTTCATAACAGAAGATAATTAGAATTACAGGGACGATTTAGACTTTTTTTCCGATTTTGTTTGTCAAAGACCACGGTCTTATCACTATTTGAACATATTGACCAGGAAATAGGAAGTCAGACCCTTTGGTAAATAATTAAGTATTTTGCTGAGTAGACAAATATAAAATAATCTTTTTAAAATATTACTAGGTAGTGTAGGAAACAGAGGTTGAACCTTGCAAAATGGACACAAGTCCGGTTTTATTTTTTTTTCTGACATATCAAGGGGTGCTTATTATAAGACTAACTTTTTCTGAAAAAATTTCGCCCCGGAACCCCCCTTTTCACCCCTTTAAAGGGGGTAATTTATGTTTTTTGCAGAACGTAGCCCTTCCTGTACCTTTTACAAAAAATTTCTTTTATAGAAATATCAAGAGGACTATATTTTCTACGATTTATTTCCGACATCATCTCTCTATCATCCACCGTTTAGCAAGGGTGGCGCCCCAAAGTTGACAAGTTTTTAAAAAATATGTTTTTAAAAAATATATATTTTTCCCTAACTGTAACGGAAATTAAAAAGAAATGCTGCGGAAATTATTCACAAATAGATGATTGATTTTTTGGTATAGGTTTCACTTTAGGGTAATTGCCTTTTTTTTAATTACAGGGTGTTACATTTTAAAAAACCCCTTTTTATACCATCTGAACCGTTTATGCTAGAGTAAAAAGACTTTCAGCGATTACCCATGTACTGGTGTTATTTACAAATTTGTATAATGCAGCCCCATTTTTTCCCCGGAACCACCCAAAAAAAAAGAAGAATTAATAAATAAAGTGATTTTCTTGAAATCCTTCACACACAATGCCCTTCATTAATATGCTTCATATATCATTTTGTGCAAGTTATTATTACCAATGCATGGACACTAAAAGCGATTTCTTAGTACAACCCCTGTAGCCAAAAACAATAAATAAAATGGGGGGTTGAAATTTTTTTTTGTTTTTTGCTTTTTGATCCATATGAGCATATGCTTCATCAATAGTGCTTTTCAAAAATATATATGGTTATTGCAACATCCCTGCGCAAACCACCCCTATCCTTGAAAATATACTGCAGAAACTACCCCTATACCTTATCCAGCATGTTTTTACGATTTTCTCATTACCTATTCATTTCTTTTAAACAAAACTTACACAAGGTTAAAGACCACTATTTACTCTAAAAATTAGGTCCTATTCATTTTTTTCGTTTAAGCAACCGTTACGGCACAGTGGCGCCGTAAACCTCATATATGCTTTGACGGGCTCCAGTTTTTGTTTATTTTTCGTCATGTGTTTGTTTTATTGATAAAGTACTTATGTAAAATAAAACAACACAATGTAACCTACAAATCATGACCTATGCACATTTTACATTCTTTGCTCCCCAAAGCTACAGTGGTGGCCCAAAATAAATTTTTTCATATTTTGCCACCTACACACATTTTATTGCGTTAATGCTACCTTAATAGCACAATATTCACCCCTAAGTGGTCGCTAAGCAGTGGCGGATCCAGGGAGGGGTGATGGGGGCGATCACCCCCACCCCTCTCAAACCAAGTGATATTATATTTCAAGATTATAAACATATTCATTTATTTTTATAGAAATACTTATATTATATTAATATTATTTTTATAAGAATGACTTTTTATGCTTTAGCGACAGTGGCGGATCCAGAATCGTTAAGAGGGGAGTGCCAATTGGTTAAATCTCTATAAAAATAAATGAATATTTTTATAATCTTTGAATATAATATCACTTGGTTTGAGAGGGGGGGGAGGTGATCACCCCCATCACCCCTCCCTGGATCCGCCACTGCGTATCGACCACCTAAGGGTAAATATTGTGCTGTTAAGGTAGCATTAATGCAATAAAATGCATGTAGGTGGCGAAAATATGCAAAAATTTATTTTGGGCCACCACTGTGGCTTTGGGGAGCAAAGAATGTAAAATGTGCATAAGTCATAATTTGTAGGTTACACTGTGTTGTTTTATGTTGCATAAGTACTTTATCAATAAAACGAACAGATGACGAAAAAAAAAAAACAAAAACTGGAGCCCGTCAAAGCATATATGAGGTTTACGGCGCCACTGTGCCGTAACGGTTGCTTATACGAAAAAATGAATACGACATAATTTTTAGAGTAAATAGTGGTTTTTAACCTTGTATAAGTTTTGTTTAAAAAGAATACATAGTTAATGAGAAAATCGTAAAAACATGCTCGCCAAGGGATAGGGAGTGGGAGGATAGGGAGTTTCTGCAGTATATTTTCAAGGATAGGGGTGGTTTTCGCAGAGATGTTGCAATAACCATATATATTTTTGAAAAGCACTATTGATGAAGCATATGCCCATATGGATCAAAAAGCAAAAAACAAAAAAAAAATTTTCAACCCCCCATTTTATTTTTTTTTTGCTACAAAGGTTGCACTAGGAAATTGCTTTTGATGTCCATGCATGGGTAATAATAACGTGCACAAAATGATATATGAAGCATATTAATAAAGGGCATTGTGTGTGAAGGATTCCAAGAAAATCAATTTATTTATTAATTCTTCTTTTTTTTGGGGTGGTTCCGGGGAAAAAATGGGGGTGCATTATACAAATTTGTAAATAGCACCAGTACATGGGTAATCGCTGAAAGTCTTTTTACTCTAGCATAAACGGTTCAGATGGTATAAAAAGAGGTTTTTTAAAATGTAACACCCTGTAATTAAAAAAAGGGCAATTACCCTTAAGTGAAACCTATACCAAAAAATCAGTTAATTATTTGTGAATAATTGTCGTAGGATTTCTTCTTAATTTCCGTTACATTTAGGGAAAAACATATTTTTTTTAAAAACAACTTTTTTAAAAACTTGTCAACTTTAGGGCGCCACCCCCGCTAAACGGTGGATGATAGAGAGATAGTGTCGGAAATAAATCGTAGAAAATATAGTCCTCTTCATATTTCTATAAAAGAAATTTTTTGTAAAAATTACAGGAAGGGCTACGTTCCGCAAAAACCAGAAATTACCCCCTTTAAAGGGGTGAAAAGGGAGGCTCCGGGGCGAAATTTTTTCAGAAAAAGTTAGTCTTATAATAAGCACCCCTTGATATACCAGAAAAAAAAATAAAACCGGACTTGTGTACATTTTGCAAGGTTCAACCTTTGTTTCCTACACTAAGGAATCATGCATTAAATCCTGTTACAGTAAGTGTAAACATAGGTACCTGTTACAGTTATATTTAAATATATTTCCTTATAATTCCTTCCTATATAATAACGATAATAATTTATAACTTCAATAATAATAATGTCCTTATAATAATAAGGAGGTATTAGAATACTTCATGCGATGAAACCGATGAAACAAAATAACATAACCCAACTAATCCCCTCTGTCAGGCAGGTACTCAAAAAAATAAAGATGATGCATTCACTGCACCCATGCGCAAGCGTAACCGCAAAATTCGGAGTTAAACCATCTAACGAGGATCGGTTAAAATCGTGGTTAACTTAAACGAGTTTAAGCTCTAACCTAGTACTGAAAAACTGATTAACCATGAATATTTCGGTGACCAAAAAATAAATAGGTTAACCAAGCACTGAAAAACCGGCCGTAAGTTAAGTAAAAACTTGTACGGTGGAGCGCAAATTTGAACTACAAAATTTTTTTGACTAGGCAAAACTTACCTAAGATTTTACTTAGATCACGTTGGTGGAACCGGCCGTTAAATAAATATTTACCAAACCAAGAATACAATATAATATCAAAATAGCTTTTAAAAGAACTGAGTTTATTCAAGTAAATACGACTGATTATTAAAATTTATAAACTCTACTGAACCTAACCCAGTTTCACTGTCAAAGTGACATAAATTGAATCTGCCAGATTATAGTTGATCAGTACGATTATTCGAATAGTAGTTTATACAATCATTATCTCTACTGATGTTGACTGTTTTTCTAAGAATGACATTAGAAGTACAGAAATAGTCAAGTGTGAGTTTAAATTTTTTACTAAATTTATATAACTACGTTAAACAATAATTGTATCGCCGTCTCACTCTGTCAATTATAAATATGTAACTGCGTATGTCTTAGATAACGTTTTTGCTTAGTAGACAACACTTAATCTTTTTCTCTCGTTCGTTATTTATAGAAAAAGGCAGCAAATCCAAAATATGTGCTTGATATGATCGTTCACGGGTGTTCTTTCATTTTTCCGACTGTACGTAGTGTGATGTGTAGGGTGTGAGTGTTGAATAAGTGTCTTGTTACTTTGCAAGGTCGACTTCATTGTCTTTGCAAAGAGACGTTAATTATATCCGAACGTCTGCGGTCTCTCCGGTGAGTACCGATCCCACAAGGACAGAAAATATTTTAAAAAACTTAATTATATTCTTACGAAAAATTTAACTCATTCTTGTTGTCTCGATATCTGATTATCTCGAAAACTAAAAAATAATTTTTATCAATTCTACCTTTTTATTGTTAGCTATAAATTAACCCATCCACCAACAAACCAAATGAAATTACACTATCACACGGTTGTGGCCTGTGTGGATCCAAATGAAAAAAATCCAAAAAAATAAGGATGAAATAAATTTTGTTACCTACATTGATATTTATCAGTGGTATATTTCTATACAGGGTGTTTGGTAACGAATGGGCCATAGGTTACCCTTAGATTCCTGAGGTTTAAAATAGGTCGATTTAAGCTAACTTACTTTATTACGAAAGTTGATAATAACCGAAATTAACGGGGTGTCAAAATTAAACTTTTACTTTATTTATTGTGGAATATTTCCTAACAGGCATGAGATAACTACAAAAAATTTGGTAAGCAGGGGTTTTTGGGACGAGACATCTGAATTCTTCTTCTTCTTCTCCTTTCTTTGCTCTCTAATCATTCTCCATACTCCTTTTTGTGTTCCGTAGAAGTCGTGTTCCATCTGTTTTGAGAAACTCTGCCAGTGCTACCTTTTTATTTGTCTCACTAAAGTATTAGGTTCGTTTCTGATTCGTTTGTAGTGGTTGTATGCCTGTTGTGTTTGTTTTGTTCTGTATTGTAAAAGTAAAAAGCTTTCTTTTTTTCTTCACATTTTATCTTCTCTTCCTTTCTAAAATACGGGGTTATCTTCTTTAATATGTGAGTATTCGTTACTTTTCTCTCTCCAAGTGATACTGACATCTAAATTCGCCACCAAAAATTATGTATTACTTAGGGGGCCCAACATACAGGGTGTAACAAAAATACAAGTCATAAATTTAATGACATATTGTGGGACCAAACATAGTTTGATTGAACCTAACTTACCTTAGTACAAATGTGCACATAAAAAAAGTTACAACCCTTTGAAGTTACAAAATGAAAATCGATTTATTCCAATATACCGAAAACTGCTAGAGATTTTTTATTGAAAATGGACATGTGGCATTATTATGGCAGTAGCATCTTAAGGAAAAATTATAGTGAAATTTGGACACCCCATAAAAATTTTATGGGGGTTTTGTTCTTTATACCCCCCAAACTTTTGTGTACGTTCCAATTAAATTAATATAGTAGTACCATTAATTAAACACATTATTTTTAAAACTTTTTGTCTCTTGGTACTTTTTCGAAAAGTCAGTTTTTATCGAGATATTTTAAATATTTTTCAAATCCACCACATATTTGTATATGGTTAAAGTACGATTATGGAGACTTTGTAATAATATGAAAATTTATGTTTGATTTAAATTTTTAGGTAGATTTTGAACCCTATTAAAAAAGAAGCCACATCTCGATAAAAGGTGCCTTCTAGAAAAAATACAAGGAAGCCAAAAATTTTTTAAAAACACTGTGTTTAACAAATAGTACCGCAGTAATATTTTAATTGGAACGTACACCAACATTTGGGGGGTTTAAAAGAACAAAACCCCCATAACAATTTTATGTAAACGCATTAAAAAGTAAGAATTAACTCGATAAAAACTGCCTTATCGAAAAAATATTAGGAGGCAAAAAAGTTTTAGGAATATTGAATTTAACTAATGGTACCACAATAATAATTTAATTGAGACGTATACAAAAGTTTGGGGGGTTAAAGGGAACAAAACCCACATAAAATTTTTATGGGGTGCACAAATATTACTATAATTTTTCTTTAAGATGTTTCTGCTATGAGAATGCCACATGTCCATTTTTAATAAAAAATCTCTAATAGTTTTTGATATATTCGAAAAAATCGATTTTCCTTTTGTAACTTCAAAGGGCTGTAACTTTTTTTATGTGCATATTTTTTATACTAAGGTAAGTTAGGTTCATTCGAACTATTTTTGGTCCCAGAATATGTGATTTAATTTATGACCTGTATTTTTGTTACACCCTGTATATGTCTTTCACTCGCTCACTTAATACGTTCAGTTTTTTTGTTACCCACTCTACATATTGTTTGTATCAAAACTTGTATTCCCCTATTATTTTTATTAAAAAAATGTATACTACATTTATCTCGCTAAACTCCACCGTTTTCGAGATAAACGCAATTTATATTAGCGAAGCAAAATAATTTTTTACATAATATCAGTGTAGCTACACCCGAAAAATAAACTTGAAACCATAATAATTTCCAAAAATGTATCACAAATTCGTTCAAATGGAATTTGCGATGCAATGACATAAATTTGAGAACTTACCCTAGTATTATGGTTTCAAGTTTATTTTTCGGGTGTGGAATCAGTAAAAGAGCTATAACATTGTAGCTATTTTCCCATGTAAAATCCCATAAGAAATCGCTAAGGTCCATTCTGCTGTGCTTAGCGAAAACGCCGCATCTGCAAAAATCTGAAAAAATTTGATTTATACATTTTTCTAACCCAAATGTGCATATCTATCTTATTTGCTTACTAAAAATGACGTAAGTTAAGCCAAAATACATTAAACACAACGCATTTTATGCCGTATCTGCAAAAATGTTCATGGATACTTAGAATAAATGCGTCATCTGAAAAATACTTAGAAAAAACGCCGTATTTAAAGGTCACTTGCCGCGTTTATCCTAAGCAGGCACTAGATGCGGCGTTCTGCCTAAGCATTTGACAGATTTTTACAGCATGTGTAAAATTTTTAATAAGGTTAGTTTGTTGCCATTTTTCAACGTGAACGGTTGTTTGATATAATTTTTTAAATATGTCAAATAGAAAATAGTACAAAGTTAATACTGCAGAAGGCTATTTTTTCTTTATCAATAGAAAATCTAAACACATATGTTTGAGTTGTTGGTGATCAAGAAATAATGTGAGGTATAGCGGAGTTTCCTATGTGTATGAATATTGTTGTTGATGCGACATTGTATTATTACGTTACATCAGGCATTTTCATTTTAAACAGTGCAAACTTTATAAAGTTTGTTCGAAATAGGAATTTTGGTACGAAGTATTTTGATCGCCGTACGTCGTAGAATTTCCAAATAAAAAATGTGTTATAAAAGTACATAGTTAAATCAATGTATAATAATTAATAATTAAAAATAAACTTGATCGTAAATGTTAATCGTTTCTGGAATGTTTTTTTATTTTAAAATTCAAGAAACGCCCCTAAAAGTTTAACTTATTAATTCCAAAATTATTTCCAACACTTTTTTCATCCATTTTCATGACACACTTTTATAAAAAATGTTTTTTATTCTCCTTTTTCATTGTTATATTGTGTTTATTATACAGTAGACTCCCTCTATAACGAGAGCTGAAATGGCAGACTAATTACCTCGTTATAAGCAGATCTCGTTATATCAGAAAACAATTATATTGTGCATACATACCTATATCGTTGTCTAAAATATTAACTTTCTATTATATAGTGATGCCATTCGGAGCAATATAAGTTGCTAAATATTGTTTCTTCGACAATAAGGCTTCGCCATCATAAATTATAAATTTTTTTACAATATTCAGTATCGGCCAATAAATAAACAGAGCAGGAAGAACTTTATTAGAGGTAGGTGTTGATTTTTATTAAAGCACTACCCTCGATATCTTCAGTGGAGTCGGCCTCAACAGAAAACAGTGAAGGCATGTTGTCGAGTCGGCTAAAACCCACGAAGGGTTGTAACGCCACGGAGTACCTATTAAATAAGTACTACCCTGGAGAACCGCACAGATGTTGGGAATTTATGTATACAGGTAGGTAGTTGGGCTATTTACTTATAGCCATTACAGCGCTAAAAATAGATAAAGAATAACAAAGGTACATATTTTACGATTCCATTTTTCCTCGTTATAGAAATGTTCAGTTCAATAGGAATTTTATGGGACATCTAGTGTACCTCGTTATAAGCGAAACCTCGTAATAACCGTGTTCGTTATAGAGAGAGCCTACTGTATTATAAAATAAGAAAATGCTTAGCGCAAACGCAGTACTGCATTCTTCCTAAGGAGGAAGAAGTTAATTTTTATGTAGTATACTTAGAAAGAACGCAGTAACATGAGTTTTTAGAGTAAATAAAATATATTTTGCCAATCTTATGTATAAATATGAATTCTATGATATTTATTATGTATATAAAGTAGAAAACAAAAAAAAATTCTAAATAGTTTTCAACGGCTAGACATTTAAACAAAAACCGATTTTACTCAAATGCGATCTCTCTGCAGATACGGCGTTTTTTCCTAAGGACGGCAGCATTCTGGTCATTTTTGTCTCGTTTTGTAGTGGAGGCCCGACGGCTCGATCAGGTCTCGAACAGCTTTGATCAGGTCTCGAACAGCTTTGATCAGGTCTCGATCAGCTTTGATCAGGTCTCGAACAGCTTTGATCAGGTGTCGATCAGGTCTTGATCAGGTCTTGATCAGGTCTCGATCAGGTCTCGAACAGTTTTGATCAAGTCTCGATCAGGTCTCGAACATCTTTGATCAGATCCTGTTAGACCTGTTCAGACCTGATCGAGACCTGATCAAAGCTGTTCGAGACCTGATCAAAGCTGCTCGAGACCTGATCAAAGCTGCTCGAGACCTGATCAAGACCTGATCGAGACCTGATCGAGACCTGATCGAGACCTGATCGAGACCTGATCAAAGCTGTTCGAGACCTGATCAAAGCTGATCAAGACCTGATAAAAGCTCTTCGAGACCTGATCAAAGCTGTTCGAGACCTGATCGAGCCGTCGCGCCTCCACTACAAAACGAGGCAAAAATTACCAGAATGGACCTTGGCGATTTATTATGGGATTTTACATGGGAAAATAGCTAGAACTGTTATAGCTCTTTTACTGGCATCGCAGATTTAAAATGCGATTATTTAGAAAACTATTCAGTTTAGCCAGATGAATGACGTATATGTTTTTAATAAGGTTTATTGTCTTTTCTGTCATGATCCATGTTTCTGTTTCTACGTCATATGAGTTGCTATTGATCGTATTATGATGGTTTTATATATTTTAAAATTTACTAAAAATAAGAATGTCTTTGGATCCAAATACCCGCGACAGAAAGAGGTGTGTTTTGTTAGCAAACATTATTCGTTTCTGTTTTCCTCTTCCTCACTGCCGTTCTCAGTTATCCGTACACATAGGTATTTCAGCTGCCTTACTCCTTCAATGTTAGCGTCGTTTATTGTCAAATTCTGCAAGTTTCGTTGTTTCCTTGTTTGTATTAGGGCTTTATTTTTATCTACGTTGACCGCTAGTCCCATTTATTTTGCATTTTCTTTAAGCTCTAGGTAAAGTTCTGTAGTGTCTCTTGCGGTTCTTTACATCATCTGCGTTCATGACGATCTGCCTATACTTATTGATCCACACATTTTTTGGGTTTATGGACATTTTTCTTATAACATATTCCATACATATGTTAAACAGAGTCGGTGCCAGCCCATCTCCCGTGTCAGCCCTTTATTTCTCTGGAAGGGATCTGTAAATTGATTGCAAACTCGTACTTGTGCTTCTGTATAAGTCACGGTGGCTTGGTGTAACCAATTTTCTTAGTATAACAAATAATGATTGCCTAATTAAATATATTTTATCTCTATTTATGTTATCATAGGCTTGTCAAAAATCTACAAAGATTTGGTAGACATCGATGTCGTGATTCCTGGATTTAGCTAATACTTGTTTTACGTTGAATAGCTGGTCAATAGTAGACCATTCTGGTCTGCATCCAGCCTCGCATTTTCATAAGATTTAATAAATCCACGAGGAAAAATTTCCTGTAGTTGGCTGTATACCATTACAAAAACATAAAATCCTTTATAAAAGGTATATTTGCTAAAATCCCTATACAGGGCTACATCAAAGACATAACTAGTTTTCAATCGGTTGACCGATCATCATCAGTGTAATCCTAAAATGTGTATAACCAGATAAAATGATGCAAAATATTTAAAATTTTGACTAAGGTTATAAAAAGTTATAGGCTATACTCACTCAGAATCTAACATGCTAACCACCAAAGTAAAAAATATTAGGGTATAAACCCTTTATAATTAATCCGTCATAGGAACATATGAAAAATATGTGATTTTGAACATGGATGTATAAAATATCCAATGTTTTACGCTCGAGGTACCAATGAGCTTAATTTGACTAGTTCACATCATGGCTGTATGGAAGCAAGTGATTTTGATAACGGAAATTCTTAATGATGACATGACAGGAATGACAGTTCCACAGGAAGTTAAAATTTCCCTGTTGTTTTGTGATATTTATTGTAAAATTTGTTAAATTAATAACAATAAAAACAGTCGTTCACACTGTGGTAAATAGTCTATTAAAATGGAAATAGACTTGATGTAAATGTTAGAATATTGTATTGAAAGAAGTAGGCAAACCACATTACACGTAAGATAGAAAACTTAATAAACGTTATCAAGCCCTTTATATGTGATATCTAGGGCTTAGAAAAGCAATTGTAAGTTTATTTAAAGTTATCAGTTATATTAGAATAATTGGAAGTTGTTATAGTATGTGGAAGTACCATAAAAGATCACTATGTACTATGTGGGTGACGGAGGTGTAGAACTGTTTTCCGATCTGGGAGGGATATATAAGACAAGCTAAGATACATGCGACCATTTCTCAAGATCCCTGCATACTGCCTGGAACTCTAAGAGTTCGACAAAACAGACCAGCATATGATATAGTTAAACATAGGGGAGAGGGTTGGTGTTAGAGGTTTATGAGATTATAATTAAAATGTAACATGAACGGGACCTAGAAAGAGTAGTGAGACTATTAAATTTAGTTACAGTATGAATACATATATGGGGTGAAGGTAGTCATAGAAAAATTATGGATGAAAATTTAGAGATGAATAGGTATGTATGTGGGTGATGATAACAGATGTTGGTTTGTATGTGTATAATTGGATAGATGATAGTGGTTAATAAATAGAGATGAATAAGGAAAGGAAATCAATTTGGATTGTGTCAAATCAACTGTAAATATGACTGTATAAAAGTGATAGAAGTAATAAAGAGGTGAAAACTAATATTGTAATTAAAAAGGAGTTAAGAAAAAAGTTGTCGATGAAGTGGATGGAAGTCCCGGTTGAATGAAACATGGCGGTTGACACAATTTGGACTTTTTTGTTTTTCTTTGACTGCTTCTAGGTCCGTTATCAAAATCACTTGCTTCCATACAGCCATGATGTAAACTAGTCAAATTGAGCTCATTTGTACCTCGAGCGTAAAACTTTGGATATTTTATACATCCATTTTCAAAATCACATATTTTTCGTATGTTCCTATGACGGATTAATTATAAAGGGTTTATACCCTAATAGTTTTTACTTTGGTGGTTAGCATGTTAGATTCTGAGTGAGTATACCCTATAACTTTTTATAACCTTAGTCAACATTTTAAATACTTTGCATCATTTTATCTGGTTATACACATTTTAGGATTACACTGATGACGATCGGTCAACCGATTGAAAACTAGTTATGTCTTTGATGTAGCCCTGTATAGGGATTTTAACAAATATACCTTTTATAAAGGATTTTATTGATTTATGTTTCATAAGATTTGTTCTTATGATCTGTCATTATACAATGTATCTAATTTTTTTTAAGATAACAAGATGTAAAAAATACGGGACAGACAATTATTTTTCCAACTTATGAAACTTCAAAGTCTTCAACTATGCTTTTTATACCCTGTTTCCTATTTACATGTTACCCTTAAAAGATTAATAGGAATTGCTTCAATATTTTAAGAAAATTAGTTTTCACCGCAATCAGAATGAAAAATACCCGCCTTCTCAACATAAATTAACATTTTCTTACAAACTTCATTCTAGACTCATTGCAATTTGTAACAGTCAGATAACATCGTTAAAGCCCTATCGACATGCCGTATTTTAAATTGGAATTTATTACCAATCTGGTTGCCCCATAAGTTACAATATGCTATATGAAATTCAATTTTTATTGATTGGCTAGATGTCTGGCAAATTTATGATATTGACGCAGCAATAAAATGAAATTTAAATGGCAAAATTTTCATAAAACTCCATAAAACCAGAGGCGTGAGTAATTAAACAGTGTTAAACAGTAAAACAGTAAAAGTGTTAAAAACAAAGCCATTAAAAAAGTATTGATGACAATTAGATTTAATCATAAAAACAAAGAGAATAAAATATGAAACATTGCTAGGTCTCTGGCATTATGGTTCTGGCATATTGTTCTTAATAAATAAACCGTCAAAAACGTAGTTATATTTTATGGCTTTATATTGTGTGCTATAGTAATCTCGAGTATTTGTTTTCGATCAAATAATTCAACATAGTGAGTTAAATTATTTTTAGTGTGAAGTATTTAATGTCGTCGTATCAAAGCAGCAGTAGTATTTATAATGTAGTTTCGAGAAAAACGCAATTGAAAATTTTACGACACTTCAATACTTAATAACTTTTTTATATTTGAATGGATTTACATGGAATTTTGTTTGAGTACCTAACTTTAGTAGAACGTAGGCTCAAATGGAACTGGGCAGGACACGTCGCCAGGCTGAAAGATTCAAGATGGGCACGAAAGCTGATGGAGTGGAGACCAAGAGAAGATAAACGAAGTAGAGGAAGGCCGCCTACACGATGGGCAGATGATATCAGGCGGATTAGTAAAAACTGGCAAAAATCAGCACAAAACCGTGAAGTGTGGAAACAATTGAGGGAGACCTATGTCCAGCAGTGGACGTGAATTGGTTGGATGATGATGATGATGACCTAACTTTAGAGGTGTCACATAACAAGTTATATTAATTCACAAAAAAGTAAAAAATAATTGGGAAAAATGTTACTTGTCCTACTGTTGCCCTAAAAGATAATCTCTTCTTTAACGATACCCGTAAATTTTTGTTATGTAAACTTATATTTCTCTGAAGTTTCGTTAGGTATTTTACAACATCCAATACAAAAAACAAAACAATTTATTACATAAATTATAACATGAACATACCTTTTTCCAAAAATTTAAGAATTTGACAATAAAGATAATAAACAAAATAAAATCAAAAAATTATCATAATCATTTGTGATAATAGCAGATGCTGAAAGTTGTGAAAGAAAAAGCATATTGCATTTTATTAAATCAGTTCGAAATTTCTAAAGGGGAATGTATTGATACTATCTGTAAAATTAATAATTTAACTCACCTTTTTCCTGTGCTTGATAAATTCCAAATAGCAAATCAGGGTGAGTATCATTTTTCTTCGCTAAATACACTAAATATTGGCTTCTTCTAGATACAATATAAGTTGGCTTAATTATTCATTTTTTGTCTTAACATACACATTTTAACATGAATGTAATAATATAACAACTATTGTTTAAGATTACTGAAGATAATATTGTGACCGCCAGATAATATAAACAAGAACATATTCGCAATTCAGCAATAATTACATGGCAATAGTTGGAATTGTGCGTAAGATAACTTTTAGTGTTGCATTAATATTTGTGAACAAAATGGGTAAACGACGAAACATAACTGTATGTTATGTATATAATATAACTGTATGATAACTAAGTGTTGCATTATAAATTTTGGTTTAAAGGGAATTAAGCTACACAAGGATATGTAGAATTATGAAAAAAGTATTTCACTTTTTATTTATCTTAGTGTTACACTCAACAGAAGGGTTTATTTCGGATCATTTGACATGGAAATCACAAAAGTCATTTTTTTACATATATCCTACTGTTGCTTTGAGGCGACGATGGATTCTTCTTCTTCTTTAGTTTATTGGCTTCCACCTACTTTTGTATTTGGCCAGCTCATCATCGCGGAATTAGGGAAAATTCACTTATTTACTTACAATTATTACAATTATTTAGATTAGTTAATACATTATACAATCTACTTCTTCTTCTTCTTTAATTAACTGGCAATTTTGGTGGGTATGAGACAAACATAACAAAGTAAAACTTTTTACGCTAGGGGCAACTGCCAATCAATACACATTCTTTGTCTTCTTTGGTTTAGTAGAAATTTTTAGTTGGCATGGGACAAATACCTCAAAGACACAAACTTTTTTCTCTTACAAGCAACTGCCGACCATTACATAATATTATTCTTCTACTTATTTTTTAGTTTACTAGCAATTTTGTGTAAGCATTGGATAAATACAACAAAGGCACAAACTTCCCTTACTAAGGAGCAACACCTGAGAATTACACAATCCCATATTGTTGCCTCGGATAGATATAGTGTAAGCCCAGGTGATTACAGAATGTTTACAATGAAACAAAAGATTGTATTATTATTTTACCTAGCTTTGAATTATATACTCGCGTGTAATTTTTGACATATTTTTCAAATTATTTATTATTTATAATATATTTACTAATTTTATCCATTTATTCCCAATTTTTTAATTTCTTCATGACTTAGTTTTGTGGATATTCAAAAAATTTATTATAAGTTTACTAACAACCAACTGCCGTTTATAGAGAAGGGATATAGGTGTTGGGCACCCACTTTTAGCTAGTTCAGTAAATCAAAATTTTGCACAGTGCTAATAGGAAATTCAAGAACCACATGTTGTATATCTACAAATAATTGACACATTCACAAAAAGGATGTTCCATTATCCCTATTTTGTATAGGTGATTTTGAACTAAACAGTGACCTGTACTCATTCTAATAATAGTTGTTTTATCTACGTAAGGGACATCAAGATACCAAGAATTATTTTTGATAACTGGTTGTAATGTTGATACCAAATACCTTTATATTTGAAAAATTCCTTCCACTTTTTATAAATTTATCCCAATACAGTTAAAAAAAGAAAAATAGTCATCTGTCTCCACCTTTATGTTTACTGGACAATTGACAACGACCTATATTAGCAAGTGAATCAGCTATAATATTCCCTAACACCCCGAACTGCCCTGAGATTCATGCAATGATAATATATCTAAATTAATATTTTTGCTTCGAATATGAGTCCTTTTGTCATCCCTGAAAAACCTTTTCCTGAAAATTTTCTGAATAACACTTTGAGAGTTTGTAAGAATTATTGCTTTGCTAATATTTTTTTCAATGCAAATTGATTCTGCTTTATTTACTGCTTTATTTATTTATTTAAGTATTTGTTGTTTCAATGACAAAATCCATGCTTAGCATGTTTAAAATTAGAAAAGAGTTAAAAAGTAAAAGATTTATCGTAAATTACCGAACGAATGCGTTTTGAGAATGCCACTAAGAAGACAAGCCAAGATTATAATATTTAGGAAATCAAAATAAACACTGAAATGACTCCCAATGCAACGGATAATAGATTTTTGTTTCCAACGGTTTAATAAGGAATATTTTTAAACATTAGTCTAACCTTTTTGTTTGTTAATCTTAGGGCCGGTTGTTCGAACGCTAATCAACAATGATCATTATCAAATAATTAATTACTGTCAATGTCAACTTTAAAAACATAATTAATTACAATTCTGAGACTATAATCAATTAATATAACAATAATTATTAACATAATTAATAATAAATCTCATAATTGTAATTAATTATGTTTTCAGCAACCCAAACAAAGTTGACATTGACAGTTTTGGTGACAGTAATTAAATATTTGATAATGATCATTGTTGATTAGCGTTCGAACAACCGGCCCTTAGAGTGTTACATAAATTATAATATTTTATTTAACCCTTATCCGGGCAATATGGTTCCAACGGGCCCGAGACGATAATTCTTTTATCATAAATCGATAAAAAATTGTTATTGAATTTTATGCATCTCTGAATTTGTTTAGAAGTATGTTTCCTTCAGCATAGTCATGTGCTATCTAGGCGCCAGAGGGGTCAATGTGCCATTTTCAATTCTGATGGACAAAATCAACGGTTTCTTATGGATTTTTGGCTGCTGATTACGAATTTCGAGGGTGGATTTCGAACCGAGCGGTCAAAAAATTGTTATAAACAATTTAATTGTTTATGAGGCTCTGGATCATAAACTAAAAAAGACCAAAAAAAATGTTTCAAATAAAATTTTTTCCTTTATAAAAAACGAAGAAAAAACGTTTACTAAAGTTAAATCCAACAATTAGAACTCAATATATTGTAAAATTAGTGCACAAAGCAAATTGCAACTTGCAATATAAGTATTTTTTGAAGCTTTATCGATCGTAACTCGACTTCGACGCATGCAAAAGAGCCTTAGAACGTCTCATTTTTAAAGATTAACTAATAGGCTTCAAAACAAAGTATGTTAAAGTATTTTATCTTTATTTGTTTAAAGTTATACCCGTTTGAAGTTATAATTTTCTTAAAAAAAATTGTACATTAATTTGTTTATAACGGTTTTAAGCAGATTTGAGCTATAAACATTTATACGTTAATTAACAATAATGATAGAAGAACTCAAGAGGAACAATTTGAGCTTACGAAATTGTTCGTAAGTTTATTTTGGGTCAAGATATCGATATTTTAATGTCGCGCTATGAGGCGCAAGATCGGCTGACACTCAAGTAAGTGACGAAATTAGTAGCTAAAATATCGACATATTTGCCAAAAATAAACATACGAACATTTTTATTAGCTTAAAATGTTCCTTTTGAACTCTTCTATCATTATTGTTAATTAAAGTGTAAATTTCCTCGAAATCCTTATAAACAAATTAATGAAAAATTTTTTTAAGAAAATTATAACTTAAGCAGGTATAACTTTAACCCGCCAGTGGTCGCTATATGAGATTTTCTCTCACGGTTTTAGAAAATAGCGCTCAACTTTTTTTCTTTGAAATTATACGCGCTGTAGTTCCTTCTAGTCTCCTAACTATCCTCCCTCGATAATCTAATAGACTCGTCCGCTCAGACAGTGACTCAGTTTTCTTAGTATCACCATATTGTTGAGTCAGTGCGCTTCATGTGACAGATTCTCTCATCAAGCGACCACCGGCGTCACCAACTGTGTATAAAAATTAATTTTATTTTTTCCCTTAAAACCTAAAATAATATCCTTTTATGATGTAATAAAATGCGCCGTAAATGTGGTCAATGATATGAAAACCCTATATTCTGTTTCACGGGTTAGTTGTAGATGGTCACTTACCATATATTTTTCAATGTTAAATATTGGCGGCATCAATAGTCACATTGTATATAAAGATAATAATAATAAAACAGAAAAACGTCGTGTCTTTTTAAAGAAAATGGCTTTATCGTTGATGAAACCTCATCTGTTTTGTAAAATTTTGTAAAGAAAGGCAAAAGTTGGATATGCGAGAGAAAATCTCACGCGCGACCACTCGCGTAACAACCTACCTAGCGACCAATGCCGGGTTAAAACAAATGAAGATAAAGTAATTTAATGAACTTCGTTTGGAAGCCTATTAATTGAGCTTTAAAATAAGACCTTCTAAGGCTCATTTGCATGTGTAGAAGCCGAGTTACTCCGAAAAATACTTATTTTGCAAGTTGCAATTTGCATTGTGTACTAATTTTACAATATCTTTAGTTTTAGTTGTTGAACATAAGTTTAGTAAACGTTTTTTCTGCAAATTTCAACTTGCAAAATGATTATTTTTTGTAAAAAGATTTATCTATTTTTTGTTAAATTATTTTGTCTTCATTTGTTTTAAAGTAATACCTGTTTAAAGTTATAATTTTCTTAAAAAAAATTGTACATTAATTTGTTTATAAGGGTTTCGAGCAAATTTGAGCTATAAACATTTATACTTTAATTAACAATAATGATAGAAGAACTCAAAAGGAACGTTTTAAGATTACGAAAATGTTCGTAAGTTTATTTTTGGCCATGATATCTATATTTTAGCTACGAATTTCGTCACTTACTTGAGTGTGAGCCGATCTTGCGACTCATAGGCCGCCATTAAAATATCGATATCTTGGCCAAAAATAAACTTAACATACATTTTTTTAAGCTCAAATTGTTTCTTTTGAGTTCTTATATCATTATTGTGAATTAAAGTATAAATTTTTATAGCTCAAGTTTGCTTAAAACCCTTATAAACAAACTAATGTACAATTTTTTTTAAGAAAATTATAACTTCAAACAGGTATTACTTTATAAATCAAATGCAGATAAAGTACTTTAACATACTTTGTTTGGAAGCCTCTTAGTTAAGCTTTAAAATGAGACCTTCTAAGGCTCATTTGTATGCATCAAAGCCGAGTTACAATCGATAAATCTTTGAAAAATACTTATTTTGCAAGTTGTAATTTGCATTGTGCACCAATTTTATAATATCTTGAGTTCTAATTGTTGAATTTAAGTTTAGTAAACATTTTTTCCTTCGTTTTTTATAAAGGATCATAATTTATTTGAAACATTTTTTTAATCTCATTTAGTTTATGAGCCAGAGCCTTATAAACAATTAAATTGTTTATAACAATTTTTTGACCACTCGGTTCGAAATCCACCCTCGAAATTCGTAATCAGCAGCCAAAAATCCGTAATAAACCGTTGAGTTTGTCCATCAGAATTGAAAATGACACGGTGACCTCTATTTGGCGCCTAGAGTACTATTCAAAATATTCATTATCATTTCTGAAATTATTGCGTCGAATGCCTTTTGTCACGCAAAGGGGTAACACGGGCCCGTCGTGTGTCGGACCCTATTTGTATTTATACCTAAAATCTAAATCTTTGTTACATAAGATTTTGTGGATTCAGGTGGAAGTCAGGTTATTTTTTTGGTGGATTATCTAAACGACTTTTTTGATTCCGGAAATCCAATAATAAAGTCTAAACGTGTACAAACAATGTAAACATCTCTTGTGATGTGAACATCAAAGATATGCTTACAATAGGTGTTATATCTATTTTAAATGAATTTTAAAAACTGATAATCATTGTTGGAATGCAATAATATTGGTAGGTAGGTACCTATTTATTTTGAGTATTTTGAAATAAATAATGCATCTGCTATCAGTCCTTTGATATCGATGTTAGTGTCGACAAATAAGCTCCGAAAATTATATTAAATTACAGTGAAAGTAGATAGTGCGAATAAAATGTCCAGAAAACCATTATCAGCTGCAGAACTGCAAGATATTGCTAATAAGTTATGGGATTCCGATGATGAAGAATCATTTAAAGTAGGTGGCATTGAAAGTGACTCTGAAATTGAAGATCATCTTTCGGAAGTAAGTCAAGAGAATCATCAGCAAGTAGTATTGAGTGATAATGAAGAAGAATGCATAGCTACAATTTTCCAGATTTAAGATTGTGTAATTTTTGAAACTAAGGATGGAATTAACTGAAAAAGTCAACCACAACCGACAGGACATATGCGATAATAAAAAGCAAAGTACACAAAGTAATGTTAGCCCCTGGTCAAAATGTAGATAATCCTATTGATTCCTTTTGTTTGTTTGTGAATGAAAAAATAATTTTGAACGAAATATAATAGTGAAGTGTACAAATAAAGAAGCCGAAAAAGTCCTGTGGATAGAGAACTGGAAATATTGCGACTCTATAGAGCTATATAACTTTATTGGGCTACTACTATCTGAAGGGCACCTGAGTGCCCTCGATCGCACCCTCGAGGTAGACCGCATATTATAATATAATTTTCTTTAATCTACACAATTTAAATTTAAATTTAATAAAAAATCCAAAAAGAAATATTCGAAATATAAATATGGGTAAATATCAATAGTACATTCAAGAACAATGGTGGGTCCAACGGACCCGAGTTTCCGGTTACGTAAGTGAAATGTGTTGCCCGGATAATGGTTATTTTTAATTTGTACAACAGTGATAAAGGAAATAAAATAAGACAAGCAAACAAAGGAGATAGAAGATCAGTGCCATGAGGCGTACGGGTTATATAAGTGACACGACTAAGTTAATTTACATAAGAGATGTAAACCAATTACACGATGTTTTTGGAATAAAAACATTACCTCACTTCGAAAAGACAGCAATCTTAACCAACAAGAATAAGATGCTCAGACCCAACCACGTCAAATACGTTCCCCCACTCCATTTCCTAGAGGTGGAGTGGGGGGTAACTTTGAAATCTTAAATGGAAACCCCGAGTTTTTATTTCAGATTTGGATTCCTTATATAAAAGTAACTTTTATTCGAGATATTTTTTCTAATTACGGATAGATGGCGCTATAATCGGAAAAAACAATTTATCGTGATACCATAGGTAAATTATAGAAACGGTCTAATATCTCGAGAAATACACTTTAAAATGAAAAACCAAAAAATATGTATTAAATATTTTTCAAAAACTTATCGAATAACGCTAAATATGACCCTCCACCTCACCCCCTAGAGGTGGGCTGGGGGTAATTTTAAAATCTTAAATAGCAACCTCCATTTTTTATTGTAGACTTGAATTCGTCATAAAAAATTAAGCAACATTTATTCGAGATATTATTTAGAATTGTTCATAGATGGTGCTATAATTGGAAAAATACTATTCATTAGCGTCATCTATCAATCAGTCAATAAATGTTTCGAGTAAATGTTGCTTAATTTTTCATGACAAATCCAAATCTGCAATAAAAAATGGAGGTTACTATTTAAGATTTTAAAGTTACCCCCTGAGATGGACGGTGATGTTTAGAGTCATTCGATAGGGTTCAAAAAAATATTAAACATATGTTTTTTTGATTTTTTATTTGGAAGTGTATTTCTCGAGATATTAGACCGTTTCTATAATTTATCTGTGGTATCACGATAAATTGTTTTTTCCGATTATAGCGCCATAAATCCGTAATTCGAAAAAATGTCTCGAATAAAAGTTACTCACTTTTACATAAGGAATCCAAATCTGAAATAAAAACTCGGGGTTTCTATTTAAGATTTTAAAGTTACCCCCACCCCACCTCTAGGTAATGGAGTGGGGTAACATATTTGACGTCGCTGGATAGATTTTTAAAAATTATCGAAAACGTATTTTTCAGTTTTTCGATCCGATGTTTAATTCGCGAATTATTTGACCGTTCCACTATTTTGGGACACCCTATGAATATAACTCTTATTGTTCATTTCATGTATATCATTTAATATATTTTGTTTTGCAATAAAAATTTTCTTTTGAAGATTTTTTTGGGCCCCATTAAAATGCGGGCCCGAGGAAGGGGCCTCAAGGGCCTAGTGGTAAAATAGGCCCTGAGTCTTCGTTTTTATTTATAAGTATATTATTTTACATACACCAAAAAAAATTATTATCAGTTACATTTTCTAATACGTATTTGTGTAGTTCAAAATGTCCCCATCAAATAAGAAAAAAAAAGGAGCAAAAATCGGGATAGAGCGGGCCCCTGCGGGGCCCGTAATGCAGATTACGCCACTGTCGTGAATAATGTTTGCAAGGATATATCATGTGTACTAGATATACAGGGTGTCCCAAAAAGATTGGTCATAAATTATACCACAGATTCTAGGGTCAAAAATAAGTTGATTGAGCCTCACTTACCTATATATAATAGTGCACACAAAAAAAGTTACAGCCCTTTGAAGTTACAAAATGAAAATCGTTTTTTGTTTTTCATATATCGAAACATCTTAGAGATTTTTTATTGAAAATAGACATGCGGCATTCTTATGGCAGCAACATCTTACAAAAAAAATTAAGGTCAAATGTGTGCACCCCATAAAAATTTTATAGGGGTTTTGTTCCTTTAAACCCCCCCCCCCCAAACTTTTGTGTACGTTCCAAATAAATTATTATTGTGGCACCATTAGTTAAACACACCATTTTTAAAACTTTTGGCCCCTTAGTACTTTTTCGATAAGCCAGTGTTTATCGACATATTTTGAATATTTTTCGAATACACCACATATTTGTATATGGTTAAAAACGATTATAGAGACCTGTTAATAATCTGAAAATTTATTTATAATTTGCATTTTTAGGTACATTTTGAAATAGAAGCCACATCTCGATAAAAGGTGACTTGTCAAAAAAAGACTAAGAGACAAAAAAGTTTTAAAAACACTGTTTAACTAATGGTACCACAATAACCGTTTAAATGGAACGCACACAAACGTTTGGGGGCTTTAAAGGAACAAAACCCCCATAAAATTTTTATGTAAATATATTAAAAAAGAAGCTACATCTCGATAAAAACTGGATTATCGAAAAAATACTAAGAGGCAAAAAAGTTTTATAAACGTTGTGTTTAACTAATGGTATCACAATAATGAACTAATTGGAACGTACACAAAAGTTTGGGGGGGGGGGTTTAAGGGAACAAAACCCCCATAAAATTTTTATAAGGTGGACAAACTTCACTCTAATTTTGTTTTAAGATGATCCTGCCACAAGAATAATACATGTCCATTTCCAATAAAAAATCTCTAATAGTTTTCGATACATTGAAAAAAATCTATTTTTATTTTGTTACTCCAAAGGGCTGTAACTTTTTTTATGGGCACATTTGTACTAAGGTAAGTTAGATTCAATCGAACTATTTTTGACCCCAGATTGTGTGGTTTAATTTATGACCATTATTTTCGGGACACCCTGTATAAATAATCATAAACATTTTAATGTTCATTTCAGTAATGTTTATTTTGCCGCATACTTAGTCCATTGAAATGTTACATTTAGTGTACATTTCTTAGAGGAGTCAATTTTATTTTTTTAATGTGTAGGGGAGTTCAGTAGAAGCTTAAGTTCAAGCTTTTGGGGTTGAGGCCCTTGTCCCCCGGCCGCCATCTTGGAAAAAAGGTGCAAAGGGCTTTCGCGCTGTATCTCGTAAACTAGCTACCCTACAGAAAATTTAATCTCACATAAAATGAAGCAAATTAAATTTTCTACAATTTTATATCTATTACTTTTTATCGTAAAGTGACCAACAAAAAAGTTATAAATAAAAATAAGAGAAAATTTTGTAAGAAATTTTCTTTTGGAGGTTATAACGTTCATTATTTTTTACGTTCATTTCACAATAAAATAACATCATAGCGATTTTGTAGAGGATTTTTCAATAAACAATTTTCACTATAAAGGTATTTAATTTTATTTATTATCTAGGTTTTACAGCGCTCCAAACTTGACCAGATCCTCGAATTCTTATAAAAAAGTAATGCTTTTCTATCTATATATTAGACGAGCGGCATTAACCGTTATGCCAACCACGAAAATCAAATTTAAGGTGAATGATCAATTTTGGTCTCTTTTTATGTTTTCGAGGTCGCTGAATCCGAATATGAAGTTTATTTTTATCTAGAGTTGGTGGAACAAGTTAAAAAAATAAATTTTATACAAAAATGCCAAAAATCAATTTTGATGATTTTTCAAATTTACCTCGCTGTATCTTTGGTCGCTGTAAATATTTCCTTTTAAAAATTTTATTTTGTCATCTTTGAAGTATGTAGACAACAATGAAATTTGTTCCAAATGTTTAAACACATTAAAAAAGGAGTTGTTAATTTATTAACATTTTGTCATCATATTTCGTTAGTTTCATGTTTACTTAAAAAAGTTGAGTGACAAACTTTTTAGTTTATAATTTTAACCAACACAACAAGAAAATATAGTTGATGAAGAAGTTTTTTGGAAAATTTTAAGTTAAAACATATAATAGGAAAAAAGTTATGTTACTTCATATACAAGCGGCACACCCCAAGAAACGCTTATATCTCGAGATCCTGACCACGGTGTGGTGAATGGCTAATTTGTATCATACTTTATGATTTTGATATCAAAAATCGTTTTTTTGCTCTGCTTAAGAATTTTTCATTTTGCGGTTGCGTCATTCTTCTTCTGAAGCGGCGAATTTGTCCTCAAACAACTTTTTGGGCCTTTTCTATATATGCTTAGAGTTATAAGTTTTATAGTGGGAAGAAAGTTCAAAAACAGATTAATAATAGCATAGGAATGTTAAAATCATAATAAATTGTATGAATAAAAATATATATAGATAGAAAAGTAAGCCTAACTTTTGTTTTTATTGTATTTCTATGAGCATTCGAGAATCTGGTCAAGTTTGGAGCGCTGTAAAACCTATATAAATAAATAGAATTAAACAACTTTATAGTGAAAACTGTTCGCTGAAAAACTCTCTACAAAATTGCTATAAAGTTATTTTATTTTAAAATGAACTGAAAAAAAGTTATAACATCCAAAAGGAAACTTGTTAAAAAAATTTACATATTTTTGGTTATATCTTTTTTGTTGGTCACTTGACGATAAAAAGTAATAGAAACAAAATTGTGGAAAATTTAATTTGCTACAATTTATGTTTAACTAGATTTTCTGTAGGATCGGTAGTTTACGAGATATAGCGTGAAACCCCTTTGCATTCCATTTCCAAGATGGCGACCGGGGGACAAGGATGGCGACCCCAAAAACTTAAACTTAAGCTTCTTCTGATCCCCCCTACACATTAAAGAAATAAAATTGACTTCTCTAAGAAATGCAAAGTACGGCCTAAAAAATGTAACATTTTAATGGACTAACTCTACTTGGTAAAACGTGATTATACGAATTAACCTTATTTGGACCAGGTATAGCGTTTTGGAGTATAATTTTCAGGTTAACTCTGAATTGCATGAAAATTTTAATTTACGTTCTACTTACCATCCACTTCAAAGTTGAACTTGTGCCGTTGTTTGCTTTTGCTAGGGTGACAGTCACCCCTTCTCGGGGTGAAAAAACGCGCGTTAAAATAAGTCCGGAAATGGAAAATTGACTAATTTTAAGCAACTTTCGTTCTTTAGAGTTTTTTAAGTACATGAATACTTTTCGAGTTATTTGCGATTGAAAATGTTTAATTTTCGACAAAAACACAGGTTTTCAGGCGGTTTTTCGCAAATGGCTCAAAAAGTAAATATTTTATCAAAATAATATTCTTAGCAAAAATGTAGGTTATAAAAAAACGAAAAAAATGGTGTATTAATGAAGTCTACAAACCCAGTAAAAGCAAAGTTAGAGGCTTATGAAAAGTACGTTCTTATTCGTCAAATTCCATATCCAATATTTTAATGTGAAATAACAAAAAAATTGAGCATTTTTGGAAAAAACTTATAAAACTTTTTAAATTATTTAAAAAAAAGCTTTATTCTTATTTTGTATAAAAGTTTCTACCATCAAAACTAAACGAGTTACGCTCAAAATAAAGTTGGCGCTTTTTTTGGTAAAAAAACCTCGTGAAAATCTCCTACCATTTAGCACCTCAAAGATTTAAAGAAAATTAATCGCTACCGCTTTACCTTATAATGTGTATGTGTACCATTTACTTTATATGTATGTGTATTGTTTATACGATCTGTACGTTTGACCAGTTCAAAGTGCTTATTTTAGGTAACATTTGGTTTTATACAGGGTGTCCAGAAACTCCACCGACAAACGAAGACAGGAGATTTTATAGATAATTTTATGATAATTTAACCCAATTCACCTAGTCGGAAAGGGAGCTAGAACTCTTTGAAAATGGCGTCATGTAATTAGTTTTTCTTAAATAACTCCAGAACGCTTCTATTTAGAAAAACGAAAATTGGTATGCATATTTACTTCCCAGAAATGAATCGATTCCATCCATTGTGTTTCTAGTACCGGTCATAGGCGTCCGTTTTGGGTAGGGAAACAGTTATTTTATCGCATAACTTTTTTGTCTTTAACTTTTAAGCATTTCTAATACTGGATTATTAAATTGGGAGGTATTCTAGTACTAAAAGGTACTCCTGCTTTAAGTCGGTAGGACACACCGTTTTCTAGAAAAATCGATTTGAAAGTTTTTCGTTTTTGGAATTTGAAAAAAATTGAAAAAAAGGTTCAAAAAAAGCGATGTATTTTACTAACTTAAAGCAAGAGTAACTTTTGGTACTTGAATACCTCATAATTTAATAATCTGGTGTCAAAAACGCTTAAAAATTAAGGACAAAAAAGTTACGCTATAAAATATCTATTGACCTACCCAAAACTGACGCTTATGACCGGTACTAGAAATTCGCAATTAATGAAATCGATTCATCTCTGGAATATAAATAAATGTACCAGTTTTCGTTTTTCTAAATAGGTTTTTCTAATTTTTTTTTTTTTTGAAATTTAAAGCAAGAAAAATTTTCAAATCGTTTTTTTTTTTCTAGAAAACGGTGTGTCCTACCGGCTTAAAACAAGAGTATCTTTTGGCACTAGAATACCTCACAATTTAATAATACAGTGTCTTCTTCTTCTTCTTCTTCTTCTTCACGTGCCATCTCCGCGACAGAGGTTGGCAATCATCATGGCTATTCTGATCTTAGATGCTGCTGCTCTGAATAGTTCGGTTGATGTGCATCCGTACCATTCCCTCAAGTTACGCAACCACGAGATTCGTCTCCTTCCTACACTTCTCTTGCCCTGGATTTTCCCCTGTAAAATCAACTGAAGTATGTTGTATCTCTCATTACGCATAACATGCCCCAGGTACTGCAGCTTTCGTGTCTTGATGGTTTCCAATATTTCCAGTCTTTTGTTGACTCTTCTCATGACTTCGTTGTTTGTTATATGCTCGGTCCATGATATCTTCAGGATTCTTCTATACACCCACAGTTCAAATGCTTGCAACTTTTTAGTAGTCGATGTAACGCATCGACTACTAAAGCATCGACTACTTAGTGTCCATGCTTCTATCCCGTAAAGCAGAGTCGAGAAAATATAACATCTTGCCAGCCTAACTCTCAAGTCTAATTTCAGTTCTTTTGCACAAAGTACCTTTCTCATTTTATTGAAGTTTGTTCTTGCTTTCTCTATTCGAACTTTGATTTATTTGGAGTAATCGTTTGTGTGATTAATTATTGTGCCAATATAGTTGTAGTTTTCTACTTCTTCTAAAATTTTACCTTTAATTGTCAGGCTTTCATCATTATTTTGGGTTTTTGATATTCTCATAAATTTAGTTTTCTTGATGTTTATTGATAATCCATATTCTTCTCCATACTTAACTATCTTGTTCATTAGCTGTTGAAGGTCTTTAAGGTTGTCTGCTATTATGATAGTATCGTCCGCATATCTATTGTTGTTAATTGGCGTTCCATTTACCTTTATTCTTGCTGTTCCTCCCTCAAGAGCTCTTTTCATAATTTCTTCAGAGTATGCATTGAATAGTAGTGGTGATAATACACACCCCTGTCGCACTCCTCTTTTAATTTCGAACTCTTCTGATGTGTGTTCGTTAATGCGTATGTGTGCTTGCTGTTTATAATATAGATTTGTTATAATTCGAAGGTCATTGTATTGTAATTGTTTTGCTTTGAGGACGTCCATTAGCTGTTTGTGGCGGACTTGATCGAAAGCCTTGTTGTAATCTATGAAACAGACGTACATATCCTGGTTCACGTCCAAGCATCTCTGGATTATTACGTTGAATTTAAAGAGAGCTTCACGGGTACCTGCGCCTCTACGGAATCCAAATTGGGTTTCTTCATTATCCATATCATATCCATATCCATATCAACTACTGATAAATTTCATTAAAGAGCTTGAAGAGGACATCTATGTACTTATTTTCTATTATTTTAAGGATATCGATAGGCAGTTGATCTGGCCCCGGGCTTTTTCCGTTACTGGTGTTTTTTAGTGCATACAATATTTCTTCCTTTGTAATTTCTACACTTGTTTCTCTGTTTTCGAAAGATATGTCTTGTAGGTCTCCTCTTTCGTCGTCGAAAAGCTCTTCCATATATTCTTTCCATCGTTTTAGCTTTTCGTCAGTCGTTATAATAGTGTTTCCATTTTTGTCTAAAAGAGTTGTGTTGTGGTTTCTTTTTTGCAGCCCGGCCATTTCTTTAACCTTTTTATGCAGGTTGAATAGATCGTATTTGTTCTGAAGATCTTCTATCTCTTTACATTTTTCCTCATAGTAAGTTTGTTTTGTCTCTCTTTTCTTTTTTCTGATTTCATTGTTAATTATTTTGTAATTGTGATTGTCTTTGTCCTTGGCTTGTCTTCGTACAGTGTCAATACAGTGTTAAAAATGCTTAAAAATTAAAGACAAAAAAGTTATGCGATAAAATAACCGTTGCCCTGCCCAAAACGGACGCCTAATAATCGGTAATAAAAATTCGCAATGGATGGAAAAGATTTATCTCTGGAAGATAAATACGCGTACCAATTTTTGTTTTTCTAGATATAAGTGTTCTGGAGGTATTTAAGAAAAACTCATTACAAGACGCCATCTTCAAAGAGCTCTAGCTCCCTTAGGAAGCATTTTCGGACAAGTGAATAGGGTTAAATTGTCTTAGAATTATCTGAGGAATCTGCTGTCTTCGTTTGTCGGTAGAGTTTCTGGACAGCCTGTATAAGAAAAAAAAATTCTAAAAATTTTGAAAAATGCTCTTTTTATGCGTCATTCGATAGGTTTTAAAAAAATATTAAATATATGTTTTTTGGTTTTTCATTTGGAAGTCTATTTTTTGAGATATTAGGCCGTTTCTATAATTTACCTACGGTATCACGATAAATTGTTTTTTCCGATTATAGCGCCATCTATCCGTAATTCGAAAAAATGTCTCGAATAAAAGTTACTCACTTTTACATAGGGAATCCAAATCTGAAATAAAAACTCGGGATTTCTATTTAAGATTTCAAAGTTACCCCCACCCCACCTCTAAGGAATTGAGTGGAGGATATATTTGACGTCGTTGAATAGATTTTTAAAAATTATTGAAAACGTATTTTACAGTTTTTCGATCCGATGTTTAATTCGCGACATATTTGACCGTTCCGCTACTTTTGGGACACCCTATATACATACTTACGGATATTACATACATAATACATGCAACGGTTGAAAGTAGTGTCAAGCCCGCCTTATTATCAATTAAAAAACAAATGTGTTTTTGATATTGCATTGCAAAAAACTATTCGGGATTTCATCAATGGATGTTTAAATAATATCTACCTACCTTGGCAACGTTGAAATTTTCAGTTTTTCACAAGGGTAAAAATGGCCATTTACGCATTTTTAAAATTTTTAATCGCATATGCCAAAAACTATCAACTTTAGAGAAAAGTCACTAAAAACCTTTTCGGTTTGGAATGATCCAAGAAGCCTAAAAAAACTTCGTTCGGTGCAAAAAAATTAATTTCAGGAAAAAACAAAAAAAAAAACGTTTAAAAAATTTTTGATCCACTTTTGGACCTGGTATTTGTTAAAAGAGTGTTTTTGAGTAAAATTGTGCACAAAATCCGTATCTGAATATTCAGATACGGATATTCAGTCCGTCCGTTAGAGGGTTAAAATAAAATGATACGAAGTTGGATGATACGAAGTTGGTAAGGAAAGCTGCTTAAATTATCATCATCATTCTCTTTGCCTTATCCCTATGCGGGGTCAGCTTCCCTAATTGCATGTCTCCATACAATTCTATCTTGGGTCATATCAATATTAATCCCCTTTACCAACATGTCCTGCCTAATCGTCTCCCCCAGGTCTTCTTTGGTCTTCCTCTCCTACTCCTTCCAGGAATCTGCACTTCAGCAATTATTCGTATTGGATGATTAAATTCTCGACATTGAACATGAGGAAACCATCTCAACCTATGCTCTCTCATTTTGGTATCAATTGGTACAAAACCTAGACTCCCGTTTATATCCTCATTTTTAATTTTATCATCTTTTTCACTCCACTCATCCATCTAAGCATTCTCATTTTCGCCACATACATTCGTTGTTCCTCTTTCTTTTTCACTGTCTAACATTCAGTTCCCTACATAATAGCCAATCATATGGCTGTTTTATAGAATTTTCCCTTCAACTTCATTGGATTTTTTCTGTCACACAACACACCACTCGCTTCCTTCCACTTCATCCATTCATCCCTGATTTGTTCTCCATCTGTTTCTCCATAACTTTGTAATACCGATACCAGGTACTTAAACCTATTGCTTTTCACAATCAGTTCACCATCCAAACATACCATTTTATTTGTAGTAACTCCATCTTTAAATAAAAACTTGGTAAGGTAAGCTGCTCAAATGATATAGTATATTAAGTATGGAGAACTCCAATTGGAGTGCGACGACTCCAATTATTGTCTGAGATCGGTTACCCTTAACGTTCGACATGCTTATAACGTGTTTTGCACGATTGATACCATTATAAATTATAAAATTAAACATTTTCGTCATATTGAATAGTTTCATTCATTTTATCAAGATAGATACTTTGGTTGTTAGGTAGTAACTAGGGTGCATAGCAACAATGGAGAATTGAGTTTTTATTTAGTTGTCAATAATTTTATGTCAAAATATGAGCGAAAGTGAATTTGAAGAAATTGAACGGGCTTGGGAAGAAGGGTGTTCCGCAATTATTCCCGAAAAATCCAAAATCCGTTATCAAAATACCTACCAAAGTTTTAAAAAATGGTGCGAAGGCAAGAATTTAAGAATCGAAGAAAAGACACTATTGGCATATTTCGTTCAAAGACATATGCAGTTGAAAGCTCCTGGAAGCCTCTAGGCAGAATATTCAATGATTAAATCCACCGTTTTTCTTTATGATGGCATTGATATTTCCAAGTTTTCAACTTTGATCGCGTATTTGAAGAGAAAAAATGTTGGCTATAGGCCTAAGAAAGCGAGCATTTTTACACGGGAGCAATTTGAAAAATTTCTGATGGAAGCACCGGATGAAGAATTTCTAGTTCACAAGGTAATATAAGCTTGTTTAGGTAAAAGAAATACTTTAATGAAGATTTTTTCATAATTTGTAGGTCGCAATGATATTGGGAATATCTGGTGCCTGTAGAAGAGAAGAATTATATAATATTACTATGAATGACATCCAACAAACCGATGGTTTAATGATTGTAAAAGTACCCAATACAAAAGCGAACATCCAGCGTACTTTTACAGTCGTTAATAAACCAGACGATAAAATTCCATATTTAGAAATTCTGCAAAAGTATATAAAACTTCGTCCATTACAAGTAAAATCAAATCATTTGTTCTTAAGATACGCCAAAGGAAAATGTTGTGCTCAAGTAATAGGGAAAGGGACAATCGGGGGCTGGCCTTCTCAAATTGCCAAATTCTTGAATTTGCCTAATCCCGAGAACTATAATGTATACTGGCCATTCGTTCAGGAGGACATCAGCAACGCTTTTGGCTAATAAAGGTGTTGATGTCCTCGGATTAAAGCGTCATGGAGGTTGGCGTTCATCGACAGTGGCAGAAAGCTATGTAGAAGATTCTCTTCAAAATAAAATAGATTTTGCCGAAAAAATATTGTGCAATACTAGTAATACTACTAATGTATGCGATTCTGCAGGAGTTTCTGTTAGAAGTGAAACCACAGCCCAAACAAGTGGGATTTCATTAAATAATTTAACAAATTGTACCATAAGTTTCAATATTAATAAATAATTCGTTAGTTTTCTTTATTCTTTCAAAAAATAAATTAAAATTAAGAGATTTTTTAACTCGACGGTAAGTGAATTACTTACCTTCGAGTTGGAGTACTTACCGTCGAGTTGGATTACTTACCGTCGAGTTGCTAGTAAATGTCACCTACTGACGTAAAATCTGTCACGGTAAACAGTCAAAAATGATCAATCGTGCAAAAAATATTTAAAAGCCCTATCTGTAGTCGTAACGAGTTAATATTAATCCAACAAATTTCATCTTCATAAAATACGACCAGCTTGTTGATTAAAGGTATGCCTGAAATACCGAAGCGTAAGCTGCAAACTCGAAGCTGACAGCTACAAATCAAAATATTGCGATGCCAATTTACCTGTTCTATTTTGACCGAAATTTCAATACCAACGAGATTTTAATGCCTCGATAATTTAGAAACAATTCGCTACGACCTTTATGGTAATTTCGAAACATTTGAATGTGGAATTACACTTTTTGAACCAACCGAGTGTTAGTTTTGAGAAATATTGTTAATTGTGTGTGTAAAATGAAAAAAAAATGTGTTTTACTGTTTTGGCTACACAGAATAGAATATAGTTATTTTCCTAACAAGTGCAAAAAGTCATACTTTTCCGCACGCGACTGCAGATTGCCGAACGACGCGAAGCGGGAGTTCGGCAAGCAGTCGTGTGCGGAAAAGAGACTTTCTGCAAGCGTTAGGAACAATATTTTTCTACGAGTCTTTAAAAAATGACAAAATCTTAATCAAGTAATTTAATTAATATGAAAATACACAGACAAATTAATTCTTTGACAAGGTTCTCAAAACCAAAGTCTCAGCATAATTGGTTAGCATGACGACGATCTTGGTTTCCATGACGACTATTCAAAACCACTGTTATTGTCTACTGATTTGACTTTCGAATATTATGTAAAAATTATTTTATTTCATCGAATTCTCGCGTTAATTTCATTAAAACATGAACACAATAAGATACATTTGAAACAAATTAGTAAATAATATCTAAATATTAGTTTATTGCATGTATTATAATTACTTTAACGCCATATTAACATATCTAAATTAACACGCGTGCGGAAAAGTAAAACGCGTGCGAAAAAGTAAAACGCGTGCGGAAAAGTAACACGCGTGCGGAAAAGTCAAGCTTTCTAAAGTAAAATGCGTGCGCGAAAGTAGACATTTTTGCACGCTCGTAGAAAAAATGAATTTTACGACATTAATTTTGATGTGGTGTGAATTAACCGGTTATGAATATCGTTATACTCGATTTCATCCAAATAGATATATATTTTTTAGTCCAGTTGGGATGTCCTTGCCGGACTGACTGATGTCCTGTTTTGCCCTGGGTCTAATCCAGGAATATTTTCAACATCACATTTTAACAATATTATGTAGGAAATTTTAAAACTTCTTAACATAAAGGGTTTTTACCAAAAAACTTTGGTGGCTCAAGCATATACACTATTGTAAGTATTACCTTTTTGCAATTTTTAATCTTAGTCAACATTTCAAATCACGTGTTTCTTAATTGAATAGGTTATACTTATTTTCGTGATTTTAACACTGATTATTAATTTAGTAATTCGTTCTGTAGATAAACGTTCTGTTATGTGACGTAACCCTGTTTAATGAGTTTTAAATATATCTTTTACCAATTGGTTTATTATTTTTGTATTTACGAGAATTATTCCTCGATAGTTATTGCATTTTAGATAGTTTTGCTACATAAATCCATCGTTAGAAATACTTCACCCAAAAGACAAGTGAAAAAATGTAAACCGTCTGCTCCGGATTCTATATGTGACGTAACCTTGTTTAATGAGTTTTAAATATATCTTTTACCAATTGATTTATTATTTTTGTATTTACGAGAATTATTACTCGATAGTTATTGCATTTTAGATAGTTTTGCTACATAAACCCATCGTTAGAAATACTTCACCCAAAAGACAAATGAAAAAACGTAAACCGTCTGCTCCGGATATTTCTTCTCAATTTCAATGAAAAAAAAACGAAATTTACACAAAATCCCATCATACCAAATCCTCACAGAGATGACTTTATCCAATATAAGAAAAAACTTATAAGTCAGGTAATATCCGTAGTTAAACAAGTAATTAATTCAGAATCATCCGAATCACATTACAATATAGAAGAAAATATTAGAAAAATGATCTCCTCTCTATTAAGTCCTTCAAATCTAATTCCAGAAATCGATATTGAATATTGTTCTGATGATTCACTCCACTAATAAGATAAATACACTCAATAGTAAAAACATTAAAGTTATCCAATGGGATATTCGTTCTTTCTCTAAAAACCATCCAAGTTTACTAAATTTTTTACACAATAATCCTGTAGATATTCTAGCTTTATCAGAAACCTTTAAAAAACCAAACCATTCTTTTAAACTTAAAGGGTATAAGATTATCCGACAGGATCCTGCAAATGGCTTTGGCGGAGTTGCCATTGCAGTTCGTCAAGACATTAAATTTATAAATTTTCCTATTACTTTTGCATTTAAAAAAGATTTAGAACTTTGCGCGGTTAAATTTCCATCCTTAAATATCATACTAGTATCGGTGTATAAACCACCTAAATTAAATGTTTCTAAATCAGATTGGTCAAATATCTTTCGGCAATTTAATTCTCCTCTTATTTTCTGTGGAAATTTTAACAGCCATCATATATTTTGGGGGTCTCATATTAATAAAGCTTGTGGTAATCAATTGGTAGAAGCCTTAGATGATAATAATTATGTTGTTCTTAATAATGGTAAACCAACTAGAATTTCTCGTCCAGAAGAGCTACCTTCGGCGGTAGACATTACATTTTGCTCTGTCAGTTTGGCTAATGATTGTTAAGTATGGGATGTCGTACCAGATGCATTAGGTTCAGATCATGGTTTAATCAAATTTGAAATTATTAGGGATAGAGTTATAATAAATAAAAATCCAGCATTTAAATGGAATGATAAATTAGCTGATTGGTCTGCATACTCCAATATACTGGAAAATTCGTTAACTAGTACAAACCAAAATCTAAACTCAAATCTACTAAGCTTCTCTCTTTTCATGGAAAAGGTCTCAGAGGCAGCATCCGCAACTATTCCCCTAAAAAAAGCTAGACAACAAGTAACTCAACGTCCAATATGGTGGGATACCGAATGCTATGATATGTTTCGTCGCAGAAAAGAAGCCCTGAACCAGTATAAACGTGTCTCAAACTATACAAACTATTGTCAGTACCAAAATGTAGCTAGTCAAACTAAATTACTGTTTTCTAAAAAAGCTCGAGATAGCTGGATATCTTTCATAAGCAGTATTAACAAAAACACGCACCCTACAAAAATTTGGCAATTTATAAAAAAAATATCAAACAAAGACTCAACGGGATCGGGCAGTATATCAGCTGATATGGTGGGCGATTTTTTTGAGTTTTTTATTCCCAAATTTGTATCAAATAAAATCGACTTCAGTAAATTCAATAGTAATGTAACATGCAATGAATCATTTTATATGCCTATCAGTTTGGAGGAATTACGTTTAGCAATCAAAGAATCTAAAAGTACAGCACCGGGTTTTGATAGCATTACATATAAAATGATTGAATACTTGCCCGTAATTGCTAAAGAAGTTCTTTTAAATATTTTTAATAGTTGGTGGTTGCAAGATTTATATGACCAAAGTTTAAAAAAAAACTCTAATTTGCTTACTTGCTAAACCCAACAAAAATGTAAGTCTACCTAACTCTTACAGACCCATTTCATTAATATCATGTATTACAAAAACATTTGAGAGAATTAACAAATTAAGAATGGAATTGCATTTTGAAAGTAATTGTTTATTACCTATTAATCGGTTCGGATATCGCAGACGCAAAGGTACCTCTGAAGCATTAGGTCAATTAGTTTCCGACATTCAGAATGCACTTTTCGTTAATCTTATAACGGCATGCTTGTTTTTAGATATTAAAGGGGCTTATGATACTCTGGATATTGATATTCTAACTGTAGAGCTCATAAAATACGGTCTAAGTTATAAATTTGCACAAAGAATCACAGATTTGTATAGGGACAGAGAAGTTTTTATTCGAGATTCAGAAAATCACATTTACGGCCCTCGATTACTATAGTCGGAATTCCACAAGGTTCAGTCCTAAGTCCAGTACTTTTTAATATCTATACTGCAGAATTGCATAACATATTAAATGAAACAAATAATACAATTAAAATAATTCAATATGCAGACGATTTCTGTATTGTTATGTTCTATTATATCTATTTAGTTAGATTGATTAGCAAATTCTTACTTTAATTAATTATTCAATTATTTTATTTACTGCCTATGTAAAAACAAAACTAAATTCAAATTAAATCTTCCAATCAATGTTATTCTCAGGGCCAATTTTGTATTGGATACAATACCTGTGATCTGTGGCGTCTAATATTTCTGATTGCTTACTTCTTCCAGGGTGGAAACAGGGAAATTGAAAACACTCAATATCAAATAATTGTAATCTATTGTTTTTATCAAATAAGCCGTGTACATGTGATTCAAAAAAATATTAAATTTAAACTTTGTTGCAACAATCTCTTACTTAATAAATTAAACTCTAACTCTGATATCTCCTTGTTTTGACAAAAAAATTATTTAAATAATTTATTATTTACTCATACTAAATTTAATAAAATTTACTTTTCTTCTTTTGACTTGATTTCTCAAATTATAAATGACTAACTGCGTAAAAAAAGTTCAATAAACAAATATAGGTTTGATATAAACAAATTTTCTCCATTCCGACAAATGCTTTGACTAACCTTTTTGTTTCTTCACTCCCTCGTTCTCTGGATTGCCGTGTCCTTGATTCTGCCAACACATACTCTCTGGATGTTGCGAAAAAGTCCCTCTCGTCAAGACTGCTTCCAAAAATCATACAGGATTTGCTCGAATTCTGTTACTCAGTTTTCCTTGTTCGATATCTTGTGTAAAAAGGTATTAATCAGCTACTCGTTCTAGACAAAACAAAGGAAGCTCCCTCGGACCAGGAAAATTGACTCCTCAACCGGTCGACAATTTGGTTTCAACTTGATTCTGCTCGCAAAGGCTGATCAAACACACTCTACAACACAATTCTACAACAGTATATATAGCAGTCGTAAATCATACGATGAGTGTTTATGCGATTTGGAACTGATAATGCAATGTGTAAAAAGATGGTATATGGCTTTTAATTTCACCTTATCCCCTGAGAAATCTAGCATCACCTTTTTCACTAGACATAGGTTAAGTTCCCCTACCAGTATAAATTTAAGTAATGTTGATATTAATGTATCATCTCACAATAAGTATCTGGGCGTGGTTTTGGACAAAAAACTAACCTGGACACTCCATATGAATCACATTATCAACAAATGCGAAAAAGGTTTAAACATGCTTCGTTGCATATGTAAAGCTAGATGGGGTGCCGACCCAAAGATAGCATTAATGTTCTATAAATCGTATATCCGGTCAATCACTGATTATGGATGCTTTTTATATGGTTCATCGTCTAAATCTAATTTATCAAAAATCGATCATATTCAGTATAAGGCAAAACGTATATGTATTAGTGCGTTTAAGTCAACGCCATGTGCTGCAATTCTAGCAGAAGCTCAGGAACCTCCTCTAAACCTTAGAAGAGAATTCTTGTCTAATAAGTTTCTATTAAAGACCCGGACTTTCGACTCATATAAATTATTAAGTAAAATTAACAGTCTCACTGAATATAACTTAACAAATTCTTATTTGAGAATTAAAACTTCTCCCCCTCTTACAGATGCTTATCTAGAAACTAACAACTTTAGCATTAATACTAAACAAATATTACCCATATAACCTTTCTATTGAGGAAATCGCAATCTTTCCAAAGATCATAAAACCTACATACAGAAACTTACCATGCCAAAACAATAAAATTATAAAATTAATTTTATCTGAATTTTCTAGTTATAAATACATCTATACAGATGGCTCAAAAACATGTAATAGTGTAGGTAGCGCTTATTATGTTTCTAATATAAAAAGTGGTAATTCTTTTAGACTACCTAAATTTACATCTATCTTTACTGCCGAAATTTATGCTATTGAAAGAGCTCTAACTTACGCGGTTGAACAGAACTTTGGAGACACGGTAATACTATCAGATTCTTTATCTGCTCTTGAGGCAATATCACAACCAATAACCAAAAAACACAGCAATGAGTTGTTATGCCATATTAAAAAGAGACAATCGCTCGATTTAAAAATAATAGTAGTGACTTGGTCTTTATCTGGGTAAAACGACATGCCGGAATCAAAGAAAATGAGATGGTGGATGAAATGGCAAAGAATTCAGCAACTTTAAATGAAACAGTAGATTTAACAATCTTCAGCGATTACATTCCAGAATTGCATAAAAAACTAAGAAAGAAATGAGAAAATATTTGACTTAAGTTTGTACAAACTTCTAGGAATCCATACACTTACATATACCCACAACTTCCGCAAAATATCCCACATATATTTGATTATCACGCTACTCGATTTTATTCCACATCCCTAAGTCGTTTAAGATTAAACCATGGCCATTTTCCTACACATTTAGCTAAAATAGGAATGCGTACCAACTCTCTGTGTTCATGTGATAACTACTCTACTGCAGAATTAAATCATATAATCTTTAATTGTGAACTTAATAAATACCATAGGAAAGCACTAATTGCTAGATTTCAGGAGCAGAATGTAAGTTTACCGATGGATATTTCACACCTACTAAGCTTCAATACCAAAACTACTAATGCTATTATCATATAATTTCTTAAAGATTCTAAAGTAAAAATTTAATATGACATCTTCAATCTTCAACTTCCAAATATCTGTGGCAAAAAGTTCATCTAATACATCCCCTTTTTGTGAACACACACACCGAGAGGATAGCATAAGGTAGATGCTATGTTGTTAGTAAATCATCTTCTTACAATTCTCGAAAGTTCTCCATCGTAACAGAATAATCATCTTTGTTCGTAATCAAGTTAACACCCAGTAGTTCTATTATGTTGTTTTTTTATTCTCGTTTCTTTTTTCGGGGATGCGTTTGTCCTCTCTCTATTGTTGTTCTAGTTCTTCATTATTGTCTTATCCTAAATGCTTCGTTCTTCTGATCTGTTTTTTTTTTCAATCTTGGTTGGGCCATTCATTTCTCTTTTGGGTTCGGGATATTCCCGATATACTTTTACCTGTTAATTTCAAAGCATGCTTGCAGTTGTTCCATATTTCCGTGTTAGACTGGTCGACTCCATGTATTTATTATTTAGCATATGTAAATTGTATTCTATTTAACTAGTAAACCCTTCTTTTATAGCGTTGGAAATTCTTTGTCAAAACTTGACTCCGACTATGAACAAGTCTGAGTCAATATTTTCGCCTATGTAACTTCCGACGTCCATTAGGTGTGCAAAGTGCCTTCTGTTAATTATTATAACATGGTCAATTTGGTTTTTGCTGCTTTCATTTGGTGATATACAACTTGCTTTATGGATATTCTTATGATCAATACATGTCACCATCATCATCATCATTTGGCTCTACAACTCTATGTGAGTCTTGGCCGCGTTTACTATTTCCCTCCATTGTTGTCGGTCCTGAGCAGCTATTTCCCATTGCTGTACTCCCATTTTGCGTAGATCGCTGGCTACTGCGTCCTTCCATCTCTTTCTTGGACGACCAACTGACCTTTTTCCATCGGGCCTTTCCCAGAATGTGGCGTTTAGAAGTCTTTCGTCACTTGATCTTAGTACGTGACCCGCCCATCATATTCTGTTTGATTTAATGTAGCGTACTATGTTTTCATCTCCATATATTGTCTGGAGTTCATCATTGTGTCTTCTTCTCCATTCTCCTGTTGTCTCTTCTCTGCAAGGCCCATAGATAGTCCGCAGTATCTTTCTTTCAAGTACCAGTAATTTTGTTGTTTCCCGCTGATTCAGAGTCCAGGTTTCGCTTCCATACGTTATTGTGGGACGAATTATTGTCTTATATACTCTTATTTTTGCTGGTCTTGAGAGTATTTTTTATTTAAGTAGGGTCCTTAACGAGTAATATGCCCTGTTTCCTGCAATAATCCTGGCTGCCACGTCCTTTTCATAGTTATTTTCAGATGTTATGATCGCTATGTTACGTTTTGTCTAACCCTTGTTCTTAAGTTCTTCGTAACCACCATGTACTTGGTCTTGTCCTCGTTGACCTTAAGACCAACTTCCTTGGCTCCGTTCTCGAATAGGGTGAAAATTTCTTTTGCATCTCTGGTGGATTGTGCAATTGTGTCCACGTCATCCGCAAAGGCTAATAGTATTTTTGATCCTTGGGCGGCAAATCCGTTTGTCAGTTGTGGCTGAGCTTTCCTTACTGCATGTTCCAGTGCGAAGTTAAACAGCAGGGGGGCGAGAGGATCTCCTTGTCTAAGTCCGGTGTCAATGAGGAATTCCTCCGATGTGTTGCTGCCAACTCTGATTCGTGCGGAAGCGTTCTCCGTGCTCACCTTTGCTAATCGTACCAGTTTTCCAGGTACTCCCATTTCTACCATAGTCTCCCACAATGCTTCTCTGCTAACAGAATCGTAAGCTTGTTTGAAGTCCACGAAGATTTGGTGTACATCGCGGTTGAATTCCCAGTTTTTTTCCAACACCTGGCGTAGAACGAAGATCTGGTCTATAGTCGACCTTCCCGGTCTGAATCCGCTTTGGTAGTCGCCTATTATTTCCTCTGCGTATGGAGTTAATCTTCTAAACAGTATTATGGATATAATCTTGTATGTTGTATTAATTAACGATCAATACATGTACTTTTCACAATCATGTCTTTGGCAGCAACCATACTAATAAATCTTTATCAATTTTTACTAGTAGCATCGTGAAGGTTATGTTTACCAATATAATCTTGGTAATATTATTTTTTATTGTCTGTGCGTTTATGTCCCTAATGATTATTTTAATATCGTTTTTGAATATAGTTATAAAATGCTCTTTCAAGATATTTGATTTTATTTGATACTAGGAACTCGTGACGGAGGAAGTTACAGCTGTAATAGATATCATGTTCTTTTTTATGCATAATACCAGTTACTGTCCATCGCCTTTCTTGAATGGCTGCAATGACTATATTATATTTTCGGACTTGATCCTGAAGCAAGTTTTTGCTTTTCTGTCTTGAGATTTCGTACCAATAGGTGCTTAGGGGGTGAGTGTGTTAGCCTAATGCTCAACCCCCAACCTGGAGGGCTAGGGCACTCCTGCTAGAGTTGTCATACCTTAGCCAATACTGTCCAGATTTAAGTAAGACTTCGTGAGTAAGACTTGCTAGTGGCATCTACAAGTGTAGACTTAGGATTTCTTGGCATTTATTGACAACATTCACTTAGCACGGATACTACCACTAAGATATATGACACTAAAATAGCCTTTCATCCTCCTCCTTTCTCATCCGGGCTTAGTATCGGAAATGACGGAGTTGGAATATTTCTGACCAGGGCTTAATAATTAATTTTGAATTCTTTCCCAAAGCTGTCGCTATCGACCTGTCGGCAGTTGGGCACCGCTGATCTAAAGTAAGTCAAAAACTCTCTTTTTAGTAGATGTACACGCTAGGTAAATTCTTGATACAATATTTTTCTTTGTTGTTCATTTTTATATTTTCGATTGAATTTTTGAAGTAATCAATTATAGAATGTTTGCGTTATATTTACGACCTTTTATCTTAACCCTTAACTACTGACGTGGATGTTTCAGTACGTAGACTCTGACGTGCGGTATGTCATAGCGTGGCCTAATCTCCTTTGATGTCAATATGAATTTAAAATAAAATACTTCTCTAAATAAAATAAACTTTTTTATCAAGAAAATTATGAACGCATGCATAATATTAAAACAATTCTGGAGGTTCTTACAAAATCCTTTAAAACCAGATTACAAGAAAAAATTGAGTACCTATTGGTAACTAAAAAATCGTAAGATAATGTTGAAAGCACTTAAAAGTAGAATAACTAAATGACCTTGCTGCCATACTAATAGAATAGAAAAAATACACTTTACCTACTGCTTTTAACTATAGAAACCTAAACACTTACATGCGGTACGCGATACCGCAAGAAAAATTCACGTCAAAGTATCTCAAAGACTAAACGATACTAAAAATGGAGTAGTTGGGAGCAGGTATAATTACACATCACTTCAAGGTACACAGATGGTGTTCTAGGAATCTTTTATAAAATACGTTTTATCGCATGTTAAACACCGCATGTCAGTGGTTAAGGGTTAAGATTCCCTGTAGTGCGGCAGATTCTTGCAAATATTTATAAGAATTGCAAATTTAATGATACAAGCATATAAATTGGGCCACATATACTGCACCTGTAAAGGTTCAAATTTAGATATGAGGCCATCTCAGATTTTTCCTTTTACAAAAATGGCGGACATTCAAAATGGGCGACTATACATATGTGACTAATAGCACGATATCTTTTAAATGAAAAGTCCGATTTCAACCAAATTTGGTACATAGGTTCTTTTTGTGATTTACAAGGTCTATGTCGTGAACTGGAAGAATCGGTTTACCAGAAGTTGTGTTTTTCCTGGTTTTTCATGTAAAACTATTTTATATTATGTAAATAATTTATTTTCAATTTTTTTACCCTGTATATAGTAATTTTTCATAATGTTAATACCACCATTGAAAAGAGCGTAAGAATATGTTTTAGAAAATATTTTGAACTTTTTAGTTATGTTAATTACCATTTAATACATGCATAACGTATCTTCACATGTACCTATGTGTGGCAGATTCGTGCAAATATTATAAGAATTATTGTGACTTTAACGGTAGAAGCATATAACTTGGACCACATATACTACACATACAAAAGTTCAAATTCAGATATGAGGCGATCTCAGATTTTGCCTCTTACAAAAATGGCGAGTATTCAAAATGGCGGCTATACATATGTGAGTAATAGCACGATAGCTTTTGAACGAAAAGTCCGATTTCAGCCAAATTTGTCATCAAGGTTGTTTTCTGGATGAACAAGATCGAGATTTTAAACCGGAAGGATCGGTTCACCATAAGTTGTGTTTTTACTGTTTTTTTTTACGTAAAAATGTGTTGTTTTTTCAATTCTTTCACCCTGTATATATTAATTTTTCAAAAAGTTAATACCGCCATTTAAAAGAGTGTAAACATAATTTTTACGAGAGATTTTGAACTTTTTAGTTATGTTGATTACAATTTAATAAATGCATAACGTATCTTCAGATATACCTGTGTGCGTCAGATTCATTTTGAATGCCCGCCATTTTTGTAAAAGATAAAATCTGAGATGGCCTCATATCTAAATTTGAATCTTTGTGTGTGTAGTGTGTGTGGTCCAAATTATATGATATAACCATTAAATGCACAATAATTCTTATATTATTTGCACGAATCTGCCGCACATAGGTTTATAGGTACATGTGAAGATATATTATGCATTTATTAATTGGTAATTCTTCTTCTTCTTCTTCTTCTTCCTCTTTATAAGCAATTCTGCTTGTTCATTGGCGGATTGATACCTCTATGGAAGGTTGTCGCTCCATCTTTTGCGCGGTCGGCCGATACTTCTTCTGCCGATTGGTGATTTATCTCGTGCTATTTTGACCACACGTGTCTCCCCCATTCTGGTTATATGGTTGTTCCATTCTTTTTTTCTATTTAGTGTCCATTCGTTTATACACTGTACGTTACATTGTCTTCTAATATCTTCGTTCCTCTTTCGATCTCTCAGTGTATTTCCTGTAATTCTTCTCAGTACTCTCATCTCTGCCGTTTCCAGTAGTCTTTGTGTTGTGGCTGTATCGGGTCTTGTTTCTGATGCATATGTCATTATTGGTCTTACACTGGCTTTATAAATTCTTGACTTCATCTCAGTGTTAATATGTCGGTTTCGCCATATAGTGTTATTAAGGCATCCTGCCAATCTATTTGCTTTTTGTACTTGATTTCTCACTTCTTTGTCTAGGTCTCCGTAACTTGACAATGTAATTCCAAGGTATTTTACTTCCATTACTTGTTCAATACTGATACCATCAATTTCTATTTTGCATCTGATTGGTTCTTTACTGATTACTAAAGTTTTAGTTTTTTGAGATGAAATTGTCATATTGAATTCTTTTGCTCTTATGTTAAATCTGTGGACTAATCTTTGCAGACTATCTTCATCTTGGGCTATCAATATTGCGTCGTCTGCGTAGCAGAGTATTTTTACTTCTTTGTTTCCCATTCTATATCCTCTTCCTTTGTTGACGTTTTTGATGATTTCATCCATGATTAAATTGAAAAGCAGAGGGCTCAATGAGTCTCCCTGTCTTATTCCGCTGCCTATATCTACAGGTTCTGTAAGTTATCCATCTATTCTGACTTCCATCTTGTTATTTTGGTAGATGTTCTCAATAGTTTTTATGATATCTAGAGGGATTTCTCTATTATACAGAAGGTGGATTACATCCCTGAGTCTTACTCTGTCAAATGCTTTCTTTAAGTCAATCAGACATAGAAATGCTGGTCTATTATACTCTAGTGATTTCTCAGTAATTTGCTTTATGACGAATATTGCATCTGTACACGATCTTCCAGTACGAAAACCCTGTTGTTCATCTGCTAAACTTATCCTCTGATTCATTACGTCTTGTAAGATTTTAGTTGTAAGTTTTAGGGTAGTATTTAACAAGTTGATACCTCTGTAGTTCTCTGGCTGCTTTTTATCTCCTTTTTTGAATAGTAGGATTAGTTCGCTCGTTCTCCATTCTTCCGGTATTTTACCGTGTTTTATGATTTTGTTAATTAATGTTGTTAATTGTTCTGTCATTGCTGCTCCACAATATTTCAGTAGTTCGTTTGGTATTCCATCCTTACCTGCAGCTTTTCTGTTCTTCAGCTTTTCGAGTGTTTTTCGTACTTCCTGTGCACTTATATTAACATCTTCATCTGTGGTAATTTCTGGTGTTTCCGGTTCTAGCATTATTTGTTCTTCTGCATAAAGCTTTTTTAGATAGTCAATCCATGTATCCTTTTCTATGTGTTTTGGTTCTATTAGTTCCTTTATCTCCATTCTTTGACCTCTTATAAAGCGCCATATTTCCTTTTGGAGACCATAAAAATCATGTTCCATTTCTTTCGAAAAACGTTCCCAGTGATCGTTTTTTATTCTTCTTACTACTGAATGTGTTTCGTTTCTTATGGTCTTATAATTATCGTATGCATCTTGTGTTTTAGTTGACATGTATTTTAGGTAGGCTTTTTTCTTCTCTTTACATTTTTCCTTCACTTCTGTACAAAACCATGGAGTTCTTCGTCTTGGAAGCGATTTATTTTTATTAATGTTTTTTTCACCAAGAACTTCCTTGGCTGAGGCTAAGATATTAGACTTAATTTTTGCCCAGCTTTCTTCGACTCCGTCACTTTCTGTGATATACATGTTGCTGCTTTTTTCCGTTAGTCTTTTTTGGAATAGGTATCTGGTGGTGTCGTCCTGTAAGCTTTCGACTTTAATCTTGGTGGTGTATTCTGCTGTTTTGTTATCACATAGATGTGTTTTCATTCTGATTTTGCACAATACCAATTTATGATCGCTTCCTATTTCTGCTGATGTTAGTGCTCTTACATCCAAGATTAGAGACGGGTGTAACTCTCTATTCGACAGAATATAGTCTATCATAGATCTTTGTCCTCTAGTGTTTTCAAAAGTGTATTTGTATTGTTCTTTGTGAGGGAAAAATGTATTGTTAATTCGTATTTCATTTATGCTGCAGAGGTCCGTTAGAAGGTCTCCGTTTTCATTTCTGATATTTTCATTATATCGTTGTTTTATTCCCGGAACTGTGTCATTGCCAACACGGGCATTAAAGTCACCCATAATGATTATATATTCATCATCTGGGATCTCGTTTATTACAGTCTGAAGGTGTTCATAGAAGTTTTCTCTTATGGTGGCATCCCTGTTGTTCTCAGGTGCATAGATCGCTATCACGTTCAGAGGCTTGACATCCAGTTTGACTTTTACACTAACTATTCTTTCGGAGATATATCGGCACTCTTGTACTTGGTGTACAAATTTTCTGTGAACTAGCAGTGCGACTCCTTCCCTGGCTCTTGTATCCTTTGCAACACCACTGTAAATCATCAGATAGTCATCCAGCATAATTTGACCCTTTCCTTTTTTCTTTGTCTCTTGTAGTGCACATATGTGTATATTTTTTTCTACAAGCTCTTTTGTGATTTCCTGCTCTATTTTGTTTAGAGACTTTACATTCCAAGTACCGATGCGAAGTATATTTTTCTTTTTCCATAAATTCGTTGTCCTTTTTCTCGCGTTGGTCGTCGTAATGAAATCATTCCTGTTCCGAGGCATAATCCTGTTTCTATGAGCTATGGTTTTAACGTCTATCAGTAGGGTGCTAACCTGGCTGTAGACCCCCTCCTCCTTTATCCGGGCTTGGGACCGGCAACAGTTCTGTGAGCTACTCGATCACACCAAACAAAACTGCAGGCGGAGTTTCAATTGGTAATTAACGTAACTAAAGAGTTCAAAATATTACCTAAAAATATTTTTACGCTCTTTTCAACGGCGTTATTAACTTTTTGAAAAATTAATATATACAGGGTGAAAGAATTATTAGAAAAACAACATGTTTTTACATAAAAATCAGGAAAAACACAACTTTTGGTAAGTCGATTCTTCCGGTTCAAGACTTATACGTTTCACTACATAACAAATGCTGAAAAGTTATATCTTTCTTTATAAAATATAACTCGCAAATAAGAAATAAATACTAAAGTACAAAATTACAAGCGTTTTATTAAACTGATAAATTAAAACACAATTCATTTAATCGTAACAAAAAACCGTCGTAAATAATTTTAATTATAACTCGATTTAAATTGGATATTATATTTTATATCAATCAGTACATCAAAATGTTCATTAGTATTTAAATTAGTAATTCCCAAAAACGATATAACAATGTTTTTTAATTTAAATATTACAAAGAGCTACATGAAATCCACAAATATAGATTGTAATGTACACCCAACAAATTGTCATTTTCTGTTAAAATGAAATGTGTTTATTATCGGTTGGACATAATATCTTAACACAAACATCGGTTTGTGTATTTGTTGGTAAAATAATGGTATCTTAAAAAAGGTAAATTTTTTAAGGTTATCTATTCAACTTAAAGGTATATTCAGTACAATTTTTACTGCAAGTGTAGTTAGAATTTTTGTAATTGTAATTTTAAGTTTAAGTTGTGGTTTAAGTTAATATTATGCAAAGAAATCATCTTGATCGTGACACACAGTTACGAGATATTGGTAAGATACAGGGTGAGATGAACATTTGTGACGTGGCAGAAGCTGTGCATTCTTCCAAAAGGACTGTAATACGGTTACGGCAGCGTTTTAAAGAAACTGGTGATGTAAGGGAAAGACACACTGGTCTAGCAAGAGCAACATAACCCGTACATGACAGGTTTGTTCGCCTTCAGGCATTAAGGAACCCTAATATTACTGCTAGCCACCTAAGAAGTGAGCATCAAAACATTAATGGCATTACTGCCTCTGCTTAAACTGCCAACAATACGTTGCATAAGGGTAATATTCACATTGGCCGTCCCATTAGAGTTCCTGTATTATCCCGTGGGAATCGCACAAGGAGATTATAATGGGCCTAAGATCATTAAATTTGGCAAGAACTAGAATGGGCAAACATTCTTTCCATCGATGAATCCAGGTTTGGTTTACGACCCGATTCACGAAGATGGAGGGTGTGGCGAACACCTGACCGTTGAAGAAGTTGGCATATTATATCAGTGAGGAACTTGGGCTCAAGGTTCAATAGGTTTTCGAACTGATCTCGTTCATATTGAAGGATTTTTGACAGCAAATAAATATCGAGATCATATTCTTGAACTTATTGTTCGTCCACATGTGCGTAATTCGGAGAAAATTTTGTGCTGATGCACGACATTGCACGTCTGCATGTTGCAAGAATCGTGAGAAATTTATTAGAGCAGAACAATATCCAGGTACTGCCCTAGCCTTATCCATCCTCTGACTTGAATCCCATCGAGCACGTGTGAGATATCGTCAGCCTCATACGAAAAGTGCCTAAGTCCCAAAATAAGCAAAAATGCGATTTTTGCGCCATCTGATTAATATTTATGATACGCATACATAGCAAGACAAAAAAGTTCAAAAGTCAATAGATGTCGCTAGAACCACAAAAAAGAATTCTACCCAACTCCACGGTGTGGGGTGAGTCACATGAAACTTGCCAAAGTCCATCATTTTCATTGAAGTTGGATGTACTTTTGCAACGCTGCTGTGTTATATCTTCAAGAAAAGTATTATGAGCGAACATAATCTTCATTCAAATAGTGTAAACTTATTGAAGGTAAGTTCAATTTGATCATATTATTATAGTTTTTGTGTTAACTACATTTAAGTGGCAGTATTTTCCTTTAAACCATACATTTGTTTTTATTGTGGGACTTAAGCATTTTTCACAGTTTATTTTTGGCGACCTTTTTATGCAGTTACGCATATTTCTTCATGATTTTCGTTATTAAATGTGTCTAACTCCAAAAATTTTCCTTATTTCAAAAATGAAAGTTGCCTAACTCCATTTTTAAAGTCCTCCTCCTCTATCCTTTATCCTTCGTAAGGATGTGGTGACGTTATGGTATTTGACGAATGGTTGCTATCCATTCTTCTCTCTCCTGGGCGCGGTGTGCTGCCTCAGACAGAGAGTAACCGGTGGCGCATTTTATTTGGTCTGACCATCGGAGTGGCGATCTTCCTCGAGTTCTTTTACCCTCTACCTTGCCTTCAACCACCAACCTCTCCATGCCTTCTCTTCGTCTGGTAATGTGTCCAAAGTACCTCAATATATTTTGGTTGATGATGGTGGTAAGCCTAGTGTTGATGTCGAGTTCTCATAATATTGAGATATTTGTGCGATGTGCTGTCCAGGGTATGCGCATCATTCTACGGTATACCCACATTTCAAAGGCCATTATACGTCGTGAGTCGGACTTTTTAATGGTCCAAGTTTCTGAAGCATAGGTAGCGATAGGAAAGATAAGCGTCCGTACCAGGCGCAGTTTCGTGTTCCTGGTTATGGCCGTATCTTTCCATATTTTAGTGAGTTTGACCGTTGCTGATCTGGCCATTGTAAGGCGTCGGCGTATTTCTTCTTCGCATCCACCATTGTTTGTGATAACAGAACCTAAGTAATTGAAACGGCTTACCACTTCAAACCCCGCTACGTTCCGTATTTCCGGCTGGTTATTTCTAATTCGATCGATTATCATTACCTTGGTCTTCTGTACATTAATTTTAAGTCCATATTCACGACTAATAGTATCTAGTCTGTACATGATGTATTCAAGTTCATTTGTTGATGATGCTAGTACTAAAGTGTCGTCAGCATAGCGGAGATTGCTGATTTTTAAGCCTCCGACTGATATTCCTCCTAGCCATCCGTCGAATCTAATGCGCATGATGTGGTCGCTATATATATTGAATAAAGTGGGAGAGATAATACATCCTTGACGAAAACCGGCTTTTAGTTTAAAATTATCGGAGTATGTATTGTTGACTCTTACGTTTGCTGTGTTGTTGATATACAGTTGTTTCAGCAGGTATATTAGATGTTCGGGGGTACCCATGTCTCTCAGTATTCCCCACATTTTATGCCACTTTACATTATCGAACGCTTTCGAGTAGTCGACGAAGCACAAATATGTTTCTAGATTAAATTCTCTAGGTTTTTTGTATAATTTATCTGAGATTAAGAATTTGTTCTCGTGTGCCTCTTCCAGGGACAAATCCACATTGTTCTTGTGGGATCTGTGGTAAAAGTATTGATTTTAATCTCTCGTTAATTATAGTTAGAAGGACTTTACTTGCGTGTGGGAAATCAGGGCTATAGTGCGGTAGTTATTACAATCAGTTGGTGAGCCTTTCTTATAAATGGGTATGAAAGTAAGCTTACACCAATCATCTGGCCATTTTCCTGTGTTCCAGATTTCATTACACAGTTTGAACATCACTTCAACTCCTATGTCTCCCATTTCTTTAAGTGCTTCCGCCGTGATTCCGTCTTCTCCTTGAGATTTTCTAGTTTTCAATTTTTTATTGCGGTTTCTATTTCCGATTTTAAAATATGTGGTTCCCTTTCGTCATTTATTTCTTCTGGATTCACGTCTTCATGGTCACTATGAAACAGCATTTCACAGTATTGTTTCTATGTCGCTGCTATGCCCTCTGCATTGGTGATGATCATTCCCAAGTTATCTTTAATGACCTGCGTTTGTGGTTTAAACTCTTTAGTTAAGTATTTCACTTTGGCAAGCAGTTCTCTAGATTCTTGACGATCGGCGTGTCCTTCTAGTTGTTTGCATATTTCTTTAATGTGATTATTTTTGTCTCTTCTACTTGATGATTTTATGCGTCTGTTTACATCTGCTATCTTGTTTTCAGTTTCTGTTGGATTTGCAGCGTTGTTTCTAATATTTCCTCGTTCTTCTGCTAGGTTCAGTGTCTCATCAGCCATCCAGTGTTTTTCTTTCCGTTGGGTTTCTTTGGGGTTTGTAATATTTTTTGCGTCTATAATCCACGTCTTTGTATGTTCCCATGTTTGATTGGGATCGCCAGTAATGTTTGGTGTGTTACTATGTCTTAGTGTTTCTTTGTATTTTCCAGGCTCTTTAGGAATATATTTAATTGTTCTACTTGTTTCAATTTTCTTACAAAATTTGATACGGAATTCGGATTGTTTATGGTCTGTTTCGCAATTCGCCGCTGGTTTTGTCTTTACGTTTACTACCGAACTTTTCCATCTTTTGCTGACAAGAATATAATCTATTTGATTTTTATATCTTCCTCCTGGTGAAGTTCAAGTGGATAGTCTTCGCGGGTGATATTTAAACATGGTGTTCATGATACTAAGTTCAGTGTCGATGACAAATTGTAATAGCCTTTCTCCTCTCTCATTTCGTTCGCCTATTTCAAACCCACTAACTGTTCCTTTCAGCAGCTCTTCTGATGTTGTTTTGCCTATTTTTGGGTTCTAGTCATCCAATATTATGACTGGCTCTTTTTTGGGTATGTTAGCGATGTTACTGTTTATTAACTGGTACATCACTTCTACTTCTTCTTCTGTCCCGTCGCATGTTGGCATATATACTTGTAGTACATGAACCTTTGTTGGCTGTCCATCAAGAGTAATTTTAGTTAGACGCTCATTTATTGGGAGATATTCATATACACATTTTGCGAGGTTCTTCCGTACCAGTATTGCTACGCCATTTTGACCAGTTTTATTGGCTCCCGACATGAATATTTTATAGTAGTTGGATTCCCAGTGTCCTTGGCCTTCCCAGTGTGTTTCTGAAACTCCACATATGTCTACTTTTTCTCTAATAAGCTGTCGTTCTAAGATATATAGTTTTCCTGGTTATAGCAAACCTCGGACGTTCCATGTGGCTATACGGTCTTTTGTGCGAAATTTTAATTTTGGGTTTCCAGTCACCAATTTCACAGATGTAGCCTGGTTGCCCACATCCATCTGCCCGGTCGTCCATTTCACACCCGTCGACCCGGAATCGACGTGGCGCCGGTTGCTTGCCGCATGGTATAGCTCTATATCACTTTCCTTTGTCATTCCATAACGTGCTCTGGAATATGTAATCAAGTGGTTTTCCGTTTGCCTGCTTGATCCTTATGCCATTGACACATTGTTGGTTCATCCGCCTTCGGATCCGATTTCTCAACTCCAGGGCAAAAGAGTGCCCTAAACACTTACTAACTCATCCGCCCGAAGCCGTTGGTCAGTAAGTGGGGGATTGCTTATTCCGGCAATCATTCGGTTTATCTGTAACCCTAGACAAGGGGCCCTTACAAGGTGCTATTAGCCGGGCCAGCTAAACCCTGGTTTTTTATAGAGGTGTTACTCTTCTCCCCTCCTCTTTTATCCGGGCTTGGGACCGACTGCATCATGTGTGAAGCTACTCAGTTCACCCCACACCTAACACAGGCAGAGTAAAGTAATAATATTTTAAAAATAGATCTGTCTTTATGGGAAGGCTGACGGACACTATTCTAAGTAACTGTGTCAAATAAGTTTTAAATTTTAAGTTTTAAGTCAAAATCATTCTTTAAATGAGTAAATAAGTAAATTTTTTTAGCTCTTATACAGTATGTCTGCGTAACTTGGAACCTATTAATAACTTTTTTATTATCAGTTTTACGAAAAAAAGTTATTCCTTATATAATACTCTGCATCGTATATAATGTAAGATGCAATCATCAAATATGAAATTTAATTAATGTTATACGAGGTATGTCAAAAAATATGAATTTCACTCAAGAGTCAAGAGTAAAGTACCTTTAAATTTCACAATATCGAAAATTGTTATTAAGAAAAGTTGTTTGGAATTAAAAAATTTGTTTTAGTGTTCAACTACATCCTTCTAATTAAAATATTGTGAATAATAAAGGCACTTAACTCTTAAGAATAATTCGTATTTTTACATACCTCGTATAAAATTAAAAAAGTTTAATATCTGATGGTTGTATCTTAGATTTTAGACCAGGGAGAGTATTTTATGAAGAATAACTTTTTTTCGTTAAAGTGATAATAAAATAATTATCGTAATTGTAATAAAATGATGATGAGTATCAAAAATTTGAGAAAAAATTGAAAAAAAATTTTTTGATTAGAATGATGTAATTGTATATTTAGACATAATTTCTAATTTCAAACAATTTTTCATAATAGCATTTTTTGATATTCTGGAATATAAAAGTACTTTACTCTTTAACGAAATTCATATTTTTGACATAACTCGTATAAACTTGATAAAATTTGATATCTGATGGTTGAGTTTTAGATTTTTGACTATCCAGAGCATTTTATTAAGAATAACTTTTTTTCGTAAAATTGATAATAAAAAAAGTTTTCCATGTGGTTCCTAGCTACGCAGACACACTGTATAAGAGCTTCTGTATAAGAATTTTCAAATTGTAATGCCATATTCGGATTCAGCATAATCAAAAACAGAATATAAACATATTTGATCAAAGTAAAATGATCAATTTAACGATATTTTTTAAATTATTTATACAAACAATTGTTATTGTTTAAACAATTAATAAAAAATTAGCGGCCAAATCTGTGAGTAGAACTTTTTACTTTAATATGTATATAAACTAACAAAAAAGGTTTTAGAAAAATATAAGATTGTTTGAATTTTTCCGAAACAATGCATATTTTCGTTCTAATTGCACTCCCCTATAAATAAAGAAGCACGTTTTTGATTAATTTGTGTGTGAACATTTATTGACCCTCCTTGGTCCTCGCTGTTTCTACTAAAAGGTTGGTCCTGTGAGGGTTAATAGGCAATTTCAATGCAAAAATAGGGAAAGAAGAAAACAAAAATGAAATTTTAATAGGACCCTATGGACTAGGAGAAAGAAATATCAGAGGCGAAATACTAGTAAATTATGCAAAAGAAAACAACCTATACATAACCAATAAGTTCTTTAAAATACCAGAAAAGAGGAGATGGACCTGGCAAAGCCCGAATGGGACAACAAGAAATAAAATAGCCTATATATATGCAACGATAGAAACGTAATATTAGATACAATAGTGTTAAACACGATAAACACAGGTAGCGATCATAGAATGCTAAGGACACGAATAAGAATTAACACCAAGACAGAAAGAAGAACACTTATAAACGCCAGGCAAAAAGCACTAAATATAGACGAACTTAAACACACAAAAATCGAACACGAACAAAAACTGACAGAACGTACTGAACTAACAGATAAAGATTCAACCCTTGAAATCTTAAATCAAAATTTAACGAATATCAGTAGCAAAAGAATCAACCCAAAATAAAGCCGATAAAGTACAAAAACTCAGCGAGAAAACACAAGATTTAATAAAAAAAGAGACAGCAGCTTATACTAGACCGAACAGTCCGGAAAATAGAATGAACAAAATAATTAAGAAAAAGACCAGGGAAAAAATAAGGGAGTACAAAATAACACAACTGAACGAAACACTACAAGATATGAAATACATACGAGACTGGAGGAAGAAAACAAGCGAACGTAGAAATATAATTACAAAACTAATTAATGACGAAAACGACGAATTAGAGAAATTCAAAAATAACTATTATGATAGAAAACTACTACCAAATATAATGTGAGTCAAAAGCAGAACCACTACCAGGTAAAGCCGAAAAACACTGAAAAATATTAAAAATGCCGGATCTGAAGATGTATCAGATATAACAGAGGACGAAATAAGAAACGCAATGAGTACAATGCAGAATAAAAGAGCTCCAGGTGAAGACGGAATAGTATTAGCGATGATAAAGTATGGAGGACAACATATCCTAAAAATGCTAAAAACTATATTTAACAAATGTATAGAAATATGTGAAGTACCCACAGCTTGGTTAAACGCCCTTTCAATCCTCATATTTAAAAAGGGAAATAAATAAAATAAATATAAATTAGAAAACTATAGACCTATTAGCGTATCAGTCTTGTATAAGCTGTTTTTGAAGATAATTACATTGCATCTAACAACTGAACTGGATAGTAATGTTATCAGCGTATCAGCCTCGGAAACGCAGGATTTAGGAAAGGTTATAGCACCATAGTACATTTACAAGTATTAAGAACACTAATCGAAAAATCAAACGAATACAGCATAACACTCTGGATAGCTATTGTAGATTACGAGAAGGCATTGGCTCAATAGAAATTTGGGCAATCATTAATACCTTAAGCAACAATAGAGTTGACGACCGATATTCAAAAATTATTAAAACATAATCATTCAAAAAGAAAAGCAAAAACAGATAAGAAAAAACTGTAAAGGGGGGTGAGACAAGGAGATTCTATCTTACCTAAACTATTTACCTTAGCTCTGAAAGATATGTTTCGAACTTTACATTGGGCAAATAAAGGAGTAACGATAGACGGCGAAAACCTAAACCATCTGAGATTTGCCGATGATATTACGCTAATAGCAAAAGACAGAGAAGAATTGCAGGAAATGCTATTGGACCTAAATAAAGAACTGTCAAAGCTTAACCTAAAGGTTCATTTAAATAGAGGATGTTCCTTACCATGGGCAGCATTTGATCGACTACAAGCAGTATTTAAATCAAACTTGCCAAACAATTTCAAGGCAAAAACGTTTGATCAGTACGTGTTGCCAGTTCTGTCACTTCTTATAAAGATAATATAATTCTCATATTATATAATACTCACTTCTTTATATAATGAATGTCTAAGACAACAAATGTTTCCCAACAACTTTAAACAAGCTGAAGTTATAATTATAAGTAAAGGAGAAGATAAAGATCCAATTTTACCTAAATCTTATAGACCGATATGCTTACTAAACGCAATGGGGAAATTACATGAAAAATTACTTTGTAAAAGACTAAATCAAATAAGACACGAAACTGGACTTCATCCAAATCAATATGGCTTTAGGGAAGGAAAATCAACAGAAGATGCTATTAATAAAGCTTTTAATATAATTGAAGAGAGCAGAGAAGTTTGTTTTGATGATCTTTATGGATGTTTCTGGAACTTTTGACAATTTATGGTGGCCGGCATTATTCGACAGATGCATTGCCCCAGGGACTTGTACGGAAGTTTCAAAAACAATTGTCAAGACCGATATGCCAGCTTAAGTTGTCCAATGGATAAAAAACGAGATATATAACTAAAGGTTTTTCACAAGGTTTAGTGTTTGGACCTATTTTTTGGGACATAATGTTAGAAGAACTGCTGGAACGGTTAGCTGTGGATTTTGAAGTTCTGGGGAGCATAGCGTATTCGGATGATTTGCTGCTTACCATAGATGCTAATTCAAGAAGAGAACTAGAAATAAAAATCAAATGGAGTACTTGAAAATATAAATGAATGGATGAAAAAAGTTAAACTAACTATATCAGAAACAAAAACAACATATAGCCTTATAAAAGGAAAACTGGAAAGAAATCCAAGTATACAAATAAGAGGGAAAATAATTAAAAGAACAAAAACAACTAGATATCTTGGTAACATAATCGATGCTCCAAGACTCTTTACAAACCATATAAATAGCGTCTGTGACAAGGCAGCGAAAGTCATGCATTGCATTGCAAGCCTAGCACAAAGGGAGTATAGAATTCCGTTCCAGCATATGCGCGTATACCTGAGTACGATACTTGCCTCAATTGTAGGGTACGGTGCAAGTGTATGGGCACACAGACTAACAAATAATAAAAATATTGAAAAACTAAATAAAGCACAAAGAGGTTTCCTTGTTAGAATGTCAGGAGCCTTCAGTACTACACAGCAACAACAGCTTTAACAGTCTTGACTGGTGTAATTCCCATGCACTTGGAAGCACAAAAAAGTGCATGTAGATATTGGCAAAGAAAAGAAAATTATGAAAACATAATACAATTAATGGGAATGGAAATAAGAACAAAAAGAGAAGTAGAAGAAATATTATATAGAAAATGGCAAAACGAATGGGATAATTCCCCTAAAGCAAGACGTCTCTATAATTTTATTCCAAATTTAAATAATATACCAAATTATTTTAACCCAAAAAAGGATTAATACGTTTCCTTAGAGGGCACGGTCCGTATGTACCTTACATACCTGCATATTATATTTAATTTAAAAGATGATGAATACTGTGAATGTGGAGAAATAGGCACACCAGAACACATATTATTTAATTGCGGAAGCCAAACAAATACACATGAATTACAAAGAATGAGAAGAGACCTTGTTGGCATAAATGTAAAAAACATAATACAAAATGAAGAATTATAATATAATACATTAAATAATTTAGCGGACATAATATCAGAGAAACAATTAGAATTATATAATATCAGACGAAGAAAAAATCAAGTAAATATCCAACCTATTTGAAATTGAATAAGAAATTATAAAATAAAAAATTAAAATTATACAGGGTGTTAGTAAATAAGTATGAAACATTTTAAGGGCTAATTCTACATACAAAATTAATATCAGTTTTCTCTATAAATATATGTCCGCAAATGCTTAGTTTCGGAGATAAGGGGTGTTGAAATTTTTATTTTAAACTGCCAATTTATTTATTGCTCTAAGACCAGTTAAGATATGAAAATGAAATTTGGTGAGTTTTAGGAGGTAGTTATTATGAATTTTTTGACATACAATTTAGAATTTTGTATTCATCATTGGCGCGCCTACGGGCAATGGCCTGAATTTTTTAAAGAACAAAAAATAGTACGCTACTGAGATATTTCGAATTAGAAATTACTTTTAAATTCCACGTCTAATTTATGATAAAAAACCTTTCTTCTCTTTTTTCATATGATGCACCGTTTTTATGCAAAAAAATAAAACATCTTGGCGCGTATTTTTCATTTCTTAATACATCATCAAGAACTATCCAATATTTATAATAATACTAAACTAGAACAATAACAGAAAATATTGCTAATAAGATTTCAACTAGGTGCAAAGCTGCAAGAAATGTTTAAAATGATCTCCTTTACAGATAACAGAAGAATTTTATATTCATCATTGTCGGGCGTACGGGTAATGGTCTGAATTTTTTGACGAAAAAAATAGTACGCCACTGAGATATGTCAAACTAAAAATCCTTTTTGAATTCCTCGTTCAATTTACGACAAAAAATCTTTCTTTCCTTTTTTTCATACGAGGCGCCGTTTTTATACAAAAAAATAAAACATCTTAACGCTTACCAAGTATTTGAGGTAGTTTCCATATGGATAGAAACTTAGTTCAAATACTTTGTAAACGTTAAGATGTTTAATTTTTTTGCATAAAAACGGCGCCGCATATGAAAAAAAGGCAAGAAAGATTTTTTCTCGTCAATTGAACGAGGCATTCAAAAATAATTTTTAGTTTGACATATCTCAGTGGCGTACTATTTTTTTCTTCAAAAAATTCAGACCATTACCCGTACGCGCGCCAATGATGAATATAAAATTCTTCTGTTACCTGTAAAAGAGAACATTTTAAACATTTCTTGCAGCTTTGCACCTAGTTGAAATGGTATTAGTAATATTTTCTGTTATTGTTCTAGTTTAGTATTATTATATTGGATATATTTTGTATATAAGCATATATTTTGTAAAAGAGAGAATTCAAAACACATTGACTGGCCAGTTGGTTGCTTAAACCAGTGCCAATAAAACATAAACACACACACATTATATTGGATAGTTCTTGATGATGTACATATTAAGAAATGAAAAATATGCGCCAAGATGTTTAATTTTTCTGCATAAAAACGGTGTATCATATGAAAAAAAGGCAAGAAAGGTTTCTTATCATAAATTAGACGCGGAATATAAAAATAATTTCTAACTCGAAATATCTCAGTGGCGTAATATTTTTTTCTTTAAAATAATTCAGACCATTGCCCGTAGGCTCGCCAATGATGAATACAAAATTCTTATTTGTATGTCATAAAATTCGTAATAACTACCTCCTAAAACTCACCAAATTTCATTTTCATAACTCAACTGGTCTTAGAGAAATAAATAAATTGGCAGTTTGAAATAAAAATTTCAACACCCCGTATCTCCGAAACTAAGCATTTGTGGACATATGTTTATAGAGCAAACTGGCATTAATTTTTCATGTAGAATTAGCCCTTAAATTTTTTCATACTTATTTACTAACACCCTGATACAAACATGGTAATAAATAAACATTTAACCTAACTAAATAAATATTTATATAATAAAAAATTAAAAATTAAAAATTAAAAATTAAAAATTAGAAATTAAAAATTAAAAATTAAAAATTAAAAATTAAAAATTAAAAATTAAAAATTAAAAATTAAAAATTAAAAATTAAAAATTAAAAATTAAAAATTAAAAATTAAAAATTAAAAATTAAAAATTAAAAATTAAAAATTAAAAATTAAAAATTAAAAATTAAAAATTAAAAATTAAAAATTAAAAATTAAAAATTAAAAATTAAAAATTAAAAATTAAAAATTAAAAATTAAAAATTAAAAATTAAAAATTAAAAATTAAAAATTAAAAATTAAAAATTAAAAATTAAAAATTAAAAATTAAAAATTAAAAATTAAAAATTAAAAATTAAAAATTAAAAATTAAAAATTAAAAATTAAAAATTAAAAATTAAAAATTAAAAATTAAAAATTAAAAATTAAAAATTAAAAATTAAAAATTAAAAATTAAAAATTAAAAATTAAAAATTAAAAATTAAAAATTAAAAATTAAAAATTCATAATTAAAAATTAAAAATTCAAAATTCAAAATTCAAAATTAAAAATTTAAAATTAATATTAAATATAAAATAAAATAAAATAAATAAAAAATAAAAATTATTAATCAAACAAAAAAAAATAGCTAAAAACTTGAAATTTTAAAACTCAATGGATATTTTCGGCTGAGGGTCTGAGGCTTACCGAAATACCATTGGGATTATTATATAAGTCAAATAGATCTAGACTTACAATTATTTTTGACTATTTATTGCTGACATTTCTCATCTGAGAATGAGAACAGTATAAAAATTATTTTCACAAAAAAAATTAAATTAAAAATTATATTTTGTTTATTAAAATTGTTTAGAATTGTTTATTAAAATTGTTTATTAGAATTATTTATAATTTATAATTTTCAGAATTAGTAATAGATTAGGGCCATTATTAATTTGTCAATTTAAATTAGAAAATTGTTAAAATAAAAATTATATGTATCAACTACTGTAATCCCATCAGGAAACGACCTGGATTAGTCTCAAGAGGCCAGGTCATTTGTATTTACTATAAATAAATAAATAAAATTCTGCCAACTTCAAGTGACTCATAGATCTATGGAACGGAGAATGCTCAACATTAAGCTTAGTGATCGCAAGTCCAATGAAGAGATAAGAAGGCGCTCAAAATTAACAGATGTCATCCAGAAGGTTGCCATGTTAAAACGGTACTGGGCAGGACACATAGGAAGAATGGAAGACAACCGCTCGACAAAGCGAATTCTCAAGTGGCGACCAAGGGCAAGCAAAAGAAGTAGAGGCAGAACTCAAACAAGATGGACTGATGACATCAAGCGAATGCTGACCACGAATGGATGCACAATACAGCAAACAGGTATGAATGGACACTTGGACACACCTAAGGGAGGCTTACATCCGACGAAGGATGGAATAGCTGGCGATGATGATGATGATGATTCTCTCTCTTATTAACTCATTTCGAATCCTCTTCAACATTGATATTCTGTTTGATCGTCTTCGTGCGTCCATCTCCGTAGTCTTTATTTTTTTTATCTTCTTTAATCCTCCACGTTTAAGAACCGTACATGAATGTGTTTTTATCAACGTATTATACTTTATTACTTTTCGTTTTTTTCCTATGTCTTTACTCCACAATGTTCCATTTAACGGTTTAATTATTCTTCTGGCTTTATTTATTCTGTTTGTAATGTCACATCATATGTTCCTTCTTTGTTGAACAGTACTCCTAAGTAATTATAACTTCCGCTTAATTTGATTGTTTCATTATTCTCCATAATCAAATCGGTTGTTTCTTCACCAATGTATAAATATTTTGTTTTGTCCATATTCATGTGTAGACCCCATTTTTCATATATCTTCTTTAGCTTGCGCGCCATATAAGTATTCCAAGTCCTCCAATTTTCAAAAATTACGTTTCAAAATACTTAGATTAAACAAATTATTTCCCAGTTGTGGTGGCTTTTGTGTTATGTACACTCGTTAAAAAAGGTAGCTGTGTCAATTTTCCAAGTATTAAGTATATCGCAAGGGTCCATTATTACTTAATCTTGGTCATTAAATATACCAGTGACGTAATGACCAAGATGAGAATTTTTGTTGCAGATATCAGCAATTTCCTTAATTTTTCTTGGATATTGAATCTGTCGCTGAGTTTATATAGGTTTTCAGCCTAGGTGCAAAGTGTAGTCATTCAAATATCCTTCGCATCTATGATTTATTTACGACTTTGGTTATCTGTGTTTTGGTACCCCACTTGGTACTGCTATATTTTACTCTGTCTGCGTTGTTCCGTGATTTCTAATATTTGTTTTGTCATCCACTCATTTTTGGCAGTTTTATTTTGGAGAGAAAAATGTTGTTCACATCATCAAATGATTCTTTTATGGACCATATTTATTAATACGTTGTTTATTTCGTAATAACGTAATAATAAAAAATAAAATATGTACAAACGTTTATTGATTGATCCATTTGAATCCATTGATTTTTGAATCCAATATAATATCCACAACTACTCTTTAGAGCCTGTAAGGATTTTTTAGTAAAATAAAATAAATGAACACATAACCAATGGCAAAAAGATTTATAACAAAAAGAGACCAATTGTTTATTTGTTTAATTTACAGATGTTTGTTACAGATTTTACTGTTATAACATAACTATATCAAATTAAATTATGTGAATCCATAAATTTTTTTTGACAAATACAAGAAAGTTTGGGGTCGGACAGCCCTAAGAAAAAGCGACCCAGCCTACGGAAAAGGTTAATGAGATTTTCAACGTGGAATGTGCGAGGTATTCGGACTAAGCTAGATGAGCTGTTGAAATAAATTAAGAGATTTAAATTAGGTTCTGAAACTGTTTTCTTGTAGCTTGTCTAAGTTAAATATTGTGTTTATATGGGATTAAGCCACAATTGATTGTAATAAAAACTATATGAACTTAATGTTTTGACTTTCCCTCCGGAAATAATTTTCAAAAAAGATTATTTAAGTAAAGTATGGAACGAGTATAACCGCCAAAGTTGTTGGGAGATATTGTCCCGTTATCATCTTTATTACACAGGATATATAAAGCACTTGAAGACCTATTTACAAAAACAACGTAACAGTAGTTTTAATTGTGTAATTTTGTCACCACAAGATAGTGATCTGAGTCAGTAGTCGAGGAAATGAAGCATTTTGGTTCGCAATTTTTTCGTTCACCATGGATTTACTTGAAATTTTCACAGAAGGTAGGAAATAGTCCAAGGATAATTTTCTATATCATTCTGCTGTACGCTAAAACCTTGGGGGTAGTTGCCACCCCATCTCGGGGGTGGGAATTTTTTATTACATTTTAACCATGTAAATCGATGTAAAAGGTAATTTTAAGAAAAAAATATTTTTTACATTTTCTTCGTAAAACTAATATTTTTCGAGTTATTCGTGGTTGAAAGTAACAGTTTTTCGCCGGAAAAATCGACTTTTTTAGAGGGTTTTTTGAGAATAACTCAAAAAACATGCATTTAATCAAAAAAAAATGTAGATATCAAAATTGTATCTTTCAGTAACACAAACGAAACTGTTTTCTATAGTATTTTTACGACCAATACAAACCGAGATACGGCATGTTAAAGGTTAGCTTTTTTCGTCAAATGCATAGTTTGAAATAATCAAAGCCAAATAACGGGAAAACTTTGCATTTTTCCAGGAAAACTTACATGATGTTTTTTCAAGCATACAATAAGATCTAAAAAAAAAATAATAAAAAGTTTCTAGCATAAAAATTGAGCAACTTACGATCAACAAAAAGTCGGTAACTGTTTTTCTCTACGAGAAAAACAGTGAAATCAACCCCCTAACTACCCTTGTAACTTAAAATTGGTCTTCGGCTTTTTGTAATTCCTTTTATATTTATATTATCAATACACCCAAGATGTTTGACCTATTTAAATGGCCTAATTTTAGAAAAATTGGAGTTTAAAGAAAAATTGAGTTTTTGCAATTTTGCATTTTTTATCATTTTCTTCAAAATATCACCGAAACTACTGGAGATACGAAAACAATTATAAACTACTAAATTGTAGCTTTTTTAATAGCTAAAATTTCCTTATACATAGATTTTCATTACAGTGAACATTTAACGACATATAGTTGTTTAAATCATCTATTTACGAGCAAACATCCCCTTATTCGAGCCCTTTAAGGCTATGGGTACATAATTCGCAAATATTTTACGGTTATCCCTACCTTTTCTGTCTTTACATGGCAAATTACGTGTAGTAAAATTCACACTGGTATGGATATGTAAGTACATATTACTAGAATGTCATTCTACTTGACAATATCATAACTAGCTTAAAGAGATGGCTTTTGAATGTTCTTGGATAACTATTATTTTTTGTGTAATTGCAAATTATTAATTCAGTTAATAAATGTGATAATTTTTTCACTAGCTATGTATTCAGTGATTGTAATAATTTATATGTACCTACAACAAAAACTAATACTCAATCGAGAAAAGAGGAAAAGTGTTAAAGTGATTTTTTAATAACCGAAATAAATTTTAACGGAAACTTTTTTAATAAATGGAACGCTTACAATTTTAAACATTTTTAACAAAAAAATACTTGGATCACAGAATATATCTTGATATATTCTCTGCTTCTATCTTCCATAAATAATACACAATAAATAACTTTTTATAAAGTTCACCTTTTAAATCAATTATTTATCAAATACATTATATATCAATGTTATTTAATCAACAATTCAAAATATTCCCGATTAATGTCAAATAATTATTTAAAATTGTCACTGATTGTCAGTGTCTGACTGACAATATTCTATTCGACTGAGTGCGTTGTATGACAAAGATAGATTTGGAAAATTACGACGGACATTGTGTTCGCTTTTTTCGAATCCTGAAAAAACCAATAAATATTTTTGGAAAAATCTAAACGGAGAATGAAAGACTAAATTATTGCCGAGAGCCGAAAGTCCCTTAGAATAAATAAAAAGTTTATTTTGAATGAGATATTTGAAATTCAAAATAACACTAAATTTTCTCTTAGTTGTTCACCCTTGTAACTTATTAAAATAAACATTATAGAAGTTCTCAGGGACTTTCGGCCCTCGCTAATAACGCAATCTTTCATTCTGCGTTTAAATTTTTTAAAAATACTTATTAGTTTTCTTAGGATTCGAAAAAAAAATGAATCCCCATTTGAATAGCATTGCAGCCGAAAAAACGTACCGATCCTCTTAAACCCACCTGAATTAAAAATTAAGGGATCTTGCGGAATTTAATTTACACAGTCTTATTACTCTTCAAAAATCCTACAAAACTTTTATTGAAAAAACTTTTTATCGCCAAAAATGAAGGAGCTATGTTTATAAAACAATTTTTCTTTTTCGAAAAATTCGAAGAGTCCCCTTATTTCAATGTACCTATATAATACCACAGAGCCGGTTCGTATACTGGATGACTAAAAAACTATTTGTATGTGTATTTTTATATACATATTTGTAAATTCTTATTTTTGTGTAAATAAATGTTTTTGTAATTCTTTAATTCTACTTTTTTTCTGTATAGATCTATTAAATTGTCTACTTATAAAAATTGCAATGTTATTAAGGGTGGTTTTTAAGGGTTGAAATATTATGATATTATATCCTAAAGCATAAAACAATCATTATTTAACCAGTCAAAACCAAATATACCTATATTAAAATTTAAAATGTTTTTATATAATTTTTGACAATAAGGGTAGTTTACACCCCTAATAATAATCAACGAACTTGAGCATGATATAGAATATGAAGTACAGGGTAAGATGATCCTAACCCCAAATTTTTATGCAAATTGATGGAAGCCGAAATTATCTTTTTAGGATAAGTAAACTTTTCATATATAGCTCCAACATGAGTGGTTTTAAGGGTTGAAATATTGTGATATTACATCTTAAAGCACAAAACAACCATTATGTAATTAATAAGAAGCAAATGTTGACAATATTAAAGTTTAAAATGTTATTTTATAATTTTATACAATTAGGGATGGTTTTCACCCTTAAAAAACCAAAAGCGTACAACGGCTCAATATAGAAAATGAACTAGAGGGCGAAATGAGCCTAATCCCAAATTTTTGTACAAATCGATGCTGGACGAAAAAATTGCGAGGTTTTGCCATTTTTCCAGCTTCATTTGCTCGACTACAGAGTTCGCTCCGCGATACGTTCTGACATTAGTTATGTCTGTCGCTCATCTTTTTAAGATGAGGATTTCGTTGGTTTCTGGTATTTTCGACGTTCCTTTACGGTTTTTTTCCTCTGCAAGTTAGTACTGAAAACTACATAATTATTTACTACTAAGAATTGAGCAACCTAAGTCCATTTTGACTGATTTCAGTCAAAGTTCCAACTTAGTAAGGAAAAACACTATGCGAAGAAAGAAAATCCAAACCGTTGTCGTAGTAAACCAACTAAATTATTCAGGTAAATACAATCTAAAGAAAAAAAAAAGTTAAAAAATAGTTTCGAATTTATTTCGAATAAATTATTTATTATGCATTTCGTTTCCGAAAGTTGCACTTTTCCGCACGGCGTGCGGGAAAGTAAATTTTCCAAAGTAGAATACTTTCTAATTTGGCATTATAATATACTATAATACCTGCAATAAACTAATATTTAGAGATTACTTACTAATTTATTTCACTATCTCTAATTTAATTCTAATTTAATTCTAATTTAATTCTTTCACTAATTTATTTCACAAATGTACCTATCTTATTGTGTTCATGGTTAATGAAATTAACGCAATAATTCGATGAAATAAAATTATTTTGACATAATATTTAAAAGTCAAATCAGTAAACAATTACAATGGTTTTGAATCGTCGTCATGGAAACCAATATCGTCGTCGTGGTAACCCATTATATTGAAAGTTTGGTTTTGACATCCTTCTCAAAGAATTAACTTGTGGATTTTCACTACTAAATAAAAATTGATATGACTTTATTTTTTGTGGCTTTTTTCCAAACGTACGGCCCTAGAAAAAATATTGTTCCTAACTCATGCGGAAAGTGTCCTCCCCGCACTCGACTTCTTGCCCGAACTCCGCTATCGTGTCGTTCGGGTCAACGGCAGTCTCGTGCGGGAAAGTTCCGCACTAGTTAGGAAAATAATAATTTTTCTACAACTGTGTTAAAAATGCAATTTTCAGCACGCCATAGGAGCGTTAAAATGCTACTTTAAGGTACTAGTGCCTTAAAAATTTTAAGTGACTGCAGTTAAAAGTGAATATTTGTTGAATTGTGAAACGTCAAAATATTTATATTTCATTTATTAACATTAATATTAATAGTACAACTTGCGCAATTTTTGAATTTGCAAAATTTTTTTAAAATTTAATTTAAACTGTATTATGGCATTTTTAAAACACGTTTGTAGAAAAAAACTATTAAAATTTGTTAGAATATACAATAATAAAAGTAGATGTTATTCTATAGTTGTTATGATTTACGTATTGACAGTATAGGCAGTTTTGATGTAATACCAAGAAAAATATAAAAATGGAATGTCAATCAAGTTCAAGTAAAAGTTTTTGTAGGTATGGTCCTGTAATTGAGAATGAATAAATTATAATTGTTGATATATAAGACGTTTGTAGAAAAAATTTTGTATGATATACGTGTTAAAAAGTATATTTTAAAGGCACTCATGTTAACTGCAGAATTCACGTCGCTCATTCTGCAAACTTTAACATGCGTGCCTTAAAATTGTACTTTTCACACTTATATCATAAATAACTATTAATAAAAATAAATTATTAGACCGAATTTAAAAGTTTAAAGACTAATGTATAGGGAATTGCAAGGGACTTAAAACGATGACTTATTTGTCTTCCATTATTATTAATCAATGTTGAGGTCATTCTTACCTAGGCTTAAGGGTGAAAGTAAATTATCGGGGGTAATTACAAAACTGCATCAAAATTATCGATTTTGCTTGAAAGAGTATTGCCTAAAACTACTAAAGTCCATTTTCGTCTTTTGGCGAAAGAGCCCGACTACGAAGGAGGAGGGCTCTTTTGCCAAAATGTGAAAATGAACGAGAGTAGTTTTTAAAAGGCAATACACGTGAAAGCTAAATTATCTTATTGTTTTGATGCACGAGTGTAATTTAGGAAGAAAATTGTTCCAAGTGAAACTATCAAATGAAGGAATAATAATTTTCTTAACAATTTATTTAACAACACAACAAAACCCAATCTTAAACAAATTAATAATTATTAAAGACACAGTTGTCACAATAATTGTTTAAATTATTTCCCGATTCCTTTGGATGTGGATTTAAAGTTTTGGAACAACTATTATAATATTATATAATAATCAATAAACAACGTATCGACTGTTTGTTATTGATTGTATTTTTTGGTTCAGTTTTATTAATAGCTTCTTTAATTTACTCTACAGATTCAGTGTCAAAACGAGACATTTTATAGAAAAATGTTTGCAAATATTTGAAATGCCAAACTGACATATTAAATAAACAAAACTGTTGTTAGTATGTGGTTGTCAAATTCAACAATTAAAAACATGAGAGTGCAATTTTCGATTTCTGCTATGAAATTAATGATGTAATCAAGTAGACCAGTAAGGATCTGCGAAAAAACGTCTATTTTTGGATGTGAGAGGTGGCATTCGGATTTTTGCAGATAAAGTTATGTGACACCTTCAGTAATAATAATTGACTTATGCTCCTTCTCAAATATGCCCGGAACATTAATAAAAAAATTAACGTATTTAAAAATTTCGAACAACATCGATTTTTTTTTGCTTTACTTGCTTATAACTTTAAAACGATTCGTTTTGGAACAAAGTCGTACAGAAATAAAATAAAGATACTTGAATTTTGTATGATATACGACTGGTAAAAAATGTCTTAAGGTATTACCTTTTCTGCAATATAGCAATAAATACAAAATAAGGGGGCAAAATAAGTCCGTTGTTATTCAATATTTTTTAACCACTTTGGTGGCACTTAGAACCTTAGTAATTCGCTTAAGAAATTTCTTGTAACGTACTTAAATCGTGTACCAAATTTCATTAAAATCGACCTAATAAATTTTGCATAATAAATTTGCAATCTAAATGTTTTTAAAAAAGTTCAAATTTTTTAAAATCTTTCTGAACAAAAAGTAGACCATTTAGAAGTAGGCTAATTTTTTTACATATAAAGAGGTACTCTGCCTATCTAATACACTTTACAGAATTAAAATCGGATTGTTTAAGGGGCCTCAGCAATGATTTAAATTTATAAACACTTTTTTGGCTTATAAACAAATAGCTTTTTTTTTTAATAAAAAATTAATTTTTAGCAATGTAAATAGTTAAAACCGGTATAATTTGACTTAAACTTTCAAATGCTCTCAGCAGAATGGCTATTTTATTTTATAATCAAACATTATTCGCGTTCAAAAATTGCAATTTCTCGATTTTTTGAAAGTTCCACCGCGTTTATCTCGAAAACTATGCATGCTACGAAAAAACTTGTAGCTTTTTGCTTAGAATTACCCAGGAAATACAAAAAAATGTTTTATTTTGCGAAAAATCGATGTTATGTAATTCCTCAAGTTCTTTGTTTATAACAATCTTATCGACATCCGGATCAACTGTTACCAAAAAAATTCGTGTTCTACGGGTCAAAATACATAAAAAACTTGGGTAAGTCCATCTAAATAAAGGAGCCCGTAGCACCCCCTCCTGGCCACAGCACTAATTTGTTTATAAGCCAAAAAATTGTTTATAAATTTAAAACATTGCTGAGGCTGCTTAAATAATCCGATTTCAATTCTGTAAAGTGCATTAGAGAGGTGGGGTACCTACTTCTTTATATGTAATAAAATTGACAAATCTTTGTATGTTCTACTTTTTGTTGTGCAAGATTTTAAAAAATTATAATTTTTTAAAAAACTCTAGATTGCAAAATTATTATGCAAAATCTAGTAAGTCAATTTTAATGAAATTTGGTGTACGGGTTTAGCACCTCACAAAAATTTTTCAAGCGAATTAGGAAGGTTCCTAGTTTAACCTAAGTGATGGAAAATCACTGAATAAAGACAGGCTTGTTTTGCCTCCTTATTTTATATTTATTGCTATTTTCAAGCAACGGTGATAAATTATTTTTACCCAATCGCATCTGATAGAAAATTTAATTATCTTTGTTTAATTCCTACACGACTTTGTTTTAAAATGAATAGTTTTTAAGTTATCAGCAAAAAATTAAAAAAAAACGAAATTTTTTGAAATTTTTAAATATTTTATTTTTTTTATTAATGTTCCGGGCATATTTGAGCAGGAGCATAATTAAATTATTATTAACGAACTTATCACCTAACTTTATCCGCAAGAATCTGAATGCCACCTCTCACATCCACCTAAAAACAGATTCTTACTTGTCTAAAGCGCTAATTGTCGAGTAGACCAGTGGGTGAGTGTAATTTTCGAAAATAATGGGAAAATGTGTCCTGCTATAATAAAAACCGTGTCGCGGGTATTTCAAAAATGTTTTCGTAATTCCTGATAATGTCTATGTTTCGTTTCTTTCCGACAACCATGTATAATATGGATTATAATAAATTTCGTTAATTTCCTTTTTATTAGTAATTATGTTTTGTAGATATAGATTTTTTCTACAAAATATTATTATATAATTTGAAAAGAATTATAAAATTTGACTTTTAGTATGATATAATTGATCCAAAAGATGGCATAACCCAGATATCCAAAGTGAAAGTCATCCTCCAACACCAAATTGTTCTATACGGTCCACATTCGTAGTTTTTTCCGTTTTTCGTGAATATTTCTAAAACTATGCCGTTTAGCATGAACATGCAAAATGTTCTACATTAAATTTGAAATAAAAAAGGTTCTATGCATAGTCCAAAAATAAACGGTTCCAAAGTTACGGAGGTAGTAAAGTATAATTGGTCCAAAAAAGGCCTAACCCAGACAACCAAAGTAAACGTTTTCCTCCAACAACAAATTGTTTTATATAATCCACATATTGTTCAGTAGAAAGTTACACCATTTTGAGCTTCCGGTTTGAGGTGGAGAAGGGAGAAAAATCGGTAAATTAGTAGTTTTTTTTACGTTTTCGTCAATATTTCTAAAACTATTCTTTAGCGTAAACAATGTTCTATACACAAAAATGTTCTACATAAAATTTTAAACAATAAAAAATAAAAAAAATATGAAAAAAAATTTTTAAGGAACGCTTTTCTTTAGTTACAAAAAAAAATTAGGAAACGCTTTTCTTTAGTTACGAGTGACTAGAATTAAAAATATTTAAAAAAAAAAATACCAAAAAGCAAAAAATAAAAAAAAATGAAAAAAATCTAACACATTCGTCGAAGAAAGGCGTGGCGCGTCTTCGTCGAATTAACCGTTTTTGCCCCACGCTTTTCTTTACCGAATGTGTTAGATTTTTTTCAATTTTTTTCAATTTTTTGCTTTTTAGTTAACTATTTTTTAAATATTTCTAATTCTAGTCACTCGTAACTAAAGAAAAGCGTTTCCTAATTTTTTTTTCTTATTTATTAATTTTTTGCTTTTTAGTCTTAGACTTTTTAAACATTAAAATATATCGTCATGTTTATTAAAATATGTATAATACACATGATGTACTAACATGAAAATTAGTCGGAATCGGCAAAAAATTTGAAACATTATTTTTTATTTATGAAGCATAACGTAAACAATTAACGTAAAAAGTAAAATTATGTATAGTTCATATCATTAGCTACAATCCGTAAAAGTTTCAAATTTTAAAATTGTAAAAAAATAGAATTTAAGCGTAAAATCGTTTTTGTTTATTTAAACAATATATAAATATAAAAAAAATTTTATTGCCTATTCGTATATTGTACCCGCGAATGCATATGTGTGCAAATTTTGATTCATTTGCATTGGAGAAAAGGCAACGTCTAAAAATTTGACGCCAACTATTGAACTAAATAAAAGCGTTTAAAAAAGTCCTATACAGAATTGTTATAAAATCAACGGTTCCAGAGTTACGGAGGGTGAAAAGTTTAGGTTTTCGATACTTTTTATATTTTTGGGAAATTGATGATGATTTTGGGTGGTGAGAGGTTGACGTTTTTTCAAGGGCTTATCACTAACATACCATCGATCACTGAAATAGAAAGTTTTATTTACAAAACACAATCCTGTTAAAGAAAATTTCTTTCATCAGTAATAATATTATAAATTGCCTAAAAAATATAAAAGGTATCGAAAACTTTGACTTTTCATGTTTTTGTTTTAAATTTTATGTAAACCATTTTTGTATAGAACATTGTTTACGGTAAGGCATAGTTTTAGAAATACGGACCAAAAACGTAAAAAAACTACTATGTAATTTATCGACTTCTCCCACATCTCCCCCCAAACCGGACGCTTAAAATGGTATAACGTTTTACTGAACAATATATGGACCATGTAGAACCATTTGGTGTTGGAGGAAAACTTTTACTTTAGATATATGGGTTAGGCTTTTTTTGGACCAATTATATTAAACTAACTAACTTTGGAACCGTTCATTTTAGAAAGATTATTATGCATGAGACCTTTTTTGTTTCAAATTTAATGTAGAACATTTTTGTATAGGTTATTCATGCTAAACTGCATAGTTTTAGAAATATTGACGAAGAACATAAAAACTACGAATTTACCGATTTCTCCCCCCTCCCCCCCCAAATACGACACTCGAAATGGTGTGACTTTTTTCTGAACAATATGTGGACCATATTATACCGGGTGTCCACTTATATTTTCCCCCATTTTAACTGCCTATAACTTCTAAACGGCTCAAGATAGAAGTATGCGGTTTTCACTGAAATGTTTTTTTTTTTAGTAAAAGCTTTGTCTTAATGGCTGGAATTTTTTATATCGCTTTTAAATACGAAATAAAAAATGGCGGATTTTTGAAAAAAACTTTGGTGACTTTTGTTTAATGTAACACCCAGTACATTCTTTTGAAAATTGAAAGAAAGGTCATTCACCTATCTAGCAATATAAAGTTTTTCAAAATCGGTTGTCAAATCACTGAGTAATTAGTTTTTAAAATGAGAGGTGCAACGTGGATATCACATACCTAAATAACATAACTAAGCAAGTTATGTGATTTCCACATTGCATCTATCATTTTAAAAATTAATTGCTCAATCATTTGACAACCGATTTTAAAAATTTTTATATCGCTGGATAGATAAATGACCGTTTTTTCAAGTTTTTAGGTAAATGACTATTTTTTATGTCGCTTTTAAATAAAAAATGGCGGATTTTCGAAAAAAAAAACGTTGTTGACTTTTTTTATTAAAACACCCAGTATATTTTTTATGTCTTGAAAAGACGGTCATTTACCTATCCAGCCATGTAAAAATTTTTAAAATCGGTTGCCAAATGACTGAGCATTTAATTTTTAAAATGAGAGATGCAATGTGGAAATCACATAACATAATATCATTTTGCTCAGTTATGTTATTTAGGTATGTGATATCCACGTTGGACCCCTCACTTTAAAAATTAATTACTCAGTGATTTGACAACTGATTTTGAAAAACATTATATCGCTGGATAGGTGAATGACTTTTCTTTCAATTTACAAAAAATATACTGGGTGTTCCATTAAAAAAAATCAACAACGTTTTTTTCAAAAATCCGCCATTTTTTACTTCGTAGTTGAAAGCGATATAAAAAATTCATTCCATTCAGACAAAATTTTTCCTCAAATAAAACATTTCATCGAAAACCGCATATTTCTATCTTGAACCGTTTAGAAGTTATAGGCAGTTAAAATGGGGGAAAATATAAGTTGACGGGTCTAGGACGTTTCATCGCCGCCAGTTCATCGCCGCCGTGTCGATGCCGCCAGTTCATCGCCGGCCGATTCATCGCCGGCCGTTTCGATGCCGCCGGTTCATCGCCAGTCAGTTAATCGCTAACTGATATATTTCCGAATTTTCGACTAATTTTCGACAGTTACATTTATTATTTTTTATTTTTCGTATTAATTAGGAATTCTAGGAAATGCGAGATATTATGACCATTGCCATACTTGATCTTTTAATAGACTTTTAAACTTTTATAATATAAAATATAATTTAACACTACAAATTTAATACTGTTTAGTATCAAATTTAAGTAGAAATAGAACAGTAAATTAATATAATAATGTTTGTTATCTATTTATTTTTCATAAGTTTTGAACTGAATTTAACGACGTCGGGTGTGTCATCTCCCATAATACAAGATCAACTGACTAACTGGCGATGAACCGGCGGCGATGAAACGTCCCATTCCGTAAGTGGACACCCGGTATAGAACAATTTGGTGTTGGATGATAACTTTCACTTTGGATGTCTGGGTTTGGGTCATACTATTTATAACCCGTTTAATTATTCTTAAGCCACTTTTAAATTTGCACAAAAAATTTATTCTGAAACTTCTCGCTTCTAAAATGAAATAGATTAATTTTTCCTTGTTCGTTGTCTTAGACCTTAATACATTACAATGGATACTTTGTTTTCGCATTTAAATCATTCACATTTCTACGTTTCTCAAGACTGACTCCTAGAGATAAATGCAAATAACTCATGCATTTCAGTGATAACATAGTTTAATACACTTTGTAACCAACTTTTCGCAGTGTAGTTAAAACCCATTTCATTTCCATTCCGAACGAAACTATTTACTTAACATAAGCAAACAAATTCGTTTACGATGCACATAACTTTTAACGAATGTTTAAGGAAGAGAAGCAATTTATTTAGCTTACTTTTTAAATTACGAATAAAGATTGAGGTATACTATATATACATTGAATAAATTGAGAAAAACTGCTCATTAAATTAGGGTCGTATAAAGAAAAACATGTACACAGATACAGTAGCAGACGATACAGTAATAATAACGGATAACAACAATGATTTACAGAACGTAATGCAGTAATTTAGTCCTTTATGATATCCCAGGTACGTTTTAAAAAACCCCCAGGTAGGCTCGAAGATTAACAGGTAGGTATTAGTACCTCATTAGTAGGTAAATTAATAGTTTTATCATGGAACTATAGATTAGCGAAAATTTCTTATTAAGTGCGATGTCACATTATGTCTTTTGACCGGATGCGGTGGAAACGCATCCGTTTCCAACGCAACCGGACGGACCTGTCACACTATGTATTGTCTGGTGCAGTTTGTAAGCGAGCAACGATGTCTCAAAACGCATCCGCTTCCAACGCAACCGGATCGACTTGTCACCCTATGCGTTTTGACTGGATGCGGTGGAAACGTATCCGGTCAAAACGCATAATGTGGCATCGCCCTAACATAGAAAAACTTCGTAACCTCAATACCCCTTTCTTCAATATTGTAGAGAAATTTTGGGTTCTTTGCGAATTTAAGAAACAGTTTCTCTTGGTTGGAAATGTTGACCGGGGAATCGATTTCGCTACTGATACATAGGATAAAGCTTGGTAAAATAATGAGTGATTTATACATACTGAATACAACGATAAAAGTTCAAATATAGGGAAATGGCTGCGATACTGTTTGGCCTTTTATTTTCAAAATCCAAAGAAATTGATGATTTTTATTTTTTTGAACTTTATGAAATTAAACCCGAACATTTGAGATAAAATCGATATTTTTCAATATATCGAAAACTATTAGGGAGTTTTTATTGAAAATGGATATGTGGCATTATTATGGCAGGAACATGTTAAAACAAAATTATAGCGTAATTTGTCCACCCCATAAAAATTTTATGGGGGTTTTGTTCCCTTAAACCCCACCAAACTTTTGTGTACCTTCCAATTAATTTATTATTGTGGTATCATTAGTTAAACACAACGTTTTTAAAATTTTTTGACTTTTAAAATTTTTTCGATAAGCCAGTTTTTATCGAGATGCTGCTTCTTTTTTCATATGTCCACAGAAAAATTTTATGGGGGTTTTGTTCCTTTAAACCCCCCAAATGTTTGGGTACGTTACAATTAAACTATTATTGTAGTACTATTAGTTAAACATAGTGTTTTTAAAACTTTTTTGCCTCCTTGTCTTTTTTTGATAAGTCACCCTTTACCGAGATGTGGCTTCTTTTTCAAAATATACCTAATAATGTAAATTATAAATAAATTTTCAGATTATTAACAGGTCTCTACAATCGTACTTAACCATATACAAATATGTGGTGGATTCGATAAATATTCAAAGTATCTCGATAAACGCTGGCTTATCGAAAAAGTACTGAGAAGCAAAAAAGTTTTAAAAACATCGTGTTTAATTAATGGTGCCACAATAATAATTTAATTGGAACGTACACAAAAGTTTGGGGGGGATAAAGGGAACAAAGCTCCCATATGGGATGCACAAATTTTACTTGAATTTTTGTTAAGGTGTTGCTGCCATAAGAATGCCACATGTCCATTTTCAATAAAAAATTTGTAAGAGTTTTCGATATATGAAAAAAAAATCGATTTTCATTTTGTAATTTCAATGGGTTGTAACTTTTTTGTGTGCACTATTGTATACAGGTAAGTAAGTTTCAATCAACCTCTTTTTGACCCCAGAATCTGTGGTATAATTTAGGACCAATCTTTTCAGGACACCCTGTATATCTATTTAATAAAGTTATTCTATAAATTTATTTTTTATAAATGTAACAATTAATATTCCATTAGCCGGGCTGGTATATTTTATATCGGCAGTTTTAATCTTTGCGCCGACTTGGGACATTTTTAAAAGACCTACCTGTTTCTTGGGCCGAGATAGGCATTGCCCATTTTAAAGAAACATAATTTAAAATTAAAAATCGACCAATTTCAGGATTTTTCCTTAAAGTCGCAGGCTTCCGAAATAATGAATTTATTCCAGACATTTGTACCATACTGTATCTGTATAGTAGTGTATAGTCCATATAAGATTTTAATGCGATGGAAAATTTATATGACACTTTAAAACATCGCATTCGAAAAAGGTATCCTATCGCTATGACAACAAGTAGGGGCAGGGGGTTGGAGGCGAATTAACGATTTGCAGTAAGCAAAAATTTATTTCACATGATAATTTAAAAAGTTAATGTTTTATTTTTGTGTCCATGAATGTATTCACTATTTTACTCCAATACTTCAATACTTAATAAATAAGTATGTATTATGTCTACTAAATTATTTTTCTAATTTTTTTTTCCTAATAAACAATACTTTACCACGCTACTTCATTAATAGCCTCTAAATTAACATTTGATTTACGTTGTCTACACTAAAGACTTCCTGCCAGAGGGAAAAGAAATTCCTGGCTCGCCGCAAAACAATAAAAGTGTCGCTTCTCAGCTTCTTATATTTTCCTGTCTAGAATGTCCAACTAACTCGAAAAGGACAATCTATTACTCGAGAGACAGTAATGTTCCTGGTATTTTGTTACAAGACCACATCCTAATTAGAAGTTTCAATGGGGAAGACTGAAAGGAGAAGTTTATAAATGGGAACATTAATGGAACAATATGTGACCAGCACAAATTTGTTTGCCATTAAACCCAAAACCAGAAAAATATAAGGGATTTATATAAAGCACAGCAAGTTTCAATCAATAATAAATTATGCAATATAGTACAATAATAAATAATAATAAAAGATAATACAAAACTACAAATTGAATATTTAAACAATTGGAGAGTTTTTTTATTTAGCCTAATACCTTGATAACTAATGGCCATTGGCAGGTTACAGTGGATTTTTCCCAATAGGTACCTAGTGTAATGTATAGTGTGTGTGTTGAGTAAGTGTCTTGTTACTTTGCAAAGTCGACGTCATTATCTTTACAAAGATACGCTAATTATTGTATCCGAACGTCTGCGGTCCCTCCGGTGAATACCAAATTGGAAACTTATTTGTATGCTTATTTGCACTTCAAATATTTAATTTACTATTTTAGTAAAGTATAAGCCACAATTTTAGTTTGATATTAAGTTTATTTGACGATCCCATTTCTACTTCGAAAGTCTTTATCAAAATACAAAAAAAATCTTATTTTGTTTTTGTTTCTTGGTAAAAAATTTACCTAATACTTTAATGTTATCAAAAACTTAAATTTTAAAATCACCGGAAAATGAGAATAACGCAGGAATATTTTATTATAGAGAAATAGCAAATTTTCAATATTAAATAGTGAACCACAATATTAAAAATAATATTTTTCAACTGTGTGGTCAATATTAATTAGTCCTTATAACTGTTGGCATAATATTATAGGGTACTTGCACATTTTTTTATTACAGTAAAATGAATAATACAGTGCGTCCATAAAGTAACGCATAAATTCATTATTTCGTAAACCGGCGACTTTAAGGAAAAATCCCGAAACAGGTCGATTTTTATTTTTATTAACCGGTTTTTTGGTATATATATATATATATATATATATATATATATATATATATATATATATATATATATATATATATATATATATATATATATATATATATATATATATATATATATATATATATAATACTAGTGACGTTATCCATCTGGATGTGATGACGTAATCGGTGATTTTTTTAAATGAGAATAGGGGTCATGTGATAGCTCATTTGAAAGGGTATTCAATTCTCTATTTCCTAATATAAACATTAACATAATTATTTATACAGGGTGTTCAAAAAAACATTCTTTTAATTAAAATAATTGAGACAAAAAGAAGAATCTATATAATTTATTTAATTCAAAATGAGTTTTACTACTGTCAGAAAACAGAAAAAAAAATATTTGACAAATAAACATTGATTTTTGCTTAAACGAAATGTTCAAACTGGCAAGAGGCAGGTGGGTGGCAGCTTTAACATTGAATTTAAGCGAAAAAAAATATTTATTTGTCAAATAAACATTTTTTTCCGATTTTCTGACAACATTTAAACGTATTTTAAATTAGATAAATTACATACATTCTTCTTTTTGTCTCAATTACGTTAATTAAAAAATGTTTTTTTGAACACCTTCTATCAATAATGATGTTAATGTATATGTTTTTCCTTAAAGTCGCCGGTTTACGAAATAATGAATTTATGCGTTACTTTATGGACGCACTGTATATGTTGTTGTTTGGAATGATTGATATTTACAGGAAAAAAACAAAAAATTGGACTTTTGAGTACCGTCAAGAAATACCTAAGTAAATATAGGGCATCATATTTTATTTGTATATTTATAGAATTAATTGTTTTTTATGTCTAAAATAGTTCTAAAATATCTTAAATTACACATTATCATTAACAAATAATTAAGTATTGATAATATGATGTTACAAATTTCTCATGATAAATTCCAAAAAAAAATTTTTTTTCATTGCAGCACAGAAACACCCCACATCTGCTGCATTTACTGTGAGGACGTGACTGGATACCTTGGGCACTACAGTACTCACACCGGCCTCTATTACCTTCGTATTTGACTCAGTGGCTTCCCCTATTTCCTAAACGTATGTCGTCTAAAAAACTAAGGTTGTACTTTCGACGCTTTTGTAATTGTTTCAAGATTGAGTTTCTCTTCTTTGATTCGCATTTGTTCATATTAAATAATCCTTGAGAGACTGACATTCGAAACTCAAATGTGGCCATCTTTTCAATAAAGTCACATTGTATGATATATGGATTTATAAATGCAATATCTAAAAATCCCCCAAGTAAACGGTGTCACCATTTTTTTGATCTATGATTCATACCATACGTAGTACGAAGTTGATCAGCATGATCTATCCACCCATGTGACGATTATAATCATCCACAACTACTGGACAACTTATGTCAGATCCAGTACCACCTTTATTAGTTCTTTTGACTGATGCCAGCTCGGTTCCGTGGAAGTTAGTTGCAAAGTTCACGATTCTATTGTCATTCCATTTAAAAATACCTATGTTTGTGTTGGGGATGTTGGGGTGTTTTATAGAGGTAGTACCTTTTATGAGAACGGCCACATCGAGAGTAATATACGGGAGATGGTTCGAAGTAACTGGTCCTCATAAGACATCCAACTGTCACTTATGGCTCCACGTGCCACACCCTGGGCAACTGCATTGGTATGTTAACCAAATCTCCAAAAAACATAAGGTGTGGATGACACCAGACATACTAGAACTAATGGATGAAAGACGCAAATTGAAGAATAATTCAGAAAAATACAGAGAGGTTGATAAAAACATAAAGCAAATAATAAAGAAGGCCAAAGAATCATGGATTAAAGAACAATGTGTAGAAATGGAAGAATATGAAAGAAAGTATGAGACATTCAATATACATAAAAAAGTAAAAGAACTTACAGGAACCCAAATAATACATCAAATAAGTTTGCTTAGGGACAAAGACGGAAATATTATTGTAGACTTAACAGAAAAAATTAATAGATGGAGTGAATACATAAGAGAATTGTTTGAGGACAACAGAAATAACATTGACAAGGTAAATGGTGAAACGGGACCTGAAATCCTAAAATGTGAAGTAGAAATGGCACTTAGAAATTCCAAAACTGGAAAGGCAAATGGACCCGATGAGGTTCCTACTGAATTACTAAAGCTCTTGAATGATGAATCAATAGGTATAATATTGCACTTATTTAACACAGTATACAATACTGGTATTATACCTCAAGAGTGGCTGCTGCCTACATTCGTTACACTGCCAAAGAAATCCAATACAAAAGAATGTTCAGAACATCGAACAATATCGTTAATGATCCATCTACTAAAGATATTTCTAAAAATCATCCACAACCGAGTTTATCAAAAGTTGGAGTCAGATATTAGTAATACACAGATGGGGTTCAGAAAAGGACTAGGTACTCGAGAAGCTCTCTTCGGTTTGAATGTTCTTACACAAAGATGCCTAGACGTTAATCAAGAAGTACATGCATGTTTTATCGATTTTGAAAAAGCGTTTGACAGAGTGCGCCACGATAGGCTAAGAGACATTCTTGAAAGAAAAGACATAGATAATAAAGATCTGCGAATAATTCTCAACTTATATTGGAATCAGAAAGCTAACATCAAAATAGAAAACGAGATATCAAAAGCAATAGAAATACGTAGAGGAGTAAGACAGGGATGCATTTTGTCACCACTGCTATTTAATGTATATAGTGAAAGCATCTGTCAGGAAGCCCTTTTGCAAGCAAATGAAGGAATCGTAATTAATGGAGAGGTTGTAAATAATATTCGATACGCAGACGACACTGTACTAGTTGCAAGAACACTAGAAGAATTACAACGATTACTTACAAACATAAATATTGCTTGCAACAATTATGGCATAAACATTAATATCAAAAAAAAAACAAGTATATGGTCTTCAGTAAAATCATGACACAACCAGCACATATTAGTATAAACGGCATTCAAATTGAAAAAGTATCAAGTTATAAATACTTGGGAACTTTAATAAACGAAACTGGAGACCAAAACAATGAAATAAAAAGACGTATCGAAATTGCCAGGGCCACCTTCATAAAGATGAGAAAATTCTTCTGCAACAGAGATATAAGCATCCCTCTACGATTAAGAATGCTAAGTGGCTACGTATTTAACACGCTATTGTACGGTGTAGAGGCCTGGACTCTCAAACAGAACAACATAAAAAATATTGAAAGTTTCGAGATGTGGTGCTACCGTCGAATGCTGAAGATAAGTTAAAGAATCACAAATCTTGAAGTAATACGAAGGATAGGAAGAGACCCAGAAATTTTATTAACGATAAAACGAAGAAAACTCGAGTATTTGGGTCACCTGATGAGAGGTCATAAATACGCATTACTTCAAAATATAATGCAAGGAAAAATAGAAGGAAAACGAAATCCAGGCCGTAGAAGAATGTCGTAGATGCGGAATTTGAGAGAGTGGTTTGGCTGCACCACTAATGAACTTTTTAGGTCAGCTGTAAACAAAGTCAGGGTAGCCTTGATGATTTCCAATCTCCGATAGGAGTGGCACAAGAAGAAGAAGAAGATGTTTGTGTTGGAGTACCTGTAGTCAAAGTCTCCCCTTTTAAGTGTTTTATCTTCAGCTAAAGTGTTAGGAAATTCCTTTCTATTATTGCGAATTGTTCCACATGCCAAAGTATTCTCAAGTCGTAGTTTTTCCAGTAACGGTATTGATGTGAAGAAATTATCGAAATAGATGATTTTATTTTTGCCCCAGTGTGGCTTTGTTTGTAACAACACAACACGTTCTCCTAATCCATGGCGTCTAAATTCATTTTCAAGTTGTTCATTTTTGCCTTGATACACATCAAAATTTGAAATATATCCTTCTTGGTCAGCTAAGCACCAGATTTTATATCCTCGTTTTATAGGCTTCTGGGGATTATATTGTTTTAGGGTCGACCTACCCTTGAAACGTATCATACTTTCATCAACGGCGACCCTTCTTGTTGTTTTGTAAAGAGTTTGAAAATTCTGGTTGAGTTTTTCCATAACTGGACGTAATTTGTACAGCTTGTCTGTGTTATTTTTTGGAATTTACAAGTTATTGTTGCAATGAATATTTGCCAAAATTTTCTCAAAGCGATTTTTTGACATGAAGAAATTGATGGCAATGAAACTGAGGAGCTCCTTTTTTGTGAGATCCAATTGTATATTTCTCTGGACAGCGTACAAATTACTTTGGTAGGTGATATCGCTTATGATGGAGCCAAGAACTTTTATTAATACGCTGGTTGGTGTTTCAGAACTATCAAACAATTCTTCGACCACACCTTCATGCTCCGGATAATCGGATATTTTGGTTTTAACACTACACTTCTTCCATCTACGAACAGGTTGTTCTTGAACTTCATTATTAGCAGACTCTTCTACTTCAACTTTTGATAAACGCAGCTTTCTGTTTATAGTCGCAGTGTCTTGCTCACAAGATTTTCTTGAAGTTCACGCTTCCAACGATACAGTAGTGATATACCCTATTCCACGAACATATGCCTGCTTTGGATTATTTAGACAACGGATATTTTACTGTGCAAAATAAGAAGAACGAAAGTAAATTGCAAATTACATTGTTGTTTATTGGAATAATTATTAGCGCCATTTACTTTCGTACTTACTTCTTATGTTGCACAGTAAAATATTCGTTGTCGAAGTAATCCAAAACAGGCGTATGTTCGTGGAATGGCCCCTAGTGACTGACTTGCTTGAAACGGTTGGAGAGAATCCAGTTAAAACAATATCCTGCTTCTCATCATTATTGCCATCCAATTTATACAGGGTGAGTCATAACTATAGGGACATAGACTAAGGACAGGTTATTTGGACCAAAATATGCCTATTGGGCCAAATATGCCTCAATAAAATGTTGCTGAGGAAAAAGATACAGGGTGTTAAAATTAATTTTTGTTTTTCGTTTTTTGCTAATAGTTTCCCTGTATATTTATAAATTGCTATCAAAATTGTCACAGAGGCATAATCTTAGACAAGAAATAGTATTTTACCTACAATTTTACGTTTTGTCATAGAGGGCGCCACGTGGATCATTCCTGATGATCAAATTGAGTCTAAACTTTTTCTGATGAAACTTTTTAGTAATTTTTATTAGAAAATATGACGTAAACATCATTTTTACGTAAAATTGGTACTCTTGTTTAAGCATGATAATTTCAACCGTTTTCGATAAAAACGCAATTGAAGATTTCAGGAACTCAGAAGGGGATATCAAATACCAAACTAATAAACAAAGTTGCAACTGAAATGATTGTGATGAGGCATTTCAATCAAAAAAGTAATGATTACTTTTTAAAAATGCAACAGTACACTACACTGTCACATCAAAAATAATTTACTCTGAACAAATGACATTTACCAACAACAATTATCTGACAGTCCAAACCATACTTTTCATAAATGAAATAATATTTGAAATCCTTTTTTAAGACTCTAAGCAGTTCGACTGCGTTTTTATCGAAAACGGTTGAAATTATCATGTTTAAACAAGAGTACCAATTTTACGTAAAAATGATGTTTACGTCATATTTTCTAATAAAAATTACTAAAAAGTTTCATCAGAAAAAGTTTAGACTCAATTTGATCATTAGGAATGATCCACGTGGCGCCCTCTATGACAAAACGTGAAATTGTAGATAAAATACTATTTCTTGTCTAAGATTATGCCTCTGTGCCAATTTTGATAGCAATTTATAAATATACAGGGTAACTATTAGCAAAAAATGAAAAACAAAAATTAACTTTAACACACTGTATCTTTTCTCAGCAACATTTTATTAAGGCATATTTGGGCATATCTGGCAAATAACCTGTCCTTAGTATATGTCCCTATAGTTATGACTCACCCTGTATGCAATTGTATGTGGATATACAGAATTAGACTCTGTGGCATTATCTTTATCATTCACTTCACTTGAAATGTTCGGAGGGAGTCTAATATCTTGTAAAATATTCACTTTTTTTTCATCACCATTTCTTTTTAAATTATTTTTAAATGTAATTGGAAATAGCGAATCGAAGTCAGTGTCACTATCATTATCACTTTCCTCTATATCGATATCAAAATTATTATCTAAGGGTAAGTCATCACCTGCCATAATTTCGTTGGCGATGTCTTGCAATTCTGTTTCAGAAAGAGGTTTGTTGTAAAACCATTTTATTTTTTTATGCTCCATATTCCTGACGGTACTTTTGCGGACTCTGAAACAAATAAGGTTTTTTTTAGCTAAAACTCTTTCTAAATACAGAATATTTGTCTTCTGTGCATACTAGATATACCAATTTTCATTATATATATATATATATATATATATATATATATATATATATATATATATATATATATATACAATTAGAGCTTATCTTTTCTTGCGAAATGTCGAAAACACGATAACAGTTAGTACTAGTTTGAAACTAACCTCACACCATGTACTTCAGAACGTAACTGATGAAATATGAAAATTATAAATCTAAATATTACTTCTGCACATGCGCTGCATCTTACAGGGAGACAATAGGTTTTTTCCAACTCGACACAAAACCGTTCTTGAACCGCCACGCTCATGCGCAATAACGAACAATTATGCGCAGTAACACATTTTTCGTTACTGCGCGGTTCACGAACCGTTCAAGAACGGTTTTGTGTCGAGTTGGAACAAGCCTAATACATTGGACTTCTGTATACCGTCAGGCAGAAGTGAATCAAATGAAATAATGTACAATATACACGCGTTCAAATTCTGTGGTACAAACTCTTAAAGTACCGTCCGTCGGGCAACGAAGGGTTTTAATACAGTTTTTGACGAGATAGTATTGAATTGTGTGTGTCAATAAAATATTTATTAGACTAGCAGTCGATAGGAAACGGCGTATAATAAAGTGCTTACATGCATGTTCAAAGGACATTAAAGACATTTTAGTTCATTCTCAAGGTGTATGTGAAATGTATGATGTATGATGTATGTGAAAGTAGTTTTAATGTAAGTATTTAATGTCTGTTGTCTTCTTAATAGTTTTTTTTGATACAGCAAGTGTATTTTGAATAAAAAGAAAATATAAATATATATATATATATATATATATATATATATATATATATATATATATATATATATATATATATATATATATATATATATATATATATATATATAAAGAAAATATATAATGTTTTGGTAGATGTAAATGTACAATATTACAGATTGAATGATATTTACCTAAACAATATTTTTCTGGAAATTTTTTACTATAAAATTAAAATAATCTAATCATAATAATAAATACTCATGTTCATAATGGCTAAGTTGTTATAGTGCCCTTTAGAAAAACCCTCTTCGGTAATTAAAAAAAAATGTCTTAACACAAATTACTCAAATATTTCACAGCAGCTATCTAAAGATTTATAAAACTGAGATGCACATACTTATATTTTAAATAATGTTCTGTTGTGATTTATAGCATTTTTTTCGAATTTAAATTTTTATGCAAGTTCCCTATCGGCATAATCCCTTTATTTATGTTGTCTCTAATATCTTGTTCACAAAATTAATATGTTAAATTTAAAGGCTTGAGTTAAGAGTATTTTTTTTTTGTTTCAGGTACGTATGTACAAGAAAATATGTTCTTCGTTAAAAATAATAAAATGCAGCAAACGGTAAGTTAATAACTAGTCTACAATTGCTATTCAGCCGATGTTGCGCCTCAGAGCGCGCTATTAAAATATCGATATCTTTGCCAAAAATAAACTTACAAACATTATTCTTAGCTCAAATTGTTCCTTGTAAAAACTTCTACCATTAATGTTGATTACAGTATAAGTATTTATTGCTCAAATTTGCTTAAAACCCTTATAAAAAAATTAATATACAAGTTTTTTAAGAAAATTATAACTTCTTATAACGGAAGATTACTTCTTATTAGAAAATTATTAACTTCTAAAGATAAAGTACACACACCCAGACTTATATGGAATCATCTGATCATCATCATTCTCTTTCCCTTATCCCTATACGCTCTGAGCTTCTCTGGTGGCGCTCCTAGCGGATTACTAATTCAACTTTCACCGGTAATTTTTAAATTTATTATTTAATTTTTATCGCTTAACATTTACAACGCAAAAAATTAATTAAATTGTAATCGATTTTTTTAAGATCTTGCTAATCATTTTGACGTTCTATTGATAAAATATTAATTTCTTACTTCGGATACTTTCACAATTATCGTGTAGATGGCGCTAACATTTTTAGATTAAATTATAAGTACATATTGCGGAATATTAAAAAAACTTAAATTCAGTATTTAAAACGTAAGTATATTTAAAATAAAAATATATACCACAGCTTTGACCAACTAATATTTTTTTAAATTAATGTTTTTAATTTTAATTTTAAATTAATCACTTTGACATTTATGTCAAATTTCCGGTAAACGTTTACATACTTGCCACTACTGGCGCTCGCGAATTTGTAAATATCCCCTCTACGTACGAGCTCACAGCGTATACGGGGTCGGCTTCCTTAATTGCATTTCCCCTCACAATTCTATCTTGGGTAATATCAATGTTAATCACCTTTACATGTCCTGCCTTATCGTCTCCCCCAGGTCTTCTTTGGTCTTCCACTCCTACTCCTTCCAGGAATTTGCACTTCAGATATTCTTTGTATTGAGTGATTAACGTCTCGACGTTGAACATGACCAAAAAATCTGAACCTATGCTCTCTCATTTTGGCATCAATTGGTGCCACACCTAGACTTCCCCTAATATACTAATTTCTAATTTTATCCTTCTTTGTCACTTCACTCATCCATCTAAGCATTCTCATTTCCGCCACATGCATTCGTTGTTCCTTTCTTTTTCACTGCCCAAAATTCAGTTCCGTACATCGTAGCCGGTTTTATGGCTGATTTATAGAATTTTCTCCTTAGCTTCATTGAAATTTTTTTGTCACACAACACACCACTCGCTTCTTTCCACTTCATCCATCCGGCCCTAATTCTACTGCATGCATCTCCATCTATTTCTCCATTACTCTGTAATACCGATCCTAGTCACTTAAAACTATTGCTTTTCACAATCATTTCACCATCCAAAGATACCATTTTATTTGTAGTAACTCCATCTTTAAATGAACATTTAAAGATGGAGTAATTTAAAATGGGAGTAATTTACATGAACATTTAGTAAACGAAGTTTTCTTTGTTTTTTATTAAGAAATATATTTTATTTGAATTTTTTTTATCAATTTTTAATTTTATTTATTTGTAGTTTATGAGCTAGAGCCTTATACTATAAACAAATTTTAAACAATTAAATTGTTTATAACAATTATTTGACCACTCAGATTGAATTCCACCCTCGAAACTCGTAATCAGCAGCCAAAAATCCATAACAAAAACCGTTGAGTTTGTCCATCAGAATTGAAAATGCCACGGTGACCTAGAAGGCGCCTGGACTAACCGTAAATAATTGTTTTATATTTTTATATCGTTTCTCGCAAATGGCAAATACAATTTATTAAAAAGTTCAATTTCGTTCACTACATGCAATTGTAAATAGATGTGCTTAAAAGTTCTCATTAAAAATTAATAAATATTGCCCTGGTGTAATAAAATATTACTAGTACGAAGTTGTCGAACGGAATCCTCCAGGGACGACTTAAAATAATAAATACGCTTTTATTCATAGAAATAAATTTCTTGCCTAGAAAATACATTTAAAATTTTATTGGTGTTTAGTAATGTAGCGTGCTATGGCCACTTCTGCAAGAATGTTCAATCTAAAAAATTACATTCTTTCTCGCAATATAAGAGCTATTTTATATTGCCTTGAAAGTAATTTTAAAATAAACGGCAAAAGATAAAAACAATAGAAGTTGTTAAAAGAATTCGAAATTTTAGTTAGTTTTACGAGGACAAAATATGTTTGGCTGACATTTTTATAATTATATTAACTTTATTTATTAAGCGCAACAGGCCTTGTAGGCCTAGGGCTAGCAAGTTTCCATTTCTGATTACATAAATAATAAATAACTTAATATAACTTACACAACTTATAAATAAATTTAATTTAATTACACTTCAGTTTATTTATACACTCCTTCACTACCTCCGTCCATCTTCTTGTGTCCAATGCCAGTTCTTTCCATCTCTCAATGTTACTTTTCTTCAAGTCTTCGTACACACTGTTCTTCCATTTTTTCCTTAGCCTGCCTTTCCTTCTCTATTGTATTGGTCTCCGTGAGAGTACCATTTTTAGCATTCGTTTACTTTCCATTCTCTAGACGTCTCCGAAATATCGTATTCTCTGTGCTTTGATCGTCGTAGTGATCGTTGGCTCTTTATGTAGTTCCTCCAATTCTTTATTGGTTCTTCTTCTCCACTGACCTTCTATTTTCACACCTCCATATATTGCCCTTTACATTTTTCTCTCACATCTTTCTAAAAGTTCTGTTTCTGACTTTTTGAGCACCCATGTTTCGCATGCGTATGTTACTGTAGGTCTGATAACAGTCTTAAAAAATCTTAATTTTGTTTTTCTTGATACGTATTTTGATTTCAGTAATGTGCGTAATGCTCCATATTTTTTATTTCCGTTAGCTATTCTTGCTTTTATCTCCCCTTTTTCTTGATAATTTTCATCTGTTTTGGCTCCCAGCTAAATAATTTCTTTGGCTCTTTTGAACGAGTATGTTTTTTCTCCATATATTTGTACTAAGATGTTATGTTCTTTTTGCTTTTGGATCTCTCCCTTTATCATATATTTTGTCTCTTCTTTATTTATTTTAAGTCCCAATTTTTTGGCTTTTGTTATGTTTTTCATAAACTTTTGTAGTTCTTTCTTGCTTGTTGCTAATCGTGTCAGATCATATTCAAATGCTTATGCATTGGTGGCTGTTTTTAAATATGGTTTCTTGTATGTTTATTCTGCTTTTTCCTGATTATTCCTTCCAGTGTTAGATTGAATGCAGTTGTTGATAATTTCTGGACTGAGGTGTCTTTTGAAGATTCCAGACCCCCCCTCTTTAAAGACGAAAAAAAAAGTTGTTTATAATTGATCTCCTTGTCGTAGTCCTTCCTTGGTTTTAAACTTTTTGGATGTATACCCTTTCCATGCTATTTCATTTGTTGTGTTTTCCATCGTCATCTTTACCATCCTGGCAATTTTACTTGTTATCTCCAATTCTTTCATCAGTTCATATATCTTCTTTCTGTTTCTGTGTCATAGGCCTGTTTAAAGTCAATGAACAAAGTATATAGTACTGCTCTATGTTCGTAACAGGTAGTCGGTATTTCTTTTAAGGCAAATATTTAGTCCGTCGTTGATCTGTTGTTTCTAAAACCTGCCTGGTGTTCTCCCAATATGTTTTCGAATATTGATTTAGCCTTGTTCTTATACTTTGTGCCAAGATTTTGTAAACTATTTCTAGTAGTGCGATGGCTCTATAGTTTTCGCATAGTATTCTATCACCTTTTTTATGTATAGGGCATATCCTTGCTATGGTCCACTATTCTGGCATTTTTTCTACTTCCCATATTTTTCCCTCCTGATTTTATCATTACGGCCGATATTTCTGTTATTCCTGGGCTTTTGTTATTTATGCAAATGAACAGACATTGACAGACTAAACGTGGTTCAATGAAAACCTAATCACTTAAAAAAGTCTCCTAATGTGATATAGTAGAGCATCATGTTGCTGGTAGTAACCCATTGGCATCCAATCTGGGCCAAATTCTTTTGCAAATTTTAATATGTAGTTGGAACATACATCTTAACCAGTGTTTGGCATTGTGGCTATTTAGCAAGGACAGGGAGTTCACTAATGATGGACTGATAAGTCCGAAAACGTTCTGACTGTAATCCTTTTGGATTTTAAAATTTTCTTTTTAATTTTTATTAAATATAACAACTACACCAGGGAGTTTTACTTCACGTTAAATTTTATTTAACTAGATGGTATACAGACAACCTTCGGGTATTATCCCGTTTTATTTAAATTATTTATTTTCTTATCAAAATTACTAAATGGTTTTGTTAAAAAAGTTCTGCAAAAAACAATCATCTACTTCTACACTAGAACCAAATTTAGAATACTATACTACCTCTAACTCTACAAACAAATATAAAATATTACATAATATTATATGTAATTTTATGCACGAAGTTATATTATATGACTTATAGCATTATATACCCGATTTTAATAACATTTTATAAATATAAAGTGAAACTATTTTCAGTAGTAATTGCACATGAGCTCTAAAATTATCTAATTTTTCCCGAGAGTCAAAGTGTCAAGAGGGCAAAAATTCGATAATAATTTTAGGGATCGAGTGCTATTTGCTGCGATTATTTCATGAATAAAACTGTTCAAAATAAAAATTGTATTGTAATTTATTTATGTAAGTACAAATTAGTACAATTAATCACAGTTGTTATAAATATTTGACGGTCGAGAGTCATCAGTTTTATAATTTTTTCTACGAGCGTGTAAAAATGTCTACTTTCGCGCACGCATTTTAGTTTAGAAAGTTTCACTTTTCCGCACGCGTGTTACTTTTCCGCACGCGTGTTACTTTTCCGCACGCGTGTTACTTTTCCGCACGCGGTTTTTACTTTTCCGCACGCGTGATAATTTAGATATGTTAATATGGCCTTAAAGTAATTATAATACATGCAATAAACTAATATTTAGATATTGTTTACTAATTTATTTCAAATATATCTTATTGTGTTCCTGTTTTAATGAAATTAACGCTACAATTCGATGAAATAAAATTATTTTGACATAATATTCGAAAGTCAAATCGGTAGACAATAACAGTCGTTTTGAATCATCGTCATGGAAACCAAGATCGTCGTCATGCTAACTAATTATATTGAAAGTTTGGTTTTGACAACCTTGTCAAAGAATTAATTTGTGTATGTATTTTCATATTAATTAAATTAATTGATTAAGATTTGGTAATTTTTTAAAGGCTCTTAGAAAAAATATTGTTCCTAACTTCTTGCAGAAAGTCTCTTTTCCGCACTCGACTGCCTGCCGAACTCCGGCTTCGCGTCGTTCGGCAAACTGCAGTCGCGTGCGGAAAAGAATGACTTTCGGCACTTATTAGGAAAATAACTATTAAAAACATTAAGTTTCATTAATGTCACTATAGTTATTTTCCTAACTAGTGCGGAACACTTCCTAACACTTTCCGCATGAGTTAGGAACAATATTTTTTCTAGAGCCGTGCGTTTGGAAAAAAGCCACAAAAAATTGAGTTATATAAATTTTTATTTAGAAGTAAAAATACACAAATTAATTATTTGACAAGGTTGTCAAAACCAAACTTTCAATATAATGGTTTACCACAACGATGATATTATTGACGACGATTCAAAACCATTGTAATTGTCTACTGATCTGACTTTTAAATATTATGTCAAAATAATTTTATTTCAGCGAATTATGGCGTTAATTTCATTAAAACATGAACACAATAAGATAAATTTGAAATAAATTAGTAAATAATATCTAAATATTAGTTTATTGCAGGTATTATAATATATTATAATGCCGTATTAAAAGGTATTTTACATTCCCGTACGCCGTGCGGGAAAATTTACTTTCACGAACGCCGTGTGGGAAAGTGCAACTTTCGGCAACGAAATGCGTGCGTGAAAGTGGCTCTTTTAGCACGGCCGTAGAAAAAATGTATTTTTTCGTAGCAACGAAGGGCATCTGACATAATATACTTGACAGGACATTATCAAAAATTATGGGGTATATTATCACAAGAGAGTGAGAATAAATTGACAATAATGCGACAGTTTTTCGAGGATTTGTTGTCTGGCAATATAGTCCAAGAGGCAGCGCTAAAAAATCTGTGTGAACTTACTAAAGCTAAATTTTTCACAGTTGATTACTGTGATTGTGTAGAGAAACATACTGCGGTCGGTCAAGCGAAACGTAGAACAGAGGTTACTGAGAGGGTATCAAAGTTGCTTTTTTACGAAGGTAATTAAATCCATTTACTAAGCTGAAAATCAGTACACACATTCTAAATTAAATATAAATAAAAGGTATTATAGTCGGTCAGCTGTATGACGGGACAGAGCCGGTCGGTCGGCCCCAGTGAATGTACACAATACAGGGTTATTCACTATACTTTGCGTTTGCGTATACACTATGCTTACGTTTTGAGTTATTTGCGAAAAACCGTCTAAAAACGTGGTTATTCTGTTGAAAAATGAACATATTCACTTTCAAATACCTCGAAAAGTATTGATTTGGTGAAAAATCTCTATAGAACAAAAGTTGCTTAAAATTAGTCAGTTTATCCATTTTGGAACTTATCTTGGACATATATTTTTTCACCCCCGAGATGGGGTGAAATTCACCCCCAGGGCAAAAGCACACATCGGCACCATATCACTTTTTTTCTTTGACATGTATGCAAAATTTCATGTCAATTCAAGCGATTCTTTAAAATTTACAGCAAAAACCGTGAAAGAATGTACTAGCAATAATTGTAAAGGCCAACTGCCCCGGCCTCCGGCATTTGCTCTTTGGACCATATTAATGTTATTATGTAATGAACTATACCCCAGAGAATTCTTTAATACATAATTTGGTTGTTTAACAAGCACTTTTTATGACTTTTGATGTAAAATAATCGGGTAAGCAAAAGTTCAGAATTTTAGAATTTCACATTGAATTTCTTTCAACACGATTCAGCACTCTGTATGTCAAAACAGTACTTAAATTTATTAATGATAGTAATCGTGATAATATCGTATGAACTGTAATAAATCAGTCGCAGAGAAAAGTTCTGAAAAGTATTTGCTGACCAACATACCACTTGGCGCTGGAATGTCGAATAGCTGCCCATAATATACAGTGGTTTTTTAGTAGATTACACTAAATGACCGCTATCCGGGCGCTAGCGGTTGTGAAACGTAAATTACTGGGCATCAAGCCAGCCACCAGCGGTTTTCCTATACGCTTCCGTTAAATAATATACTTCCATTAAATTGTGCGTACAGACATTTACAGAAGATTTTGAGCTGACGCGAGGCTTTCGAAAATCCTTCTAATTCAATTTTGTCTGATTTATTTTCAGATGACTGGTTCCATCGATGTTAATCTAGAAATAATGAAAGGGAATCTATTTAAAGATAAAATTGACTGAAAGGTTTTGGAATTTTCAAAGTCGAAAGGAATTTACGGAGCTTTTAACTTTGTCCAAACATAAATACAATTATAATGAACAAAATGAAGTTTATTTTAAATTGTATTTAATATTCATTTAAACCGTAAATAGAGAAATATACAGTTTGTAACAAAAATGCTGGTTATAAATTAAATGATATATTATGGGACTAAAAATAGTTCGATTAAATCTAACTTACCTTATAGTCTGGGTAGATTATCGAAGAATAGGCAATTTTGGGAAAAGTTATTTACTTCTAATCTTAGTCTAGAATCAAATCTTAAGATTCGTGTTTTTTTTTCAATATTTGCTCCATAACTCCAAAGATTTTAAACTTTACACCAAAAACACCCAAATAAACATCCACCGTAGTAAGCAAATTCTACATAGAGAAATTTTTTTCCTGATTTACTTCGACGAAAATTTTCCTCGGGGTTTTTCCAACAAAATCTTTAATTTTCAACTAAAATTTTAGGTAAGTAATTATTTATCAATAATTAAAAAACTTGGTAATATAAAAGCTGTTTTTGGTATAGATTATATTTCCAGAAGCCGATGAAAATTGAGTGAACAGTTTAGCAACAATTAACTTGTTAATTAAAAATTTACCTTCGCTATAATAACAATAATAATTACGATACCAAGTCACCTAGGGCTCGATAACACGGAAAGAGTCCCACCAGAGCTCAATCCTTTTGATACCGTAGGTATCTGGGATGAGTCAATTTTCCCTTTAGAGGGAGTGTGAGCCGTATGGCTAAATCTGGATTACGATATACAGGGTGTCCAGAAACTCTACCGACAAACGAAGACAGGAGATTCCTCACATAGTTTTAAGATATTTTAACCCAATTTACCTAGTCCGAAAATGCTTCCTAAGTGAGCTAGAGCTCTTTGCAGATGGCGTCTTGTAATTAGTTTTTCTTAAATAACTCCACAACGCTTCTAGTGAGAAAAGCGAAAATTGGTACACATATTTACCTTGCAGAGATAAATCGATTTCATGCATTGTGAAACTCTTGTACCGCTCATAGGCGTCCGTTTTGGGTAGGGCAACAGTTATTATATCGCATAACTTTTTTATCTTTAATTTTTAAGCATTTTTGACTCTGGATTATTAGTGTGTGAGGTATTCTACAACTAAAAGGTACTCTTGTTGTAGGTCGATAGAATACACCGTTTTCTAGAAAAATCAATTTGAAGATTTTTCTTTTTTTTTAATTTTCAAAAAAAAACTATTTAGAAATCCGAAAACAGGTACGTTTATTTATATTTGTGAGATGAATCGATTTCATTATTTGCGAATTTCTAGTACGGGTCAGTACGGTAGTTGCTACTGAAAGTCATCCATAACCGAATATATCATAAACTAGACATAGACATTAATGATAGGCAATTTGGATTTCGCAAAGGCCTGGGAACTCGTGAAGCTCTTTTTTCACTTAACATACTTATACAAAGGTGCCTGGACGTCAATCAAGATATATATGCGTGTTTTATTGACTATAATAAAGCATTTGACAAAGTACGACATGAACAATTAATGCATGTTCTGGAATCAAGGAAGCTGGACTACAAGGATCTCAGGATTATATCGAATTTATACTATAAGCAACGAGCAAAAGTACGTGTTAACGATCAGCTGTCGGAGGAAATTGAAATCAGACGCGGAGTGAGACAGGGATGCGTGTTGTCGCCGGTTCTTTTTAATGCCTACTCGGAAGAGATCTTGAAAAAAGCTCTGGATGGTGAAACAGCTGGAATAAAGGTAAATGGAGTTCTCATTAACAACATTAGATATGCGGATGACACTGTCATCTTAGCTGAAAATATTGGGGATCTTCAGAGGCTGGTGACCAGAATAGCAGAGTTTGGAGAAGAATATGGGCTAACAATGAATGTCAAGAAGACAAAGTTTATGAGAATATCGAAAACTCAAAGAAATAACGAAAATCTCGTCATTAACGGATCCAATATCGAACGAGTCGATCAATATGCATACCTTGGAACAATGATCAACTCCACAGGAGATTACTTACAGGAAATCAAAATCAGGATAGAAAAGGCTAGAGCAAATTTTAACAAAATGAGGAAAGTGCTCTGTACAAGAGATTTGAAGTTGGAGCTAAGAGTTAGGTTGGCTAGGTGCTACGTTTTCTCGACTCTGTTTTATGGAATGGAAGCTTGGACCTTGAATGCTGCATCAATGAAAAAACTAGAATCATTCGAGCTGTGGGTGTACAGAAGAATTCTGAAAATATCGTGGACAGAACACGTTACAAACAAAGAGGTTCTGAGAAGGATGAATAAAGAAATGGAAATCCTAAATACCATCAAAACAAGAAAATTGGAATATCTCGGGACATATTTCGCGTGGAGAGAGATACAGCTTGCTCCAATTGATTATGCAGGGAAAGATTCAAGGAAAGAGAAGCATAGGGCGACGCAGAATATCGTGGCTGCGCAACCTGATAGAGTGGTACGGATGTACATCAAATGAACTTTTCAGAGCAGCCATGTCTAAAATACGAATAGCTATGATGATTGCCGACCTCCGCCGCGGAGATGGCACTTAAAGAAGAGAAGAAGAGTACGGGTCATATGCGTCCGTTTTGGGTAGGTCAACCGTTATTTTATCGCATAACATTTTTATCTTCATTTTTTAAGCAGTTTTGGCTCTAGATCATTAAGTTATTTTTTTTTGACATCCATTTTATTGCAATCTATTTTTAAAATATAATAAACAATACATATAAGTTTTAAGAATGTGACACAGTCAGTATTCACCCATTGATGAATACTTAAAAGAGTACAATAATGATTGAATTAGAACAGTTATTAATAAATTAATTGAATTAATTTGAATAGTAATACAATAGTAATTAATAAGTGGGAATGATTAGTTAGTGTTGAGGTCAAGAGTGTCTGTTCTTTTTAGTCTTCTGTTCTGTAGGGGTGTCAGGAGATTGGTGATCAATATGTTTGGGTGAACCTGTAGTCTATTGTGGTACTTGGAGCACAGAGAAACAATTTCTTCTTTGACGGTTTGGACTTGGAGATTCCTATGTATATTATAGTTGGAAATGTACCAAGGAGCTTGGCACAGTTGCCTTAGAACTTTTGATTGAAAGCGCTGTATCTTGAGTAAATTTGTTTCACTGGCAGTTCCCCAGATTTGGATGGCATACGTCCAGATGGGTTTCAGTACACTTTTGTAGATCAGAAGATTATTGTCTAGACTTAGGCGTGATTTTTGATTCATGAACCAGTACATCTTTCTATAAACGAGTCCCAGTTGCAGTCGTTTGTTCCAAATATGCTTTTGCCATGTTAGGCGGCTGTCTAGGTAAATCCCCAAGCATTTGACGTCACTTCTTATTGGCAGTGGTGTGTTGTGAAAGGTTACAGCTGGATTGATCCCCTTCTTTAGTGTAAATGTAAGGTATTATTAAGTTATAAGGTATTCTAATACTAAAAGTTACTCTTGCTTCAAGTTGGTAAAATACACCGTTTTTTTTTTAATTTTTATCGTTTTTTTTTCAAATTCAAAAAACGAAAATTTTCAAATCGATTTTTCTAGAAAACCCTGTGTATTACCAACTTAAAGCAAGAGTACCTTTTAGTACTAGAATACCTAATAATTTAATACTCCAGTTTACCAAAAAAAATTAAGACAAAAAAGTTATGTGATAAAATATCCGTTGGCCTACCCAAAACGGACGCCTATGATCGGTACTAGAAATTCGCAATGGATGGAATCAATTTATCTCTGGAAGATGAATATACCTACCGATTTTCGTTTTTCTAAATTGAAGCGTTCTGGAGGTATTTAAGAGATACTAATTACAACTATTACAAGACGCCATTTCCAAAGAGATCTAGTTCCCTTAGGAAGCATTTTTGGCTAAATAAATTTGAGCTAAATTGTCTTAAAATTATCTGAAGAATCTGCTCTGCTGTCTTCGTTTGTCAGTACACCGTCGACCGGTTTGTCGAGTTTCTGGACACCCTGTATAAGAATAACTATAATTTGGTATATAAGAAATTGGACTATTTAAGCGGCCTTAGCAATATTTGAAAATTATAAACAATTTTTTGGCTTATAAACAAAGTGAATAGCTCGGGAAATATTAAATTAAATTAAATTATGAAAACGGTACTGGAAAGAATGTGGCAGGACGCTTCTATTACAAGAAAAACATTTAATTGCGATGGGTGGGTGAGATACAACCGGTCAAATATAACCGGCTTGTACGGCAAAGATATAAACAGTAGGATGGAAATTTTCGAATCATTACTTTTTATTTCGGTCCTCTTTCTCCACACAAATTTTCATATCTTTAAAGCTCTCAAAATATATGTTATATTAATGAAAACTATCGGTATTACGAGTGAATAATACCAAAAATACCAAAATTTCAATCAAAAACCAGGGTGGAGAAAATGGAATGTCGAAGTTCAAATCGGTATACGTTAAAAAATGCATTTTCTCGGCTTCCCATGAAGCAATTTTCTTCATTTTTTTTGTTCTCAGAGACGTAACTCGAGATCTGTATGGAGCAAGATGACTTAAATAAAAAAGTGAAGATTTAAAAATTACCATTCTATTGTTTATATCTTTGCCGTACATGCCGGTCAACTTTGACTGGTCGTATCTCAGGAACCACTCATCGCAATTAAATGTTTTTTCCTTTAGAAAAAGTGTCTTGCCACGTTCTTTCTAAAAGTGTCTTCATAATTTAATTTAATTTAATATTTCCCAAGATATTCTATTTGTTTTTAAGCCAAAAAATTGTTTATAATTTCAAAATATTCCTGAGGCCGCTTAAATAGTATAATTTTAATTCTGTAAAGTACCTTAGATAGTTATAGTGCCTTTTTCTGCAAAAATCATAGTTATTCTTATATAAATATCACAATTACTATCGTTATTATCGCGACCGTAAATTTTTAATTAACAAATTAATTGTTGCTAAACTGTTCATTCAATTTCCATCGGCTTCTGGAAATATAATCCATACCAAAACATCTTTTATATTACCAGGTTATTTAATTATTGATGAATAATTGCTTACCTAAAGCTTAAGTTGAAAATTAAATTAAAGATTTTGTTCGAAAAACCCTCATTTTCCGAGGAAAATTTTCGTCGAAGTAAATTGGGAAAATATTTCTCAATACAGAATTTTTACGGTGAATTTTTATTTTAGTGTTTTTGTTATAAAGTTAAAATCTTTGAAGTTATAGAGCAAAAATTAAAAAAAAACACGATCTTCGGGCGCCATTTTGTTTATAAAAAGTAGCACACTATCTGCGGACTGCGCATACCTATATTATTAATATATAGAATCGTAAGATTCAATTCCAGCAATAAAATTGCTGGTAAATAACATTTCCTTGTATTTTGCTAATTAGCCCAGAGTATTAGTACAAATGTGCACATAAAAAAAGTTATAGTCCTTTGAGGTTACATGATAAAAATCGATTTCTTCCAGTACATAGAAAAATATTCTAGATTTTTGTTTGAAAATAGACCTTTGGCATTCTGATGGCAGGAGCATCCTAAAAAAAAGATTATAATGAAATTTTGCACCCCATAAAAAATTTATTGAGGTTTTGTTCCCTTAACCCTAGAGCAGTCACGCCGTTAGAAAAATCTAACATTTTTTGCAACATAACTTTCCACTCGTAAATGCCTCGAGGAAGACTGTAGTAATCTGTGGGAATTTTTTTTTTATTTTTTTTTATTTTTTTTTTATTTTTTTTTGTGAAATTTATGGCGTTGGTGAGAACGAATTAACTTTAATTGTTAGAAATAGATATTTTCAACATAACAAGTTAATAAAAATATTATAACATATAAATTTGTTTTAAATTCGTATTTAAATTCGTTTTGTTAGATTTTTTCTCTACGCCTGACTACTTACGTAACAGATATGAGCGCGACTGCTTCCGGGTTAAAGCCCACCAAACTTTTATGTATGTTCCAGTTTAATTATTATTGTGATACCATTAGCTAAACACAATGTTTTTAAACTTTTTTGCCTCTTAGTACTTTTTCGGTAAGCCAGTGTTTATCGAGATATTTCGGTTTACTAATGGTACCACAATAATATGTTAATTGGAACGTACACAAAAGTTTGTACGACAGTCAATGGGAGCAAGAATAGGATATTATTCTTGTTCTCATGATCCTTTTTCAGTGCGTCATTAATTATGACGTCATATACTGTATTGGGTGTGTCGAGATATATTTCATGTAATTATTGACGAATCTGACAGATGCCAGAATCGTACTTAGCCATAGGTGAAAAGCTTGTGGAATTAAACTAATTAGTAATTTAGTAGATTCAATTTTTACACAATATGCTAACATGTAGGTATTTTTTATAAAGGGGAATAAAATTAAAAAGTAAACAATATTGTTAATTAAATTTATAAATATGGAAACATTAAAAAATGACACAAAACTATCCATAAACTGTATTTTTATCTTCTTCTCTAGGTGCTGTCTCCGCTTCAAAAGTTGATAATCATCAGAGCGATCTTTATTTCTGAAACCGCGGCTCTAAATAATTCATTGTTATTACATCCAAACTATTTAATAAGGTTTTTCAGCCATGAGTTACGTCTCCTTACTATGGATATTTTTCTTGCATAAAGACCTGGAGTATAAACTAACTTCTAACGAATTAAATTCTAAACCAAAATACAAAACTAACTTTTAACGAACTAAATTCTAAACCAAAACACAAAATAATGCACAAAAACGTTGTGAAACACAAAGGAAGTCGAATTCAAAATTTCAAAATGACAGGTACACAAAATACTGACCTGAATAATAACCGTCACTTGACTCTTTGACACTTCTAAAAAATGGCCAAAATGGACGAAGTTTTCGTCAAATGTTCGTAATACGTGTATTTGATTGGCTAGAAAAAACGCGCATCCTAAATATCAACGAATCAAACGTAGGTTAGGAATAGACATCTTATGTATATAACCATAGTAATGCTGCATTATTTTTGTGTTTAATCACGGAGCTACCGGTTTTTCCGTCTCATCAAACTTAATGCATTAGAGAGAAATCGAAAAACTGTGACGCACTGAAAAATGATCATGAGAACAAGAATACCTCCGAATTCTATCCTACTGCATGACTTTTGCAAGAATCCACTGATCCACATTGCAAGAAACAGAGAGTTAATGGAAAATGTGATCGCCAACATCCATTAGTGGATTTGCATTTGAAGAAGAAGCATGACTTTTAATGAAATTTTGGTAATAGGCTCTACATATCTCCTAATTCAAAGTCTACCCTATGCCGATGTGTGCTTTTATCTTGGGGGTGGTTCCCGCCCCTTCTCAAGGGTGGAAAATTTTTTGGTTAAAATAAATACGGAATTCGCTAGAGAATCTAATTCTATGCAAAAACTTCTCTATATTTTTTTTTTGAAAACTCAATACTTTTTGAATTATTCGTGGTTGAAAATTTTCTCTTTTGATTGAAACTTATCGCCTTTTCGAACGGTTTTTTGCGAATACCTTAAAAAATATGCATCTAACTAAAAAGCTATATAAAACATTTTTGTAGGTTATAAAAAACAAAGAGACACTTACCTTCATAAATCTCCTAGTTATAACACAAAAAGAGATATGGTAGGTGAAAAGAGTTTGTTTTTTGGTACATGTTCAAATTGGTGTATTCAACTTGAAATAACAGAGAAACGGTCGATTTTAGGTGTATAATGCTTTTAATATCTCTTGTAGCGCTTGAAAAGACCTTTAAAACGAGCAACATTAAAGGTCGAGTATGTTCAAACTAAGCGAGATATGCTGCAATCAAAATTGATAACTAATGTGTTTTAAGAACAAATGAGAAGTAATTTTAACCCTCATCCACCAGAATGTAAATGCATCATTTTACTTCTACAATACCTTTTATTATAGTGTTATTTCTATGTTCAAAAAGTTGGATAAATTTAAAGTGAATGGTTTTTGAAGAAAATAAGATTAAATTATAGGGCGCATTTTTAAATTTTCTTAAAAATCTTCCTTTTTCTCCGTGTAACTTGAAAATGATAAGAGATACAGAAATGAAATATAAAAACAAAATTTTTATCTAAAAAACTCTTTATTTTTGTGTGGTATATCTTTTTCGTATCTCTTATCATTTTCGAGTAACATGGAGAAAAAGAAGGTTTTTAAGACAATTTAAAAATGTGCTCTATAATTTGTATGGTGGCTCCCGCCTTCTGAGCCACCCTGGATACTTAGGGGTGGTTACCCCGACTATGAGGGTTGATGTAGTAAATATAGTTCGTTGTTAAGACATTTATTTACACGTTAAATATATCACAGAAAATAACTGGTGGTGTATTATTTACTTGAAATCGATGTTACCCCGTCGAATCTCAACTGCTAATTGATTTTTCTGTTCTCGTAAAAATATAATTAAAGTCGGTTATTGTTTATTTACTGTTTTGGTAAGCCGAGGTGACCGTGATTTAAAGTGCTGACTGTTAATAAACACCCACTGAATATTATTGCAACTCGACCTTGTATCAAATATCATGTATCATTGTATCATGCAAAACTAGGTTACTCGTATTTATTAAACAAACATTACCACGGGCATTTAATTATTAAAAGGTTTATTTGTAATATGATGTTTATTGAGATGCTGTGTATCCCAATTCATCTTCCCCTTCTTCCGAAAATTTTCTGACTACGGAAAAGGAAGAAAATTTTTCTAATTACTTGCTGCGTTTTACGAAGTACAATATATACATTTTTCCTATAAATACTAATTAGATACAAAAAATAAAAGTGAAAATGTTCGTTATCTAGACTGTTCCCGTTTCACTTGTCACTCACGGTGTTCTCGGATTGTAAGCATATAGTCTATTCTTATGTATTTCCTTGATTTTATTGTTTTCCGATCTGATCTTACAATTAACATTATTTACCTCTGTTATTGTGAAAGGGCCTACATAAAGACTATCAAACTTACCATTCTCTTCCCTTTTTACCAGGACTAGGTCTCCTATTTTAAATTGTTGTGGTGTTGCTTTGAGCTTATTCTTTTCTTGTCGCTCTTTTTTGTGCTTTAGTAAGAAGGTTCTAGCTCTCTCGTGTGCGCTTTGTAGTTTGTAACGTAACTCATTGTAGTAAGCATCTATATTGTAACATGGTTGAACCTCCTGTGTAAGGTCTTCTGGTAGGTTAACCTTCCTGCCATATAATAGTTCAAACGGTGTGTAACCATGGTACGCGTTAGGGGTTGTATTGTAGCAGTATGTGAACATCCTGCAACACACATCCCAATTTTCTCTGTCTTCATCTATGAATGCTCTTACGTACTCGTTTAATGTTCTGTGTAGTTTTTCGCAACTTCCAATGGACTGTGGATGGTATGCCGTTTAGAAGTTGTGCTCTATTTTTAATAGCTTTGTTAATTCCTGCATTACTTCATTTTTATATTCTGTGCCTTGGTCTGTTCTTATTTGCTTCATGAGTCCGTATGTTGGTATGAAATGATCAAAAATTCCTCGGGCTATTGTATCTGCTTCTTTATTGCACACGGGTATGCTGACCGCGTATTTAGTAAGTTCACATAACATTGTTATACAGTATCTATTACCTTCGTTACTTTTAGTGAATGGACCTATCGCATCTATATATACTATGTCCCATGGTTTGGAAGAAGTGTCCGATATCACGAATTCTTCGACACGTGTTTTTTTCGGTTTATTAATTTGACATTTATGACATTGTTTAACGTATTTTCTTACGTCTTTTTCCAAATTTTTCCATCTAAATCTTGCTTTTAGCTTCTTTATGAGTCTGTTATTTCCTACGTGTCTTCCAAACATCGGATGATTGTGACATTCTTCTATTAACCTGTGTTTTTCTTTGTCTTCTTCTATTGTTTCTGGTACTTCACATATGTATATTTCAACATTCTTTAATATTTTGTTTCCTTGTTTAATAAATTCCTCAATTGTGCACACTTTAAAAATAATATCGTTTACGTATATTTTTACTTTACGTACTGCATTCTCTACCGCCAGCTTATCAAGCTGTGCCAACATTTGGTTTAAATCGAAATGATTGAATCCTGTGGCTATGCTCTTGCTGCACTTTATTTTGTTTTTGACCCTAATGCTCAGCCTTGGTGAGATTAGTTCTGCTCCAAAAGACAAAATTGGTAGTCTATGCGCCTCTAAATTATTTAGTACCTTTCTTACTGTCTGTTTGTGGGCTTCTGGCTGTAGTGCGAGTTCGCTTTCTGCCTTCGTTTGCCTTGCTTCCTTCTTATTTTCTCTTGCTTGAGCTCGTGTTATAGCTAATATATGGGTATTGTCTATGTATAGGTTCTTTAGTTGATGTAATGTTACTCTTGAAAGACTATCTGCATAGTTATTTTTCCCTGTTATGTATTCTATTTCGAAATCGTATTCCTCTAAATCTAATCTGATTCTTGTAAGTTTCGAAGTTGGTTCTTTCATTGCAAATAAATGTGTTAGTGGTTTATGATCCGTTTTTACTAAAAATGTTGGTGCTCCATATAAATAACATTTGAAATGATTAATTCCCCAATGAATCGCTAGTAATTCCTTAACGATTGTAGGTTTATTACATTCTCCTTTATTAAAACTTCTTGATGCGTATGCTATAGGTAGGTCTATTCCGTTATAATCTTGACTTAAAATTGCTGAACAACTCTCGTTGGATGCGTCTGTTGTTAGGATGAATTGTTTATTGAAATCTGGATATTTTAGGATCGGTGGCTTCATCAGAGATGATTTAAGCTTATTGAATGCTTTTTCACATTCTTCTGACCAAAAAAATTCTACTCCTTTTCTTGATAATCTGTTGAGTGGTCTGCATATTTCAGCAAAATTTTGAATAAAACGTCTATAATAGTTACAAAATGCTACGAATCTTTTTGTTTCTTCCGCTGTCTTAGGTGTCGGGTATTGTTCAATCATTGCATATTTTGCTTTGTCTGGTGATACTCCTTCCTGAGAAAGATCATGTCCTAAATATGTTACTTCTCTTCTAAAAAATTGACATTTTCCTGGGTTAAGTTTCAAATTGAATTTTCGACATGTCTCAAATGTCTTTTTCAGGTTGTCTAGGTGATGTTTTTCAGATATTCCTATCACTACTATATCGTCCATGTAAAGAAATACTTTGTCTGGTGTTAATCCCGAAAATGCTATTGACATCATGCTTGAAAAGCTATTTGGGCTTACATTTAATCCAAAAGGTAATCTGGTAAATTGAAATGCTCCATTTTCTGTGCTAAACGATGTGTATTTTCTCGATGATTTTTCTAATGGTATCTGGTGAAAACCTGACATTAAGTCTATAACTGAAAACCATTTTGCTCTTCCTAGTTGATCTAGTATCGAGTCTATCCTTGGTAAAGGAAATTTGTCTGTGACTATTTTCTTGTTCAGTTGTCTAAAATCTATGCATAATCTCCATGCTTTATTTCCATCTATCGCCTTTTTCGGTACCAGTACTACTGGGCTGTTGTATTCTGATGTAGACGGTTCTATTATTCCTTGGTCTCTCAGTTTTTGCACTTGCCGGTTTAATTCCTCTGTTTGTGCATGAGGTGTCCTATAGTTTTTAATGTATACCGGAGTTTGGTCTTTAACTCTCAGTTTCTGCTCGTAGAAGTTGTTACATGTTAGCATGTCGTGCCTTAGGGCGAATATATCTGAATAATCTTCACATAAAGATACTAACTTATCGCGTATGTATTCTGGAATGTCTAACTTCAATGATTCCCGTAATTCCTTTTTCCTATCCTTGTTGTCGTTGATCAGTCTATATATGTTGAATAATTTAATGTCTAATGTTTTGATTTCGTTTGTCTCTACTTTTACTGTTTCGTAGGTTGTGTTCAAAATTTTGATGTACGGATTATTAATTGAAATAATTGCTCTCGCTATGAACATTCCTGGTTGTATTTTTTGTTGTTCCACTATCCCGTCGTTCTTCAGCGTTTGAAAAATTTTTACGATTCTGTAAATTTCACATCTGGGCGGTATTATTATCGTGTCATTATCTATATTATCCAAAATGTTTGTACTAATGTAACAATCGTTGTCCTCTTTAATGTGCATTTTAAGGTTAGCATAGTCTAGTATGCATTGAAAATTTGAAATGAAGTCTCTCCCAATGATTCCGTCGGTTGGAATAGGAAAGCTAGGTTCCACTAATTGAAAGATATGCTCAAATCGAGATCCTTTTACTTCTAGTGTTGTTTCAACTTCTCCCATTGTTTGTAATTCTCCTTTAGTTACTCCTTTTATTTTCGCTTTTGTGTTTGGTTTCACATGTTCCTTCATAAAATCTTGTGAACATTTCAGTATTGAACTATCAGCTCCTGTGTCTATGATAAAGGTATTTGTGTTTTCTAGGATTCCTGTTTTCATTCGTACAAAATTCGTTAGGTTTAAGTCGAAGTTGTAAATATTATATTCCACTTCTGACTGTGTACTTTCCTTGTTTCGTTCATTCAAAACCCCAACTGCTGGTTTTCTGTTTCCTCTTGGCTGTCTTCTAACTCAAGTAGCCTTACGTTTCTGTTTCGTCCTCCTCTCTGGTTTCCTCTGTACGTTTGGTTGTTGAATTGTCTATATCCTCTGTTGGAATAATTCCGTTGGTTTCCTGTTTCTTCTCCTTCGTTCCGTTGTCCGAATTTATTTCTTCTTCCTCTGTCGTATTTGTTGTGGTATCCTCTTCGGTATTGCTGTTGTCCTCTCCTATTTTCATAATTCGTCCTATAATTGAACACTCTTCCCTGTGTGTTCTCCTCTGTCGTATCAATCGATAAAAATTTAGATACTACTTCCTGCGGTGTTGTGAAATTACCTGCCTCCAGTATTAACTTTGCTCTATCCGTATTAACGTTTCGCTTCATTGTCGCTACAACTGTTTCCGTTGTGTATTTTTTCGCTAGCTCCAATGGCATTCCTTCCGCTATGTATGCTACTTTCAACTGTTCCGCTAATTCCTCTACTTCGGATGCGCACACTACTCCATCTTTGTTTCCTTGCCTTTTCTTTGTTAACTTGTCTATTATCGTTTTCGGATTGTCACCTCTTAATTCTTTCTTCAGTGCCGCTGCTATAAGTGGGATCGTATCCTCTGTAGTTATCAGATTTCTAGCCTTATTAGTCAATCTTGTTTTTATTAATGTTATTGCTGTTTCTTCATGTCCTTCTGCTATTTTTCCAAGTAACTCTAATGCGTCTAAAAATGGTTGTAATTTCCCTGCGCTTCCATCAAACTCGTTGGGCAATACCTTGCTTGCAATATTCAAAAATTCGTTGATTGTCAGAGCCATGTTTAATATTTTTATCTCTTGTTTTATGTCGCTTTTTCGCAATAATATTGACGTGTTTTCCCACTTCTCGTTCTAGACTGCTTGTTCCTTACGTTCTCGCCTGGTCTTGGATCGCCATATGGTGGCTCCCGCCTTCTGAGCCACCCTGGATACTTAGGGGTGGTTACCCCGACTATGAGGGTTGATGTAGTAAATATAGTTCGTTGTTAAGACATTTATTTACACGTTAAATATATCACAGAAAATAACTGGTCGTATATTATTTACTTGAAATCGATGTTACCCCGTCGAATCTTAACTGCTAATTGATTTTTCTGTTCTCGTAAAAATATAATTAAAGTCGGTTATTGTTTATTTACTGTTTTGGTAAGCCGAAGTGACCGTGATTTAAAGTGCTGACTGTTAATAAACACCCACTGAATATTATTGCAACTCGACCTTGTATCAAATACTAGCATGCAAAACTAGGTTACTCGTATTTATTAAACAAACATTAACACGGGCATTTAATTATTAAAAGGTTTATTTGTAATATGATGTTTATTGAGATGCTGTGTATCCCAATTCATTTGATCTTATTTAAAAAAAATTCATTTTAAACCAGTCCAACTTTTGGAACATAGAAATAATACTATAGTAAAAAGTATTATAGAAGGAAAACGATGTATTTAAATAATTCTGTTGGATGAGGGGTTAAATGTACTTCTCATTTTTTCTTAAAATACAATAGTCATCAATTTTTTTCAGCATATTTCGCTTAGTTTGAATGTAATCAACATTTGATATTGCTCATTTTAAAGGTCTTTTCAAGAACTACAAAAGTTATTGGTATCAGTATACACCTAAAATTGACCGTTTCTCTGTTATTTCAAGTTGAATACACCGATTTGAGCATGCACCAAAACAACAAACTCTCCTCACCTACCATATCATTTTTTGTATTACAACTAGAAGATCTATGAGGGAACGAATCTCTTCTGTTTTTTATAAGCTACAAAAATATTTTATATAGTTTTTTATTAGATACATAGTTTTTAAAGTATTCGCCAAATCCGTCTGAAAAGGTGTCATTTTTCAATGAAAATGGGCAACTTTCAATCGCGAATAACTCAAAAAGTATTGAGTTTTCAAAAAATAATTATAGAACAGATTTTGCTTAGAATTAGGTTCTTTAGCCTATTCCGTGGCTATTTCAATCAAAAAAAATTTTACCCACGAGAATGGGTGGGAACCACCCCCAAGATAAAAGCGCACATCGGCATAGGGTAGTCTTTATTTCTTGAGCTATTCTCTACTTACAGTGAAAATATCAAGTAAATCGATGTAGTAGGATGGAATTCGGAGCCAAATACCCTCATTGACTGCACTATTGGGGGGTTTAAGGAAACAAACCCCATAAAATTTTTATGGGATGTATAAATTTCACTGTTATTTTTTTAACATGTTCCTGCGATAAGAATGCCACATGTTTATTTTCAATAAAAAATCTCTAACAGTTTTCGATATATTGAAAAAAATCGATTTTAATTTTGTAATTGCAAAGGACTGTAGTTTTTTATGTGCACATTTGTACTTGTAAGGTAAGTTAATTTCAATCGAACTATTTTTGTTTCTAAAATAGGTGATTTAATTTATGACCTGCATTTTTGTTACACCCTGTAAAAGGGTATAATATACAGGGTGTTCAGAAACTTTACCGACAAACGAAGACAGGAGATTCCTCAGGTAATTTTAAGACAATTTAACCAAATTCGCTTAGTCCGAAAATGTTTCCTAAGAGAGCTAGAGCTTTTTGAAAATGGCGTCTTGTAATTAGTTTTACTTAAATACCTCCAGAACGCTTCTAGTTAGAAAAACAAAAATTGGTACGCGTATTTATCTTCCAAAGATAAATCGATTCTATTGATTACAAATTTATAGTACCGGTTATAGGCGTCCGTTTTGGGCAGGGTACCGGTTATTTTATCACATAACTTTTTGTCTTTAAGTTTTAAGCATTTTTCACTTTGGATTATTAAATTGTGAGGTATGCTAGTACTAAAAGGTACTCTTGTTTTAAGTCGTTAGGACACACCGTTTTCTAGAAAAATCGATTTGAAAGTTTTTCGTCTCTTGAATTTGAAAAAAAAAATGGAAAAAAAGTTTAAAAAAAAAACACGATGTATTTTACCAACTTAAATCAAGAGCAACTTTTGCTACTAGAATACCTCATAATTTAATAGTCTAGTTTCAAAAATGCTTAGAAATTAAAGACAAAAAAGTTATGCGATAAAATAACCGCTGACCTACCCAAAACCGACGCATATGACCGATACTAGAAATTCGCAATTAATGAAATCGATTCATTTCTGGAATATAATTGCCGCAGCCGCAATCTTGGACCGCGTTTTCCATTTTTGATGACGTGCTACTGTAGCCTCTTAATCTATTTTATTTTTCTTATAAGTATTTATAATACTTATTTTTTGTTATTTTCTGTGGTGACAGTATTTGTCTTATTATAATTATATTTAAGTTGTAGGTGATTTATGTATAAAGCTGTCTTTCCTTATTTATACTTTAGTTAAGTTAATTAATTTTTTTTTTTGTTATAATAACCTTTTCAATTTTTACTCATGTTTAAATATAAATTTTATTTATTGTTAATAAAAACTTAAATTTCTGGTGCATCTATATTTCTATTAAATAATTAAAATATTTAAAAAGCTATTAGTCAGGAAGTTAGTTACAAAGTTATATATTTATTATTAAATTATATCCGAAAATTGTGTACTGCCTCGGGCCCGATTTGAAGTAAAATAGGCTCTGGCAGTTACGGGTTAAAACATTGTGGCAAATTTACTATTAGGATGTTTACAAATAAAGTAGGATCTGCTAGCAAATTTGTACGAGTTTCTAATTCAATAGTTTAACCTTTTAGTTATATTATCTACTTTTATCTCAAAGAAGCACTTTACTGCAAATTAACTAGAATTTATTTCAGCTTTGTGCTTACTTGCCTTTTCTTTTTAGTTACGAGTAAAGTCACGTTCTATCCTGAAATTATTAAGAGGTGGGATTTTAGAAATGGTACTTGCTTTCGACAGTTTTCTATTTATAGACCAGTAAGAATGTGCGAAAAAACGTCTATTTTTGGATGTGAGAGGTGGCATTCGGATTTTTGCAGATAAAGTTAGGTGACACATTCAGTAATAATAATTGACTTATGCTCCTTCTCAAATATACCCGGAACATTAATAAAAAAATTAATATATTTAAAAATTTCGAAAAACATCGACTTTTTTCTGCTTTCTTTGCTTATAACCTTAAAACGATTCGTTTTGGAACAAAGTCGCAGAAAAATAAAAAAAAGGTGATTGAATTTTGTATGCTATACGATTGGTAAAAAATGTCTTAAGGTATTACCTTTTCTGCAATATAGCAATAAATACAAAATAAGGGGGCAAAATAAGTCTGTTGTATTCAATAATTTTTAACCACTTTGGTGGCACCTACAATCTTAGTAATTCACTAAGGAAATTCTTTGTAACATACTTAAATGGTGTACCAAATTTCATTAAAATCGACCTAATAAATTTTGCATAATAAATTTGCAATCTAAATGTTTTTAAAAAAGTTCAAATTTTTAAAAATCTTTCTGAACAAAACGTAGACCATTTAGAAGTTGGCTAATTTTTTTACATATAAAGAGGTGCTCTACCTATCTAATACACTTTACATAATTAAAATCGGATTATTTAAGGGGCCCCAGCAATATTTTAAATTTATAAACAATTTTTTGGCTTATAAACAAATAGCTTTGTTTAATAATAAAAAAATTAATTTTCAGCAATGCAAATAATTAGAACCGGTATAATTTGACTTAAACTTTCAAATGTTGTCGGCAGAATTGATATTTAATTTTTTAATCAAACGTTATTCGCGTTCAAAAATTGCAATTTCTCGATTTTTTGAAAGTTCGACCGCGTTTATCTCGAAACCTATGCATCCTACGAAAAAACTTGTATGAACATTTTTTGCTTAGAATTACCCAAGAAAAATACAAAAAAAAATTATTTTGCGAAAAATCGATTTTATGTAATTCCTCAAGTTCTTTGTTTATAACAATCTTATCGACATCCGGATCAACTGTTACCCAAAAAATTCGTGTTCTACGGGTCAAAATACATAAAGAACTTGGGTAAGTCCATTTAAATAAAGGAGCCCGTAGCACCCCCTCCTGGCCACAGCACTAATCTGTTTGTAAGCCAAAAAATTGTTTATAAATTTAAAACATTGCTGAGGCTGCTTAAATAATCCGATTTCAATTCTGTAAAGTGCATTAGATAGGTGGAGTACTTCTTGATATTTAAAAAAGTTGACAAACCTTTGTATGTTGTAGTTTTTGTTGTGCATGATTTTGAAAATTTTAATTTTAAAAAAAAAAGTTTAGATTGCAAAATTATTATGCAAAATCTAGTACGTCAATTTTAATGAAATTTTGTGTACGGTTTTAGCACATTACAAACATTTTCTAAGCGAATTAGGAAGGTTCCAAGTGTAACCTAGGTGATGGAAAATCATTGAAAAAAGACAAGCTTGTTTTGCCCCCTTATTTTATATTTATTGCTATTTTGAAGCAAGCATGATAAATTAAGACATTATATTCACCATTGCCGTGCATGCGGGTAATATTACCCGTCATATTACCCTATGCGCGCCAATGGAGAATATAAAATCCTTAATTGCATGTCAAAAAATGTGCAATGACTGTATCTTAAAACCTACCAAATTTCATTTTCATATCTCAACCGGTTTTAGAGCAATAAATAAATCGTCAGTTTGTAAGAAAATAATTCAACATCCAGTATCTCGGAAACGAAGCATTTGCCGACATGTGTTTATAAAGCAAACTGCCATTCTTTTTATGCAGATTTGCCCCTTAAAGTTTGTCGCACTTATTTAGAAACACCCTGTATTAATGAAGAACATGGCTAGTTGTTAAAGTACCTAACTTTTTTATTATCCAACATAAGCGAATGAATCAAAAAAAAATGTTATAGGAAACCTGCGGCTATAGTTGGGTTTTAATTTCAATATTTAATAAATGCTAGAATACTACACAGGGTGTGATGAACTTTGAGAATAAGACACAGTTTGATTGGTACACCCGGTATACAATGATCATTTACCTGTCTAGCAATAATTTTATTACAGCGATATTGTTAAAGAATAAGGCTATAAAATGTTAAAAAAGTCACTTAAATCGGACAACAGATTTAGAAAATTCACGACATCAAAAATTACCCATTTTGTGGGGTGGCCATTTTTTGTGCCGCTCAGTGTATAAATAAGGGAATTTCATACGATTGTATAACCGTTCTTTAAATTGCCTTTTAAATGGTTTTTGTACGAACCTGATATCATGAAAATTGACGTTATAAATAAAAACAATAACTTTTTTTGGAGCATAAGTTTTGAAAAATTTTGGAGTATAAATTTTGATGATATTAATTTCTTCTGAGGCTCATGTGATAGGCATTTCTATATACCTTGACAAGTGTTTACAGAAGTAAAATAATTTTCATCTCCGAGAAGGAGTGACATCCACACCCAGGATAAAAGCGCAAGTTGGCACGTCACTTTTTGTTCCGCGAGTTATTTTTTAAGAGCTTACCAATTTTTATGAAAATCGATGGAGGTTCACCGAAATCGAAGGTAAGAGCTAATATCCACGTTCAGTGGCTGCACTAATTATCTAACAAACTAATCTCCAGATATAATTTAGAATATAGCTCTAGAAAATAATCATAGAGAAAAGGTTACTTCGCATATATACTTGCTTAGGACAATTCTTTACCTAAAGACTGATAATAGATAGGTAATATAAAGACGTAATCCAAAATATTGCCATGTTAACATTGATCTGGGCAAGACACCTAGGAATAATGGAAAATAATCATAAGACAAAGGAAATTGTAGAATAGAGACCAAGAGCCAATAAAAGAACTAGAGACAGACCACAAACCGTATGGACTGATGACATCAGGTGAATGGTTGAAAAAAAAAGCAATGAACAGAAATAAATGGAGGCACCTGACGCTTACATCCGACGATAGGTGGATTAGTTGTTGATGATGATGATGACGATGACTTGTTAATGGTGAAGCTAATAATGTATATGTATTATCAGCGTCGCTCAATTTCATGGTCTTTTCATGATCTTGTGTGCTCTCCTAATAGGTCTGAATACCGCGTACCAAAATAAGTTTATTGATAGCAAGCTGTTAATAGCTTAACGGTGTCTAGTCGGACAAACTTTAATAAACGGGAACACTGGAACAGGGGAAAACTTTTTTTTTTGTTGAAAAATGAACATATCCCCGCAAATAATTTGAGAATTATTAACCTAGACAAAAAACTCTATAGAACATAAATTAGTCAGTTTATCCACTTCCGGACTTATCTTGAATGTATATTTTATCTCCTCCTGAGAAGAGCAAACTCACCCCCAGAGAAAAAGCACACATCGGCACAATATCACTTTTATTCTTTAACATGCGGATGCCAAATTTCATGTCAATCCAAGCGGTTCTTAAAAATTTGGAGCAGAAACCGTGAGTAAATCGACTGTAAGCTAGTGACAGCAATGTTACATTAGAGCCTTTTTTTTGTCGTCGACCGTTTTCACTTGTCAAGCATTGGAATAGCTTTCGTTGGTCTCTCACCATTCAAAATATCTACATACATACACTCTGGACCAAAATTAACCGGCCACCTTAAAAATGGATCAATTTTGATGTCTTATATCTCCTAAACCTGTTTCTGATTTAAGTGATTTTTTAAAATGTTATAGCCTTATTCCTTGACAGTATCGTTATAGTAATATTGTTGCTAAACAGGTAAATTTTCATTGTATACCAAGTGAACGAATTAAAATGTGTTTTTTTCTTAAAGTTTGCATCATTTTGTGGAATATTCTAGCATTTGTAGAATACTGAAATTAAAACCAAACTGTAGCCTCATTCTTTCTCAACATTTAGTTGTTTGATTGATTCGCTTATGTTGGATAATTAAAAAGTTTGGTCCTTTAACTAGACATGTTTTTATCAGCACAGGGTGTTTTTAAAAATTTTTGGCAAAGTTTAAGTGGTAATTCTGCATAAAAAAATAATGATAGTTTGCTTTATAAACTTATCTCCGTAAATGCTTCGTTTCCGAGATAGGGGATGTTGAAATTTTTCTGACAAATTGACGTTTTTTTTTATTAGTTTAAAACCGGTTGAGACATGCACATGAAATTTGGTGGGTTTTAACACGTAGTTATTGTACATTTTTTGGCATACAATTAAGCATTTAATATTCACCATTGGCGCGAATACTGGTAATATGATGGCTCATATTACCCGTATGCGCGCCAATGGTGAATATTAAATTCTTAATTATATGTCAAAAAATATGCAATAACTACGTCATAAAACCCACCAAATTGCATTTGCATATCTCAACCGGTCTTAAAGCAATAAATAAATCGTCAGTTTGTCAGCAAAATTTCAACACCTCCTATCTCGGAAACGAAGAATTTGCGGATATAAGTTTATAAAGCAAACTGTCATTATTTTTTCATGCGTAATTACCCCTTAAACTTTGCCAAAATTATTTAAAAATTTTAAACATTTTTGATAAAAAACATGTCTTGTTGTTAAAGCACCTAACTTTTTTATTATCCAACATAAGCGATTAAATCAAACAACGAGATTTTGAGAAAGCATGAGGCCATAGTTAGGTTTTAATTTCAGTATTCTACAAATGCTAGAATATTCCACAGGGTGATGCAAACTTTAAGAAAAAAACACAGTTTGATTCGTACACCCGGTATACAATAAAAATTTACCTGTTTAGCAACAATATTATTACAACGATATTGTCAAGGAATAAGGATACAACATATTAAAATAATCACCTAAATCGGACGACAGGTTTAGGAGATATAAGACATAATAAATGCCCCATTTTTAAGGTGGCCGGTTAATTTTGGCCCAGAGTGTACAACTAAATACATTTTCACAATAAACCGTAAGTATACAACAAATCTTAAAAAATTAGTTTAAAACGCACGTTGCGCGTTGTATTATATCACTCACTTCATTACATCTTTGGATGTACAACAGCTGTATATTGCCATGCAATCTAAATAAACGCTTCAGATTGGCTGGCCAGGAGAATCCATGGAAGTTTTACAAAACTAATGTGAAGGATAATGAGAGTTTTGGTAACAAACGCCACTTACAATCTCACAAATACGTCCATTTTACTAAAGGGAATATGAAACAAATGTTATCTTAATTTGACCAAACATTGGAGAATATGAGTTTTGCAGTTAGACCCCCATTTATCGTTATTATTACTGTGTATATGGTCCCTAAAACTTAATAATTATCAATATACATACACTAACCACAAAAAGTTTCGCCTAATTTTTAAAACAGAAAAAAAATTTAATGTAATTTTCAGTTTTGAGCTGAATGTTATAATTTATAATAATACTCGTCTATGGTCCCCCTTAGGGGTTTACAAACCCATAACATTCCAGGTTGAAGCGTGTTTTTGCATGTTGATAACAAAGAATATATTATATTTTGGACATTTTTGTTTGAGAATTTGATGTGTGCACTAAATCTGCTTGATTTTTAATGAAGCAGAGCGATCTTAGAAAAAATTAGTAATATATCGTCAGAACAAGCAGCCCAAATCGTAGCATTAATTGGAGAAGAACGATCTCAGCAATATGTTACTGATGTTACGGGAATCCACCAATACAGCGTTTCAAGAAATTTAAGATGGTATAGAAATGCGGGAGGTTACACTCAACGAAAAAGGTAGGTAATATCAATTAAAATGTTAATTCAGACAACAAACGCAATACTTAAAATTTGTCCAATTCTTGGTTTTATTGGAACAACAAAGCGATGTTCATAAATTCATTATTTTCGTTAGTTGAGCCAATGTATTACGTTTATTAATTACTATTAATATTAATTGACCGACGAAAACTATTCGTTTTGTCAACAAAAGTGTTATTGCTCCTAACGTATTTCTTTTATTTCTACAATTATTTCCATTTATTCTTACAATTAATTCCGTTCATTCCCACAATAAATACGGTTATTCTTACAAGCAATTCTATTCATTCTTACAATCAGTTTCGGTAATTCCTAATATGAACGTATTTCATATTACTAATTACATTAGCCCAATGTCTGATATTGATTAATAATAATTTTTTAAATCCCCCTTTTTTGTCCTAAACCTAATGGACTTTACACTGTGTGACTTCTCATAATATGAGAAATCATACCATGATTTCACTTATAGAGTGCGCTGGAATAAGTGTTACACCCCCCCCCCCTTATTACCTCATTTATTTTTAGCACATAAGCAAAACGCTTGGACAGGTCGATTTTTAAAATAATCAAAGTATATTATAACATCAATGTTTCGAACTTTACACGATCCCTCTTCAGGTGACAGGCATAACTTTGATTTTTTTAAATGGGAAAGTAGATCATATGAGAGCTCATTTAAAAGCGTTTGAAATAGTGATTCCAAAAAACACTTTAATTCTTTTTGAGAGCGCAGGTGCAAAATTTCGACCGAATTCTTTTTAAACGCATTCATTTTTTTTTGGAATCCTGAGAAAACTTACAAGTATTTTTAAAAAATTTAAACGCAGAATAAAAGACTACATTATTACCGAGGGCTGAAAGTCCCTTAGAATAAACAAAAAGTTTCTTTTGAATGGTATATTTTAAATTAAAAATCATACTAAATTTTCCCTTTTTCACCCCTGTGACTTATTAAAATAATTATTATAGAAGTTCTCAGAGACTCCAAACCATTGATAATGCTGTAATATTTTATTCTGCGTTTAAATTTTCAAAAATACTAATTAGTGTAGGAAACAGAGGTTGAACCTTGCAAAATGGACACAAGTCCGGTTTTATTTTTTTTCTGGCATATCAAGGGGTGCTTATTATAAGACTAACTTTTTCTGAAAAAATTTCGCCCCGGAACCCCCCTTTTCACCCCTTTAAAGGGGGTAATTTATGGTTTTTGCAGAACGTAGCCCTTCCTGTACCTTTTACAAAAAATTTCTTTTATAGAAATATGAAGAGGACTATATTTTCTACGATTTATTTTCGACAGCATCTCTCTATCATCCACCGTTTAGCAAGGGTGGCGCCCCAAAGTTGACAAGTTTTTAAAAAAGATGTTTTTAAAAAAAATATATTTTTTCCTAACTGTAACGGAGATTAAAAAGAAATGCTGCGGAAATTATTCACAAATAGATGATTGATTTTTTGGTATAGGTTTCACTTAAGGGTAATTGCCCTTTTTTTAATTACAGGGTGTTACATTTTAAAAAACCCCTTTTTATACCATCTGAACCGTTTATGCTAGAGTAAAAAGACTTTCAGCGATTACCCATGTACTGGTGTTATTTACAAATTTGTATAATGCACCCCCATTTTTTCCCCGGAACCACCCAAAAAAAAGAAGAATTAATAAATAAAGTGATTTTCTTGGAATCCTTCACACACAATGCCCTTCATTAATATGCTTCATATATCATTTTGTGAAAGTTATTATTACCCATGCATGGACACTAAAAGCGATTTCCTAGTGCAACCCCTGTAGCCAAAAACAATAAATAAAATGGGGGGTTGAAAATTTTTTTTTGTTTTTTGCTTTTTGATCCATATGGGCATATGCTTCATCAATAGTGCTTTTCAAAAATATATATGGTTATTGCAACATCCCTGCGCAAACCACCCCTATCCTTGAAAATATACTGCGAAACTACTCCTATACCTTATCCAGCATGTTTTTACGATTTTCTCATTACCTATTCATTTTTTTTAAACAAAATTTATACAAGGTTAAAGACCACTATTTACTCTAAAAATTAGGTCGTATTCATTTTTTTCGTTTAAGCAACCGTTACGGCACAGTGGCGCCGTAAACCTCATATATGCTTTGACGGGCTCCAGTTTTTGTTTATTTTTTCGTCATCTGTTTGTTTTATTGATAAAGTACTTATGTAAAATAAAACAACACAGTGTAACCTACAAATCATGACCTATGCACATTTTACATTCTTTGCTCCCCAAAGCTACAGTGGTGGCCCAAAATAAATTTTTTCATATTTTCGCCACCTACACGCATTTTATTGCGTTAATGCTACCTTAATAGCAGAATATTCACCCCTAAGTGGTCGCTAAGCAGTGGCGGATCCAGGGAGGGGTGATGGGGGCGATCACCCCCACCCCTCTCAAACCAAGTGATATTATATTTGAAGATTATAAAAATATTCATTTATTTTTATAGAAATACCTATATTATATTAATATTATTTTTATAAGAATGACTTTTTATGCTTTAGCGACAGTGGCGGATCCAGCATCGTTAAGAGGGGGGTGCCAATTGGTTAAATTTCTATAAAAATAAATGAATATTTTTATAATCTTTGACTATAATATCACTTGGTTTGAGAGGGAGGGAGGTGATCACCCCCATCACCCCTCCCTGGATCCGCCACTGCGTAGCGACCACCTAGGGGTAAATATTGTGCTGTTAAGGTAGCATTAATGCAATAAAATGCATGTAGGTGGAGAAAATATGCAAAAATTTATTTTGGGCCACCACTGTGGCTTTGGGGAGCAAAGAATGTAAAATGTACATAAGTCATAATGTGTAGGTTACACTGTGTTGTTTTATTTTGCATAAGTACTTTATCAATAAAACGAACAGATGACGAAAAAAAAAACAAAAACTGGAGCCCGCCAAAGCATATATGAGGTTTACGGCGCCACTGTGCCGTAACGGTTGCTTATACGAAAAAATGAATAGGACATAATTTTTAGAGTAAATAGTGGTCTTTAACCTTGTATAAGTTTTGTTTAAAAAGAATATATAGGTAATGAGAAAATCGTAAAAACATGCTCGCCAAGGGATAGGGGTAGTTTCTGCAGTATATTTTCAAGGATAGGGGTGGTTTTCGCAGAGATGTTGCAATAACCATATATATTTTTGAAAAGCACTATTGATGAAGCATATGCCCATATGGATCAAAAAGCAAAAGACAAAAAAAAATTTTCAACCACCCATTTTATTTATTTTTTTTTGCTACAGGGGTTGCACTAGGAAATTGCTTTTGGTGTCCATGCATGGGTAATAATAACGTGCACAAAATGATATATGAAGCATATTAATAAAGGGCATTGTGTGTGAAGGATTCCAAGAAAATCAATTTATTTATTAATTCTTCTTTTTTTTTGGTGGTTCCGGGGAAAAAATGGGGGTGCATTATACAAATTTGTAAATAGCACCAGTACCTGGGTAATTGCTAAAAGTCTTTTTACTGTAGCGTAAACTGTTCAGATGGTATAAAAAGGGGTTTTTTAAAATGTAACACCCTGTAATTAAAAAAGGGCAATTACCCTTAAGTGAAACCTATACCAAAAAATCAGTTAATTATTTGTGAATAATTGCCGCAGGATTTCTTCTTAATTTCCGTTACAGTTAGGGAAAAATATATTTTTTTTAAAAACATCTTTTTTAAAAACTTGTCAACTTTAGGGCGCCACCCCTACTAAACGGTGGATGATAGAGATATGGTGTCCGAAATAAATCGTAGAAAATATAGTCGTCTTCATATTTCTATAAAAGAAATTTTTCGTAAAAGTTACAGGAAGGGCTACGTTCCGCAAAAACCACAAATTACCCCCTTTAAAGGGGTGAAAAGGGAGGTTCCGGGGCGAAATTTTTTCAGAAAAAGTTAGTCTTATAATAAGCACCCCTTGATATAGCAGAAAAAAAATAAAACCGGACTTGTGTCCACTTTGCAAGGTTCAACCTTTGTTTCCTACACTAAATTAGTTTTCTCAGGATTCAAAAAAAATTTAAAAAGAATTCGACCAAAATTTCACGATAATAGACACATGAAAACTTCCTTATTATTCGGCACATCGGCAGAGGTAACAGCATTGTTTAACAAACAATTCTTTTTTAAACAATGGTAACACAGAGAAGCTCTGGGTATCACGATAAGGAATAGCCGTTACATTTGAAATGGTCAAGCAAAACATTTATTGTCTCAACAACCACGTTTATTGTCACCATGAATGCATTGATTGTGATTAAGTGATTGTGATTATTAAACGCAGTAATAGATTATTGCATTCGTTGTCACAACAATCAGTTTACATCTATACAATAATCATATATTATTCTATATTAACAATATTTGTACATTGTTTTAATTAAATCTGTACGTTGTCACGATAAACCAAGGTAATTGCTTGTCATCTACGAAATCAAGAAAGTGAGGTGCTGCCAGAATGAACCTTATTTATTAAATATACGAAACTAAGTTATTGGCTGAATAAATTGAGTGTTATTGATTAATGTACTCTAGTTATTTTCACAATTATTATTCAATCATTGTGACAATAACCAAATACATTCATCAATGTCTAAAAGTTCGTTGAAACAAAAAATTAAATTGTTGTTACAACGAAATACTATTCAATAATCACTGTTAATCAATATTACGCACTAAATTTTTTTGAGTGTACACAAGAAGGCCAGTTCTAGGACGTCCCATGTGCACGAACCCCGAAGATGACCGTTATTTACTTCTGCAGACTATGTTTATGATCTTTCCGCGGTTCTTAATGTTCGAATAAGTGTCAATTCGGTTAGAAACAGATTAAGGGAAATTGGAATCAGAGCCAGAATGCCTGCTACTGCTCCACTGTTAACAAGGGCACACCGTATGGTACATTTAAGGTTCGCATGAGAATTGTAGATTGGGCTAATATTATTTTTCTGATGAGTCAAGATTTGCTCTTTGTGGATCCGACAGATGAATTTCAGTTTACAGACTCGCCAATGAGCGATATGCTCAGTGTAACATACGAGCAGCCAGAAATTTTGGAGGTGGCCCGATTATGATATGATGAGGTATCTGCTTTACAGGTCACACATAAATAACAGTGTTTCTTAGGGGATCCTTGACAGCTTATCGGATTATCGGTATATAGGAGGGTTTTTGTAGAAAATACCGTGCCCCTGTTCCAAGTATTGGAGATAATTTAGGTCCTTATGCAAGACAATGCTCGAACGCACGTTGCTAGAATAACATTGCAATAGACCAGACGTAAACCCAATTGAATGTTTGAGACTACCTAGAAAGATGCACAAGAGCCTGTATCGTCGCTCCAGATAACCTTGATGAACTGGGAAGTGTTTCAATGGAAAATTTGGACTTGGAGTACATACGGTCTCTGATAAGAAGTCTTCCACAGAGAATGAGGAACGTCATTAATGCCAGAAGAGAACCAAATAATAAAATGTTAAATTTTCCTTTAAATTGCTTATTATATAGCTTTGTGTATTTCATTTTTGTTAAATAATTGTTATTCTCAACTTTTTGACCTATTAGCCGTTGATTTTTCATTTCCTGTTCCTATTCAATATTCCTATATTAATCGAAACTTCTAGACTTAATATATTTATGTGATTATTTCATTCATAGGAGATTCTGACCAATAGAAAGCTACAGAAATCTAAATTAAATTGATAATTTTTGATAATTTCCCGTCGTCAAATATATTAAGTCAGATGCCCTTCGTTGCTACGGAAAAATAAATTCAGTGACAAATAATGACAATTAATGTTTTAAAAATTATAAAGGTGATGACTTTCAACCGTAAAATATTTATAACAACTGCGTGTTAGTTGTAATAATTTGTACTTACATAAATAAATTTAATTACAATAAAATTTTGGTTTTGAACAGTTATATTCTTGAAATAATCGCAACAAATTGCACTCGATCTCTAAAATTAATATAGAGTTTTTGCCCTCGTGACACTTTTGACAAAATTTCACTCGCCTTCAGCTCGTGAAATTAAAACTGTCAAAGTGTCACTCTCGGGAAAAATTCAATAATTTTAGAGCTCTTGTGCAATTACTACTGATTGTTTAATTCATAGGAGATTCTGACCAATAGAAAGCTACAGAAATCTAAATTAAATTGATAATTTTTGATAATTTCCCGTTGTCAAGTATATTACGTCAGATGCCCTTCGTTGCTACGAGAAAATACATTCAGTGACATTAATGACAATTACTGTTTTAAAATTTATAAAAGTGATGACTTTCAACCGTAAAATATTTATAAAAACTGTGTGTTTAATTGTACTAATTTGTATTTACATAAATAAATTACAATAAAATTTTGCTTTTTAACAGTTTTATTCATGAAATAATCGCAACAAATTGCACTCGATGTCTAAAATTAATATTGAATTTTAGAGCTCTTGTGCAATTACTACTGATACTTTTTCTGCTAAGGTAAAATATGCTCCTTCTACTTTACATAACCCTTAGTTATATTATAACTCACTCACTTGGATCATATAAGTCAGTAATGGAATTTATGTATGTAAGGAATATTAATATTAAGGGGTTACATAGGTCTTGCTGGTAAAAAAGTGACTTTTAAAAAAAAATTATATCTCGAAAACTAAAAATTATTTTTATTTAAAATTGGAACATGTAAACATGTAAAAGTATCGTACTTTAGGTACACTGAAAAAAAATTATCAGCCAGAAATATTCATTTTTGTAGAGCTGACTGCAATTTTTCAACAATAGTCCTTTTTTGCGGTGGGCAGCATAACTAAATCCGCTAGGTCTTGCTGGTAAAAAAGTGACTTTTAAAAAAAAAATATATCTCGAAAACTAAAAATTATTTTTATTTAAAATTGGAACATGTAAAAGTATCGTACTTTAGGTACACTGAAAAAAAAATATCAGCCAGAAATATTCATTTTTGTAGAGCTGACTGCAATTTTTCAACAATAGCCCTTTTTTGCGGTGGGCAGCATAACTAAATCCAGTCTCATCTGAAATCAAAAAATCAAATAGTTTCTTGTAGGTTATACCTCTGGCTAATAAATGAATAAAGAGATTAAAAAAAATTAAATTTGAAGATTTTACATAAGTTTCGATCCCAATTTTTCTCATGTTTTCAAAAATGACCATTTTTAAAGTAGTGTTTTTTTATAAAACAAAGACAACTTCACCTAATAAAAATTCCTTCGTTCATTCACTAGCCAGAAGTATAAGCTACAAGAAACTTTTTGATTTTTTGATTTCAGACGAGACTGGACTTAGGTATTATATGCTGCCCACCGCAAAAAAGGGATGTTGTCAAAAAATTGCAGTTAACTCTACCAAAATGAATATTTTTGGCTGAAAATTTTTTTTGAGAGTACCTTAAGCAATATACTTTTACACGTTCCAATTATAAATAAAAATAATATTTAGTTTTCGAGATATAATTTTTTCAAAAGGTCACTTTTTTTACCCGCAATAACTATGTTAAACCCTTAAGTCTCTAGAGTAAAGAACCATAATTTTGACTTTTGTACGTTATACGTATTTAATAAATTTCCTACTGTATCTTTATTATGGGAACACTTGTATACCCCTGTGGAAATCTTTGCACATCCTTTGTGTCACATGAAAAGAAACAATTCCCTTGGCTAAGAACTCCAGAAGTTTTACTTTAACATACTTCGTGACTGATCTTTCTTGTTTCGACAAGGATTAAAAATGAATACTACTTAAAGAAACTTTCCTGCTTTCTGCAGATTTTTCTCAATTTTCAGAGACTGGCAAGGGTTACAATGAAACTAGTTAAATAATAAAAATAAGAAAATATTCAATAATGATATCCTAACAAACCTCCAAATTACAGTTTTACTTTATCGTACTACGTACGTAGTATAATAGATACAGTTATAGGATCGTGCCAAAATGCAAAAAAAAACAAATAGAGTGGAACCTCGATAACTCGGATTAATCGGGACCGCGGCCGATCCGGGTTATCGAAAAACCTTGTTAGCCGGACAATATGGTAAAAATTAATAAAGTACGGTATACTTACAGATAAACTCCGTTAGAATTGAAATAATATGAAATATATATAAAAATATGCACAGTGTCTACACATCTAAATTACTAAAAACACGCAAACACAAACGTAAGCAAACGGAAGGGAACAATATACAAGACTGTACTACACACAATACAGTCACAATCATCATCATCATTCTCTTTGCCTTATGCCTATGCGGGGTCGGCTTCCCTAATTGCATTTCTCCACACAATTCTGTCTTGGGTCATATCAATGTTAATCCCCTTTACCAACATGTCCTGCCTTATCGCCTCTCCCCAGGTCTTCTTTGGTCTTCCTCTCCTACTCCTTCCAGGAATCTGCACTTCAGCTATTCTTCGTATTGGGTGATTAACGTCTCGACGTTGAACATGACCGAACCATCTTAACCTATGCTCTCTCATTTTGGCATCAATTGGTGCCACACCTAGACTTCCCCTAATATACTCATTTCTAATTTTATCCTTCTTTGTCACTCCACTCATCCATCTAAGCATTCTCATTTCCGCCACATGCATTCGTTGTTCCTCTTTCTTTTTCACTGCCCAACATTCAGTTCCGTACATCATAGCCGGTCTTATGGCTGTTTTATAGAATTTTCCCTTCAGCTTCATTGGAATTTTTCTGTCACACAACACACCACTCGCTTCTTTCCACTTCATCCATCCAGCCCTAATTCTACTGCATGCATCTCCATCTATTTCTCCATTACTCTGTAATACCGATCCTAGGTACTTAAAACTATTGCTTTTCGCAATCATTTCACCATCCAAAGATACCATTTTATTTGTAGTAGCTCCATCTTTAAATGAACATTCCAAATACTCTGTTTTTGTCCTACTAAGTTTTAAACCTTTTTCCTCCAGAGCTTGTCTCCACTGTTCCAGTTTTTGTTCTAAGTCTCTTTCACTATTTCCTACTAACACGACATCATCAGCATACATAAGCACCATGGAATGTTACCCTGTAGGTTCGCTGTTATCTGGTCCAAAACTAATGAGAATAAATACGGACTAAGCACAGAGCCTTGGTGCAATCCTACTTTCACATGAAATTTATCAGTCTCTCCTACACCTGTCCTAACACTAGTCGTTACTCCCTCATACATATCCCTCACAATCTTTACATATTCACCAGGGACTCCTTTCTTATTGAGTGCCCACCACAGAATCTCTCGAGGAACTCTATAATATGCTTTCTCAAGATCAATGAATACCATATGAGCGTTTGTTTCTTTACTCCTGTCACAATCAATGTTATACAGTCACAATCAATGTTATGTTATTTAAGAACAGTGAAAACTAAAGACCATTGTTTGAAAAAGATTTTTTTAAATAGTCTTTTAGTCTTTTTAAACAATGCTGTTTAAAATATACAGAGAGGTCCTAAATTATGGAATAAATTCCTTTTCTCTAAAATGGACGACTATAGAGAGAAATCCTGAAACAGGTCGATTTTTGTTTTTAAATTACAACTTTTTGGCATATATTTCATGCTAGTGACGTCATCCATCTGAGCGTGATGGCGTAATCGATGATTTTTTTAAATGGGAATAGGGGTCGTGTGGCACCTTATTTGAAAGGGCGTTCAATTATCTATTCAGTAATACAAACATTTATATCATTATTTATACAGGGTGACCAAAAAATTAATTTATGAAATAAATTAATTGACGAAAAAAGAAGAATGTATGCAATTTATCTAACTCAAAATACGTTCTATCGCTGTCACAAAATAGAAAAAAATGTTTATTTGGCAAATAAACCTTGCTTTTCGCTTAAATTAAATGTTCAAACTGCCAAGTGGTAGGTGGGAGGCTCTTTGTGATTTAATTTAAACGAAAAGAAATGTTTATTTGTCAAATAAACATTTTTTTTTTGTATTTGCTGACAGCACTATAATGTATTTTGAGTTAAATAAATTGCATACATTCTTCTTTTGGTGCCAACTAATTTAATTCAAAAAATATTTTTTGGTCACCCTGTACAAATAATATTATTATTGTTTATATTACTGAATAGAGAATTAAAAACCCTTTCAAATGAGGTGCCACATAACCCCTATTCCCATTTAAAAAAGCATCTATTACGTCATCACGCTCAGATGGATGCCATCACCAGTATGAAATATATGTCAAAAAGTTGTAATTTAAAAACAAAAATCGACCTGTTTCCGGATTTTCTTTATAGTCGTATATTTTAGAGAAAATGAATTTATTCCATAATTTAGGACCTCTCTGTATAAAGGAATACTACAGACAGGTGTCTGTTGTTTCAGGAGCGGCGTGTGCCATGAGTCATTTTTACTATCGTATAGTTCAAATTACACAAATACACATTACCTCTCAAATATTATATTATATACATTTTTATTGTTGAAATGTTTATCTGATAATTAACTATGTATTTTGATGGGAAATAAGCCACAATTAAATTGAAATAGTTATTTTCCTAACAAGTGCAGAAAGTCATTCTTGTTTGCCGAACAAGTCATTCAGTTTGCCGAACGACGCGAAGCGGGAGTTCGGCAAGCAGTCGAGTGCGGAAAAGAGACTTTATGCAAGAGTTAGGAAAAATATTTTTTCTAAGAGTCTTTAAAAAATTACCAAATCTTAATCAAATAATTTAATTAATATGAAAATACATACACAAATTAAACCTTTGACAAGGTTGTCAAAACCAAACTTTCAATATAATTAGTTCGCATGACGACGATCTTGGTTTCCATGACGATGATTCAAAACGACTATTATTGTCTACCGATTTGACTGTCGAATATTATGTCAAAATAATTTTATTTCATCGAATTGTCGCGTTAATTTCGTTAAAACAGGAACACAATAACATATATTTTGAAATAAATTAGTAAATAATATCTAAATATTAGTTTATTGCATGTATTATAATTACTTTAAGGCCATATTTACATATCTAAATTAACACGCGTGCGGAAAAGTAAAAACCGCGTGCGGAAAAGTAACACGCGTGCGGAAAAGTAACACGCGTGCGGAAAAGTGAAACTTTCTAAACTAAAATGCGTGCTCGAAAGTAGACATTTTTGCACGCTCGTAGAAAAAATAATTTTATTAACATTTCGACGCTCAAATCGGGTGTCGTTGTCAAAATAGAAAATACTGAAAATCAAAATATTTATTTGATGAAAATCGGTCCGGGTTAGCCGGACTTCCGGGTTATCGGGGTTCGACTTATCGGGGTTCCACTGTATGTAGGAAGTAGGTATGTACGTATGTATAAACGTATTAGCGGGATGTAGAAATAAAAAATTTAAGGTCGAGTTGTCTTCTTCGTATTATTCTTCTTCTTCTTCTTCTTTTTTCTCAAAATGTTATTTTAAGCGATTTTACAGTGACTTGGTATTTATTTAAAAAATTAAAACAGGAGTTGTTAATTTTTAAACATTTTGTCGTCAGATTCCGTTAGTTTCATATACTTACATAATATTATACTTTAAAAAGTGGAGTGACAAACTTTTTAGGTTATAATTTTAACCAACTCAACATTAAAAAATAAGTCATAAAGAAGTTTTCTTGAAAAATTCAAGTCAAAATATGCAATAGGAAAACACGGTGTGGTGAATGGCTAATTTTGGTCATACTGTTGATGGTGATAAAAACGAAAATGACGTATATTTTGAATTTTATCTTAGGAAACATTGTCAAAATCGAAATTTTACCCTAAAAATAAAAAAAATGAAATCACGTTTTTTGCGTTTAACTCACTACAACTTCGTTCCATTTTAATATTTTTTTTTCTGAAATATTTTTGTAATATATTATTATATTTCTCACCTTTCTGAAGACAATGGGATCTGTTCCAATGTTTCTGTCTTATGATAATAACAGTTTTTAATTTTTTAAATTAAAAGGTAAATTATTCCTGAATTGAAAAGTTTAATCGCAAAAGTTTAGTAGCAAAATTTTAAATTTCGCTTTTTAATCAAGTTTATGTTAGAACATAGAGCACAAAGAACAAAATGTTTTATAGAAAAAAAAAAACTTTAAATTTTAAGAAAACCGCGATTTAATTTTTTTTTATTTTTAGGGTATAATTACGATTTTGACAGTGTTCCCCCACCTAAAAGTCAAAATAAATCTCAATTTCGGCACCATCAAAAACATAAAGTATGGCCCAAATTAGCCATTCACCACACCGTGGTCAGTATCTCGAGAAATAAGTGTTTTTTTGGGGAGGGGGAGTGCCACTCATCTATAAAGTCACATAAAGTTTTTTGCTACTGTATATTTTGACTTGAAATTTTCCAGAAAACTTCTTCATCATGAGTATTGTGACTAATGTGTTAATGCTGTGTTGTTTAAAATTATAAGCTAAAAAGTTTTACTTAACTTTTTTAAGTAAACATGAAACTAACGAAATCTGAGGACAAAATGTGTAAAAATGAACAACTCCCCTTTTAATTCGTTTAGATAAAATTAAACTTCTAATTTTAGATAAAAATAAACTTCATATTATTCGGATTTAGCGACCTCGAAAACAAAAAGAATGACCAAAATTTATTATTCATCTGAAAGTTGATTTTCGTGGTCGGTATAACATAATTTTTAGGTGTTGCTGCTGCTCGCCTACATCTAGTCGTCGATTAAAATAAATAAATAAAGGGTTTTTCTCCCCTGTTAGAATTGGTCATACTGTATATTTTTCTTAAAATCCTAATGATTCTAGATTTTAAACAATTTACCGTTTTTCCGTCATTACAGTCTCAAGAAAAAACAAATGCAAAAAAGAAAAGATCGGCGTTGGTTGGATATCATTCATTTTGCAATATTTATCTTTTATCTCGCCAAGCTTTCCGGGAAACATAATCAAGCTCAGAAAAAAAATGAAAACGCTAGGGACAAGTGACGACAAAATAAAATGTTTCCCAAGATGAGTTATCTCCTGGAAACGACGCAAAAAAGACGATGTAGTTTCATTTCTTTCGTTTGGGAGCTTGTAAAGCTGTTTTTTTCTTTGGATTTGACCTCGGCTTCAAAAATAATTGCAAGTTAATGATAGCCGAGCTCGGTCAGCATTGTCAAGTTAACTGATAATAAAATGGTAAATGTGTTCAACAGATATATTGGATTATTTCGACAGCAAGCAAAAACTGTTTATTAAGACCCTTTACGCCTTTTCGTATTCTTCGTTAAATGTACCGTAAATTGGAAAAATATATTTTAGGATAATAATATAAAAGGTGTGTATTAAATGGATTACATACTATAGGATTTTAATATTGTATTAAAGGTTTTTATATAGATTTTTGGACATGTTGTTTATTAGTGCACCCTATGTAACGCACGGCTGAATCTTATGTTTGTGCGTCACAGTGCTGCCATGCCATTTCTTTCATAATTTCAATCACTGTTAAATGTACCTACAAGAATAATAGAATAAGAACGTTTATTTCTCCGTCATTATACTAGGTAAAATGACAAATGAGGTGTCAAATGAAAGTTTATAATCCAAGGATAGTATTAAAGGTGAGAAATTAGACCTAGATTGTCTATCCCTCAAAAAATAAGCGTTATATTGGGGATTTCTAATATCGACATTAAAAGTTGCAATATTTTTTTTCTATAAAACATTTTGATCTAAAACTTACCAGAAAACTTCTTTGTACTCTCTACTTTCAAATAAACGTGATTAAGAAGCTAAATTTGAATCTTCGTCACACAACTTTTGCGACTAAACTTTGCAATGCACAAATCCGCCCCTTTTTCTTTGAAAAATTTATAACGTTTATCATGATAAGAATAAAAACTTGAAGCAGGTACTTTTGTCTTCAGAAATGTTGGAGCTATACTGCCGTGCTAAGCCCAAAGGCGGTAACTGATTTTTTATCGAAAATGAGATTTTTGTATTTTTAGGTAGAATAGGGTATTTAGTATATATTTATAAAGTCTTTGGAGTTGTAAAAGTATTATATTTTAAATAAAATTTCAATTTTGTTAGCGGTATCTACACTTTTCAGTTAAAATACTAAGCCATTTGGCGGTAAATGTTAAATACTATGGCGTTTTGACGGTATCTGCTACAGTTGCCGTCCATATACCTTAGCATATTGCACTTACCGCTAATCTACTTTAAAGAATGCTACGCCTACATTTAGAAACCGCTAAATCGCCTTATAGGCCAAGGTAATAAGGCAAAAATATACCCTGTTCGTGACACTCGAGCAGCCGAGGTACTGAAGCGTTTTTTCGACAGGTAATACCTATGAGAACAAATTGTAACTATTTGCTGCGTAAGATCTGGCGGCCATTTTTATTTATAAACAATTTAATGTCGAAAAACGGCATTTTTTCCGTTTTTTCTAAAATCAATGGAAAGCACTGTACCTTGTGGTTACATTAGTACAAACATCTTCGTGAGTATGGGAAAAGCTTTAAAATGACGTATTACAAGATTGATATACTAATTTATTGTTAATATAATTGAGAAAAAGTCTAAATTTCAAAAAAATTAATTTTGCAATAACTATTGTAAAAATTAGTGTAGATCTTTGAAATTTTTGTCAAATGAGGGTTCTGTAGTGCGTAATATGTGACAAAAATTTCGAAGCGATTTTTTCAATTGTTTATATTTTATTCAAATTGTTTATCCCAGAGTGCGTATTTTTTGCAATAAAATAAGTCAGAAAAACAGTACGTTAGAACTATTCTGCAGGTGTCAAATAAAAGATCATAAACTAAACGTTCAAACTTCTTTAAAAAAAGTTAATAAAAAGTGCATTTATTAGTAATAAATAATTATGCAAAAGTCTCGTCAATTTTTCCTTATAAACAATTTGAATAGCTTTCTTGTTATGGCCGGTACAAACATTTTTTTTCACAATCTACAAGATGGTATTTTTATACGAACTTTAAAATAAAATAATTTAGCCTAGGTCAATTAGGGCCAAAGTTAGCAACATTTTTTTTTTAAATATACAGCTAATTTGTTTAAAATAAATAAGGATCAAAAATAGCGCCTTTTCACTTTTAAAGACATGAAGTATTCACAAAAAAATGTTGGCTCTATTTGCTTTTCAAAAGAGTCGTCAATAAAGCTTCAGAAATGAAGTATGTAAATCCATGCGACCTAAAATTGAAATATTAACTTCAAAATCCTACAGTTTTTTAAACTCTTTTATTTAGTTCAATAGATTGCGTCAAGTCTTTGGATGTTAATTTTACTACCTTTTCTTCCATGCAAATGAATGAAAATTTGCAGACATATGCATTCGCGGTGACAATACACGAATAGACAACAAAAAATTTTTGTTTATGTTTATTAATTGTTTAAATAAAAAAAAAGATTTCAATGGAAAAAGGCCTAAATTCTCTTGTTTTTTACAATGTAGAAACTTGAAACTTTTACGGATGGTAGCTAATGATATAACCTATACATAATTTCACTTTTTACGTTAACTGTTTACGTTATGCGTCATAAATAAACAATAAAGTTTTAAATTTTGAACACTCATATATTTGTTTATACAGTACGATGCAAGTGAAAGGAATAAATTCGTTATTTCGTAAAAAGGCGACTTGAACCCTGGAATGCTACCTGGGGTACACTTGTACCCCAACCTTGTTTGTAAGTTACACCAATTTGCAGTAGTGGGTGTAGAAAATATGAAAATAAACTTGTGAATAATAATATAATAAAATATTTTTGTATACAAAATAAATTCTTAGCATGTTATCTTAAGATTGTTTTTGTCATAAGTTCTTAAAACATACACATATAAATATTTTAGGTCGATTTTATTTGGGGTACCACTGTACCTCGATGTAGCAGATTGAGTTTAGAAAATAAGTGTAACAATCCAGGGTTAAGGAAAAATCCCGAAAGAGGTCGATTTTATTTTTAAATTACGATATTTTGGCATATAGGTCATACTAGTGACGTCATCCTTCTGGGCGCGATGACGTAATCGATGATTTTTAAACGCTTTTATTTAGTTCAATAGATTGCGTCAAATCTTTGGATGTTAATTTGACTACCTTTTCTTCCATTCAAATGAATGAAAATTTGCAGACATATGCATTTGCGGGAACAATACACGAATAGACAACAAAAAATTTTTGTTCATGTTTATTAATTGTTTAAATAAAAAAACGATTTTATTGGAAAAATGCCTAAATTCTCTTGTTTTTTTACAATGTAGAAACTTGAAACTTTTACGGATTGTAGCTAATGATATAACCTATACATAATTTCACTTTTTACGTTAATTTTTTACGTTATGCGTCATAAATAAATAATAAAGTTTTAAATTTTGAACATTCATATGTTTGTTTATACAGTACGATGCAAATGAAAGGAATAAATTCGTTATTTAGTAAAAAGGCGACTTTAAGGAAAAATCTCGAAAGAGGTCGATTTTTATTTTGAAATTACGATATTTTGGCATATATGTCATACTAGTGACGTCATCCATCTGGGCGCGATGACGTAATCGATGATTTTTTTAAATGAGAATAGGGGACATGCGATAGCTCATTTGAAAGGCAATTCAATTCTTTATTCAGTAATGTAAAAATTTATATAATTATTTGTACAGGGTGTCCAAAAATAATTTTTTAATTAAATTATTTGACAAAAAGAAGAATGTATGTAATTTATTTAACTCAGAATACATTTTACAGTTGCCCGTAAACAGAAAAAATGTGTATTACAGAAATAAACATTGCTTTTCGATTAAATTAAATATTCAAGCCAGCTCCCGCCAGCCACCTGCCTCTTGGAAGTTTTAACATTCAATTTAAGCGAAAGGCAATGATTATTTGTGATATAAACATTTTTGTCTGGTTTATGACAGCAGTAAAATGTATTTTAATTTAAATTTAATAAGTTACACACATTCTTCTTTTTTTAAACGCTTTTCTTTAGTTCAATAGTTTGCGTCAAATCTTTAGAGGTCAATTTGCCTGCCTTTTCATCAATGCAAATGAATGAAAATTTGCAGACATATGCATTCGCGGGAACAATACACGAATAGTCAATAAAAAAAATTTGTTTATGTTTAATAATTGTTTAAAAAAAACCATTTTAATGGAAAATGCTTAAATTCTCCTGTTTTTTACAATCTCGAAATTTGAAATTTTTACGGATTGTAGCTAATGATATGAACTATACATAATTTCATTTTTTACGTTAATTGTTTACGTTATGCTTCACAAATAAACAATGAAGTTTCAAATTTTTTGCCGATTCCGACTACTTTTTTTGTTTGTATATCATATGTTTTATATACATATTTTAATAAACATGACGATATATTTTAATGTTTGAAAAGTGTAAGACTAAAAAGTAAAAAATAAAAAAATATGAAAAAAAAGTTTTTAGGAAACGCTTTTCTTTAGTTCCGGGTGACTAAAATTATAAATATTAAAAAATCAACTAAAAAGCAAAAAATAAAAAAAATTTAAAAATCCAACACATTCGTTAAAGAAAAGCGTGGGGCGAAAACCGTTTATTCGATGAAGACGCCCCACGCTTTTCTTTGACGAATGTGTTGGATTTTTCAATTTTTTTATTTTTTGCTTTTTAATTGATTTTTTAATATTTATAATTTTAGTCACCCGGAACTAAAGAAAAGCGTTTCCTAAAAACTTTTTTTCATATTTTTTTATTGTATCTTGGGAACCAACCAATGGATTTTAATGTTTTTTTTTAATTTTTATGTACTTTTAGCGTACTTTACAAGTATGGAGTCAGTTGATTCATAAATTATAATAACCAATTTAATTTATTTAAAAAAAAAAACAATTTATTTAATTTTTTACCATCTTTTAGGTGCACAACTACCAAGTAATGTTATGTATATAATAATTGATAAAAAATTGTTATGAATATACAGTATGTCCCTGTAAGTTGTATCCATATGGAAAACTTTTTTATTATTAATTTTACGAAAAAAAGTCATTCTTCATAAAAAGCTCTGCATGGTCCAAAACCTAAGATTCAACCATCAGATATAAAATTTTATGAATATTATACGAGGTATGTCAAAAAGTTTGAATTTCACTTAAGAGTAAATTAGCTTTATTTTTCACAATATTGAAATTGCTATTATGAAAAGTTGTTTGGAATTAAAAACTATATTCTAATATGCAATTACATCCTTCTAATTGAAATTTTTTTTTTTTGAAAAATTATGGATAACTAACATTATTTTCAGTTATTTTAATTCTGATAACTCTTTTATTATTAATTTTACGAAAAAAAGTGATTCTTAATAAAAAGTTCTGCATGGTCTGAAACCTAAAATACAACCATCTTATGTCAAATTTTATTAATTTTATACAAGGTATGTCAAAAAATATGAATTTGGCTAAAGAGTAAAATACCTTCATTTTTCACAATATCGAAAATTGTTATTATGAAAAGTTATTAAGAATTAAAAACCATGTTTCCGTATATAATTACATTCTTCCTATTGCAATATTTTGAACTATAAAGGTACTTTACTTTTGATCTAAATTTATCTTTTTTGACACACCTCGTATAAAATTGACATAAGATGGTTGTATTTTAGGTTTTAGAGTATTTTAGACCATGCAGAACTTTTTATTACGAATCACTTTTTTCGTAAAATTAATAATAAAAGAATTATTAGAATTAAAATTACTGAAAATAATGTTAGTTATCAATAATTTTTCAAAAAAAAAATTTTTTTCTATTAGAAGGATGTAATTGCATATTAGAATATAGTTTTTAATTCCAAACAACTTTTCATAATAGCAATTTTCAATATTGTGAAAAATAAAGCTACTTTACTCTTGAGTGAAATTCAAACTTTTTGACATACCTCGTATAATATTCATAAAATTTTATATCTGATGGTTGAATCTTAGGTTTTGGACCATGCAGAGATTTTTATGAAGAATAACTTTTTTTCGTAAAATTAATAATAAAAAAGTTTTCCATATGGATACAACTTACAGGGACATACTGTATATAATATATACAGGAAGGGGCTAAATTATGGAAAAAATTAATTTTCTCTAAAATGGAGGATTGTGAAAAAATCCCGAAACAGGTCGATTTTTATGTTTAAATTACAATGTTTTGGCATATATTTCATATTAGTGACGTCATCCACCAGAGCGTGATGACGTAATCGATGATTTTTTTAAATAGGAATAGGGGTCGTGTGATACCCCATTTGAAAGGGTGTTCAATTCTCTATTGAGTAATATAAACATTAATATCATTATTTATACAGGGTGGCCAAAAAATAATTTTTAAATTAATTTAATTGACGAAAAAAGAAGAATGTATACAGTTTATTTATCTCAAAATACTTTCTATCGCTGTTAGAAAATTGAAAAAAATGTTTATTTGGCAAATAAACATTGATTTTCGCTCGAATTAAATGTTAAAAATGAAAAGAGGTTTTTTGTGATTTAATTTAAGCAAAAGGAAATGTTTAGTTGTGAAATATTTTTTTTTATTCACTGACAGCAGTACAATGTATTTTGAGTTAAATAAATTACATACATTCTTCTTTTTGAGTCAATTAATTTAATTCAAAAATTATTATTTTGGTCACCCTGTATACATAACAATATTATTTTTTATATTACTGAATAGACAATTGAACACCCTTTCAAATGAGGTGACACAGAATTCCTATTCCCATTTAAAAAAATCATAGATTACTACGCTCAGATGGATGACGAAACTACAAAATATATGCCAAATAAATTGTAATTTAAAAATAAAAATCGACCTGTTTCGGGATTCTTCTTTAAAGTCGTCGATTTTGGAGAAAATGAATTTATTCCATAAATTAGCCCCTCTCCGTATATAAGTACATATTATCATATAAAAGAAAAATTTCTATCAAAGTGCGACTTTTACTCGATAAGTTTGCTTACAGTTGCAGTAAATTGAATTTTGTGATTCACTGTTTATCAAATCATTTTTATGTCTTAGATTTTATATTTATATGAATAAAAAATATAAAGTTTTTTTCAATTACAAATTAAGAAGATTTTTTAAAATGTACCATTTTAACTATTTATACGAATTTTCTATTAAAAAACATTCCATGTGAGAAGAACTCATTTGGAAAGTATTCACAACGGCTACTATTAAGTGGAGACATTTTTTACTTTTTTGTAAAAAGTACATGTAAACATCTATTTGTAAGCTATTTTTTGAAGTATCCGAATATCTCTTTTTTTGTAAGAGCTGTAAATGAAAACACTGCTTTGAAGGTTTATTTAATTAAAAATATCAAGCGCACTAAAATTTCAAAAAAAAAACAAAACAAAATTAAAAAAAAAACAAAATTAACAAAAAAAGGAAACAATTCAATAATGAGTATGTCCATCTCTTGCAGCAACGACTTCTCGCAATCTGTTTGGCATCGAATAAAGGTGTGTTAATATTGCCTGGGGAATAGTCCGATATTCCTCTACCAAGGCCATAACTGTACCAAACTTTCTGGAGGCCTGGGATAACGGCGAATAACTTTTTTTAATTCATCCCACAAATGCTTAACAGGATTGAGATCTGGGCTGCATGCGGGCCATTCTAATCTTATCAATCCAACCTCTATTTTATGAGTCAATCGGTGTTTTACTTACAAAAAATGATACAGCTCTTACAGGAAAAGAGATATTCGGATAATCCAAAAGACAAAATTTTAGTGATGTCTCTGGAATAATATGACAGGACTATGACACAAAATGAGCCCTTCCGTTTTTCCACAGAATTTTTTAAAGTTAGTAGAAAATACAACGCTTCCATTCACAACTGTATAATGCCATGCAAGCAAATTTTTTTTGTTACCGGAAAAATACGAAACGTTATCAATAATATGTATCTACAAATTGGTGCAGGAATCTTAAAAATCGGAGCACAAATAATAAAGTTATAAACTATTAAACTTAATCAAAAATTTTGGGTGGCCGAATTTTTTGCCGGTGAGTGTAGTAATAATATAGTTATTACAATTTTTTATTAATTATTACATACATAACATTGTAGTTGTTCATCTAAAAATTTTTTTGAAAAATTTTTTTTTAAAAAAATTAAATTGTTTATTAAATAATTTATAAATCAACAGACTCCATATTTGTAAAGTACGCTAAAAGTACATACAAATTAAAATAAAAAACATTAAAATCCATTGGTTGGTTCCCAAGTTACAAAAAATTGTAAGATTTTGAAGTTGATATTTCAATTTTAGGTAGCACGGATTTTATGCTTTTACTTCGTCGGTAGCAAGCGGTCGCGTTTGTACTTCATTTTTGAAGCTTTTTTGACGACTCCCTTAAAGAGCAAATAAATCCAAAAATTTTTCTGAATACTTCGTGTCTTTGAAAGTGGAAGAGCGCTACTTTCGATTATATTTTATGATAAACAAATTAGCAGTGGATTTTAAAAAAAAAAGTGTTGCTAACTTTGGCCCTAATTGACTTAGGCTAACTTATTTTTTCCTAAGTTCGTATAAAAATGCTATCTTTTAGAATGTACAAAAAAATGTTTGTATCGGTTATAACAAGAAAGTTAAATAAGAAATAAATGCACTCTTTATTAACATTTTTTAAAAAGGTTTGAAAGTTTAGCTTATGCTCTTTCATTTGACACCTGCAGGATGGTTCTAGCATTCTGTTTTTCTGACTTATGTTATTGCAAAAAAAGCTCTCTGGGATAAACAATTTGAATAAAATATAAACAATTCAATCAATCGCTTCGAAATTTTTGTCACAAACATACGCCATACCGATGCTCCTGGACGATTACTCTTCATTTAATCCCTATTTTAAATATTTAACAATCGTTTTTTGCTCTTCTGAAGAGTTTTGCAATTTGCGGTTGCGTTATTCTTCTTCTGGACCGGCGAATTTGTCCTCAAACAACTTCTTGGGCCTGTCTGTATATGTGCTTAGGGTAAGTTTTATAGTGGGAAGAAAGGTCAAAAATAGATTAATAATAGCATTGGAATGTTAAAATCATAATAAATTGTATGAATAGAAAAATATTAAGATAGAAAAGTAACCCTAACGTTTTGATTTTATTGGATCCATATGAGCATTCGAGAATCTGATAAAGTTTGGAATGCATTAAAACCTAGATAAATAAATAGAATTAAACATCTTTATCGTGTAAATTGTTCGCTGATAAACCCTCTATAAAATTGCTAAAATATTATTTTATCGTAAAATGATCTGAAAAAAAGTTATAGCCTCCAAAAGGAAACTTGTTAAAAAATGTTTACTTATTTTTTTTATATCTTTTTTGTTGGTCACTTGACGATAAAAAATAATAGAAACAAAATTGTAGAAAATTTAATTTTATACATTTTATGTTTTATCTGATTTTCCGTAGGGTTGGTAGTTTACGAGATATAGCGAGAAATCCCTTTGCTCCCCTCTTCCAAGATGGCGACCGGGGAACAAGGGCGGCTACCCCAAAAACTTGAACTTAAGCTTCTACTGAACTAACCTACACATTAAAAAAATAAAATTGACTCCTCTAACAAATTCAAGGTATGGCCTATGAAATGTAACATTTCAATGGACTATAAATTAATAAATGAAAATAGTTTCTGTCCTTGTGGGATCGGTACTGACCGGAGGGACCGCAGACGTTCGGATACAGTTAGTGTCTCTTTTCAAAGACAATGACGCCGAATTTGTAAAGTAACAAGACACTTACTCAACACACACACACACAACATATGACACTAGGTACCTAACTGCAAAAATTCACCATACCTACCATGGCAATGGCCATTAGTTGTCGAGGCATTAGCTAAATAAAAAAAATTAATTGAATTGTGCCATCTTTTACATTTCTATGAATAGGTATTCATATGTATATTATGTATTAAATCTAAATCTTATTTGACTATTCTACGTTACCGATGTTAACAGAATGAGGGGGGTATAGTTTGGATGTGGTTGAAGCGGTGTTGATTATTAATTTGGGTTGGTCTATTGTTGTTGATTCAATGATGTTTTGTGGTGTTAATAAAGGTGTGAGATTGCCTAAAATATGGGCTGTTACATTCAGACAATTACTACTGCTACGTTTGTTTGTGTGGCAATTTGAGCATGGATGACGATTGTGCAGTAGGTATACAGGGTAGCCGGACGAAAACAGAACAGAGTCATTTATTATCAGGAACTATGAAAACCCTTTTGAAAAACGTACCAACATGTCAATTTTTGATTAAAGGCGAACTAATTATGTTCCAAAAGACTAAGTTTTCACTCTAATGGCATATAACATATCCCACCAGAATGAAAACAATGGGAACCTTCTCTGGTTACACCTCCGAGGCTTCTACAATTTGCAAGCCATACGGATGCTGAGACTAAGGAAGATGAGGGAATTCTACAATTTACAATTCACGTCACATCTGCTCAGCGCGGTAAAGTTCCAACGAGACTGGTTCCCTTCATACTCCACACAGAGTAAATGTAAATCAAAAATGAATAACCATTTTCAATTTCGTTGCAAAACGAAAATACAGCCGAACCATATTCCAGTCCAATCAGAGAGTGCTGCAAGCACCTCTACCGGTTTCGAAACTTATTAGTCTCTCATCAGGAGGCACATATGCTGCTCTCCCTGATCCAACCAAAACAAACCCCAGCGTGCAGTCCCGAATTGCAACGAACGAAATGGCATAGATGCCCTAGCGGCAACTGCTAGCAAAAGACTAAGTTTTCACTCTAATGGCATATAACATATCCCACCAGAATGAAAACAATGCAAACCTTCTCTGGTTACACCTCCGAGGCTTCTACAATTTGCAAGCCATACGGATGCTGAGACTAAGGAAGATGAGGGAATTCTACAATTTACAATTCACGTCACATCTGCTCAGCGCGGTAAAGTTCCAACGAGACTGGTTCCCTTCATACTCCACACAGAGTAAATGTAAATCAATCAAAAATGAATAACCATTTTCAATTTCGTTGCAAAACGAAAATACAGCCGAACCATATTCCAGTCCAATCAGAGAGTGCTGCAAGCACATCTACCGGTTTCGAAACTTATTAGTCTCTCATCAGGAGGCACATATGCTGCTCTCCCTGATCCAACCAAAACAAACCCCAGCGTGCAGTCCCGAATTGCAACGAACGAAATGGCATAGATGCCCTAGCGGCAACTGCTAGCAAAAGACTAAGTTTTCACTCTAATGGCATATAACATATCCCACCAGAATGAAAACAATGGGAACCTTCTCTGGTTACACCTCCGAGGCTTCTACAATTTGCAAGCCATACGGATGCTGAGACTAAGGAAGATGAGGGAATTCTACAATTTACAATTCACGTCACATCTGCTCAGCGCGGTAAAGTTCCAACGAGACTGGTTCCCTTCATACTCCACACAGAGTAAATGTAAATCAAAAATGAATAACCATTTTCAATTTCGTTGCAAAACGAAAATACAGCCGAACCATATTCCAGTCCAATCAGAGAGTGCTGCAAGCACCTCTACCGGTTTCGAAACTTATTAGTCACTCATCAGGAGGCACATATGCTGCTCTCTCTGATCCAACCAAACAAACCCCAGCGTGCAGTCCCGAATTGCAACGAACGAAATGGCATAGATGCCCTAGCGGCAACTGCTAGCAAAAGACTAAGTTTTCACTCTAATGGCATATAACATATCCCACCAGAATGAAAACAATGGGAACCTTCTCTGGTTACACCTCCGAGGCTTCTACAATTTGCAAGCCATACGGATGCTGAGACTAAGGAAGATGAGGGAATTCTACAATTTACAATTCACGTCACATCTGCTCAGCGCGGTAAAGTTCCAACGAGACTGGTTCCCTTCATACTCCACACAGAGTAAATGTAAATCAAAAATGAATAACCATTTTCAATTTCGTTGCAAAACGAAAATACAGCCGAACCATATTCCAGTCCAATCAGAGAGTGCTGCAAGCACCTCTACCGGTTTCGAAACTTATTAGTCTCTCATCAGGAGGCACATATGCTGCTCTCCCTGATCCAACCAAAACAAACCCCAGCGTGCAGTCCCGAATTGCAACGAACGAAATGGCATAGATGCCCTAGCGGCAACTGCTAGCAAAAGACTAAGTTTTCACTCTAATGGCATATAACATATCCCACCAGAATGAAAACAATGGGAACCTTCTCTGGTTACACCTCCGAGGCTTCTACAATTTGCAAGCCATACGGATGCTGAGACTAAGGAAGATGAGGGAATTCTACAATTTACAATTCACGTCACATCTGCTCAGCGCGGTAAAGTTCCAACGAGACTGGTTCCCTTCATACTCCACACAGAGTAAATGTAAATCAAAAATGAATAACCATTTTCAATTTCGTTGCAAAACGAAAATACAGCCGAACCATATTCCAGTCCAATCAGAGAGTGCTGCAAGCACCTCTACCGGTTTCGAAACTTATTAGTCTCTCATCAGGAGGCACATATGCTGCTCTCCCTGATCCAACCAAAACAAACCCCAGCGTGCAGTCGCGAATTGCAACGAACGAAATGGCATAGATGCCCTAGCGGCAACTGCTAGCAAAAGACTAAGTTTTCACTCTAATGGCATATAACATATCCCACCAGAATGAAAACAATGGGAACCTTCTCTGGTTACACCTCCGAGACTTCTACAATTTGCAAGCCATACGGATGCTGAGACTAAGGAAGATGAGGGAATTCTACAATTTACAATTCACGTAACATCTGCTCAGCGCGGTAAAGTTCCAACGAGACTGGTTCCCTTCATACTCCACACAGAGTAAATGTAAATCAAAAATGAATAACCATTTTCAATTTCGTTGCAAAACGAAAATACAGCCGAACCATATTCCAGTCCAATCAGAGAGTGCTGCAAGCACCTCTACCGGTTTCGAAACTTATTAGTCTCTCATCAGGAGGCACATATGCTGCTCTCCCTGATCCAACCAAAACAAACCCCAGAGTGCAGTCCCGAATTGCAACGAACGAAATGGCATAGATGCCCTAGCGGCAACTGCTAGCAAAAGACTAAGTTTTCACTCTAATGGCATATAACATATCCCACTAGAATGAAAACAATGGGAACCTTCTCTGGTTACACCTCCGAGGCTTCTACAATTTGCAAGCCATACGGATGCTGAGACTAAGGAAGATGAGGGAATTCTACAATTTACAATTCACGTCACATCTGCTCAGCGCAGTAAAGTTCCAACGAGACTGGTTCCCTTCATACTCCACACAGTTCGGGACTGCACGCTGGGGTTTGTTTTGGTTAGATAAGGGAGAGCAGCATATGTGCCTCCTGATGAGAGACTAATAAGTTTCGAAACCGGTAGAGGTGCTTGCAGCACTCTCTGATTGGACTGGAATATGGTTCGGCTGTATTTTCGTTTTGCAACGAAATTGAAAATGGTTATTCATTTTTGATTTACATTTACTCTGTGTGGAGTATGAAGGGAACCAGTCTCGTTGGAACTTTAACGCGCTGAGCAGATGTGACGTGAATTGTAAATTGTAGAATTCCCTCATCTTCCTTAGTCTCAGCATCCGTATGGCTTGCAAATTGTAGAAGCCTCGGAGGTGTAACCAGAGAAGGTTCCCATTGTTTTCATTCTGGTGGGATATGTTATATGCCATTAGAGTGAAAACTTAGTGTTTTGCTAGCAGTTGCCGCTAGGGCATCTATGCCATTTCGTTCGTTGCAATTCGGGACTGCACGCTGGGGTTTGTTTTGGTTGGATCAGGGAGAGCAGCATATGTGCCTCCTGATGAGAGACTAATAAGTTTCGAAACCGGTAGAGGTGCTTGCAGCACTCTCTGATTGGACTGGAATATGGTTCGGCTGTATTTTCGTTTTGCAACGAAATTGAAAATGGTTATTCATTTTTGATTTACATTTACTCTGTGTGGAGTATGAAGGGAACCAGTCTCGTTGGAACTTTACCGCGCTGAGCAGATGTGACGTGAATTGTAAATTGTAGAATTCCCTCATCTTCCTTAGTCTCAGCATCCGTATGGCTTGCAAATTGTAGAAGCCTCGGAGGTGTAACCAGAGAAGGTTCCCATTGTTTTCATTCTGGTGGGATATGTTATATGCCATTAGAGTGAAAACTTAGTCTTTTGCTAGCAGTTGCCGCTAGGGCATCTATGCCATTTCGTTCGTTGCAATTCGGGACTGCACGCTGGGGTTTGTTTTGGTTGGATCAGGGAGAGCAGCATATGTGCCTCCTGATGAGAGACTAATAAGTTTCGAAACCGGTAGAGGTGCTTGCAGCACTCTCTGATTGGACTGGAATATGGTTCGGCTGTATTTTCGTTTTGCAACGAAATTGAAAATGGTTATTCATTTTTGATTTACATTTACTCTGTGTGGAGTATGAAGGGAACCAGTCTCGTTGGAACTTTACCGCGCTGAGCAGATGTGACGTGAATTGTAAATTGTAGAATTCCCTCATCTTCCTTAGTCTCAGCATCCGTATGGCTTGCAAATTGTAGAAGCCTCGGAGGTGTAACCAGTGAAGGTTCCCATTGTTTTCATTCTGGTGGGATATTTTATATGCCATTAGAGTGAAAACTTAGTCTTTTGCTAGCAGTTGCCGCTAGGGCATCTATGCCATTTCGTTCGTTGCAATTCGGGACTGCACGCTGGGGTTTGTTTTGGTTGGATCAGGGAAAGCTGCATATGTGCCTCCTGATGAGAGACTAATAAGTTTCGAAACCGGTAGAGGTGCTTGCAGCACTCTCTGATTGGACTGGAATATGGTTCGGCTGTATTTTCGTTTTGCAACGAAATTGAAAATGGTTATTCATTTTTAATTATGTGCCGTATTTTCAATTAGTTTAGTCCTAAGCACTAGTACGGCGAGATTAGCTCATAGTCTCGCCGTGGCTTCCGCCGCAGAGGGAAACTTTGACGTCCTAATCGCGGCGGAACCGAACCCCACGTTGGTCGGGAACCGAGGATGGATTGCGGATGCTTCGGGTAGGGTTGGGATATATTTCTGCAACAGACACCTACGTGTGTATGATGTGGTCAAACACGATGGATATCTGGTCGCTAAGATGGAGAGAATGAATCTGGTCTGTTGCTATATTTCACCGAATATAGCAATCGACGCATATGAAAATAAGCTGGATGAGATTATGAATGAAGTGAGACGATTGAATCGGGAGTGCGTGGTGCTTGGGGACTTCAACGCGAAATCGGCGGAATGGGGTTCTCCTATCACCAACACTAGAGGTCAAATGCTGAGCGAATGGATTGGAACCCTGGACCTTGTTGTACTCAACAGGGGTTCAGAACCCACGTTTGTTAGAGGCAATTCTGTGACGGGTTCGTACAGAGACGTTACCTGTGCGTCCCAACGTATATCTAGCTACTTGAAGGAGTGGGCGGTGCTGCAAACCTATACGGGTACGGAACACCGCTACATTGGCTTTTCGATAACTGGAATGGGCGTCGCTACTGGAAACAGAACCTCTCAGGGCCCGGGAACCCGATGCGGAATACAATCGACTAACTGGAGAGTGTTTGATGAGAGTGTTAGGTGGGAAGTGGAAATGGTTCGAAACCTTCCGCCCTCGGCGGAGGGACTAGAACAAGTTGTGAAAAGTGCAATGAGGACCAGTAAGGTAGCTCCACAGAAGGTAAGGATAATGCCTTACTGGTGGAATGCTGAGATTGCGAATGCTAGGTCGGAATGTGTGGCACTGCGTCGAAGGGTACAGCGTGCAAGGAAACGTAGAGCAAACGCTGATGAAGTGCTACAAATGGAAAACGAATATCGTGCACAGAAGAGGGAGCTGAATAGGTTGATACGCTCTAGAAAAAAATAATGTTGGAGGGGTCTGTGTGACGAGCTGGACGAGGACGTATGGGGACAAGGGTATAAAATTGTAATGAAGCGTTTCGGCGCATACCCTCTTTACGAAATGCCGCTGGATAAGAAGCTATCGGTAACACCAGTGCTCTTCCCGTCTGGCGAATGGCATGGAGCGCGGAGGGATGGGTCTGCGCCTTTCTCCCTAGACGAACTCGTTGAAGCGTTGGGGACCCTTAAGTTCCGCAAGGCCCCGGGCCTAGATGGGATACCGCCTGAGGCGGTTAAACGTCTGGGTCTACTGGAGCCGGCATGGCTTCTGGGCCATATGAACGCTGTACTCACTGAACAGACCTTTCCCAAGGACTGGAAAACATCAAAATTAATACTCCTCCCTAAAGGAGAGGAAAAGTATCGGCCTATTTGCCTCCTCTCGTGTATTTGTAAACTGTTTGAGAGAATGTTGCGTGAGAGGATTAATGAAGCGATTGAGAGGTCTGGAGGCTTATCCCCCAGACAGTATGGATTCCGGAAGAATGTTAGCACGACTGATGCAGTGTTGGGGTTGCACCGAACGTTGAATACGGAGGCCCGCGACCAGAAATGGGCCGCCTTGCTCCTGCTCGACGTTAAAAACGCCTTCAATTCACTTCAATGGAGTACAGTAATGAGAGCGATTGAGGATAGGAACTTCCCTGGTTATTTGAGGAACCTGGTCTCGGACTATCTATCCGACAGGAGAATTGTTGTTGAGAGAGGAGTAATTGTGGATGTCACGGCTGGGGTGCCGCAGGGATCCGTCCTTGGCCCGACGCTGTGGAACCTGGCATATGACGGAGTCTTGCGTCTCGAATATGGTGAGGGGGTTATTCCTTTCGCGTTCGCGGATGACCTTGCGTTGCTGGTGGTAGCGCGGGATACGGATGAACTTCTGTACAAAGCACAGAGAGCATGTGACCTCGCGGAAGATTGGATGTATCAGCGCGGTCTGAAACTCGCTGGGGAGAAGACCGAGGCAGTGATTCTCAAGGGACCACGGAAACGCGAGAACGTGATATTTGAGTGTGGCGGAGCAGAGATCATCCCGAAAAAGTATATTAAGTATCTGGGAGTGACTCTCCACACGAATGGGAGCTGGGGCGAGCACCTGCGGGTGGTGACGCGCACTGCCACGCAGAGAGCGGCCGCGTTGGGGTGGATAATGCCCAACATTGGCGGGCCCAAATCTGAGAGGAGGGCTTTACACGGTGTGGTACAGTCTGTTCTTCTTTACGCGGCCCTAGTCTGGAGTGAGGCGGTAGAAATATCGTCTTACCGGAGGCTCTTGACGCGCACAGACAGAGCAAGTCTCTTACGTGTGGCAAGCGCCTACAGGACTGTGTCTGCGGCAGCATTGTGGGCCATCACCGGCTGCATACCCTCTCACATCTTGGCTTCCGAGAGGGCCTGTTTATTTTATCGCACTGGGGATAACGGTCCGACCGAGAGTGCAAGACGCGAGGAGAGAGCCACATCCATACGGATGTGGAAAATTGAATGGGAGGCAATTGCGGATGTCGCGCAGTGGACCAGATCACTTATACCGGACCTGAAGACGTGGCTCGAATGTGAGCACCGGCGCTTGGACTATTTCCTGGCGCAGGTGCTCACCGGTCACGGTTGTTTCCGTTCCTATCTCTTCAGGTTCAAGAAAGCAGATACAGAAAACTGCCCTTACTGTGGTTTGGTCGACACCGTGTCACATACGTTGCTGGAATGTGCAAGATGGAGTGTGGATAGATTACAATAGGAGAGAAGGAATGGTGTTCGTTTTGACTCTGTGAGTGATATGATTGCGAGGATGTGTGAGGATGAGGGTACGTGGGCAAGGACCCATGCGTTCGTGAGACAAACGCTCCAATCCAAGGAGACTGAAGGAAGACAACAACGCCCATAAAAAAAATATATATGTATATTGGAATGTATGTGTATATATGTGTATATATGTGGTATTTAAGTCGAGCTGTGTATGTATATAAATGTAACACTGTAGATATTTAAATGAGACGTGAGGCGGATGCAGTGTCGCAGATATGCCCTCACCAGAGCGGATCCCGGCCTGCATTCCCAGATCACAAGTATGTTTGGTTGAGAGGACGGAGGGTTTTTAGTGGGTAGGTTCTTGCCCCGGCGGGGATTGCGGTTCAGCGTACCACACGTGGTGGGCTGTGCAGCGATGGGAATCAGCGGCGGCAAGGGAATCCCACATAACCAGGTATAAGACCGGTATCTTAAGAAAATTTCCCACCCACCTCTAAAAATATGAAAAAAAAAAAGTCCTAAGCACTAGCTGCTAGGGCAAAATAATCATCGCACCATTTTTTATTGGCAATGGGTATCAAATAAAACATCGTTTAGAAGCCCTTCAAATGCCCTAGCATTAGTATTAAATTTTAAATTCGGTACAGTACTTGATTAATTCCAATCAATGGGAAAATCCCAATATTTGGCCGTATACCATAGTTTAAAAAACTCATTCAGAAGTAAAAACTTCAACTTGTATTCTGGTATAAAATAGTTTATTAAAAAACTATCAAAAAAGTTATCCAAATGGATTGCAAAACGTTTTCGTTCTAATTCAGAACATCTTCAGTGCATTCTGCTGTGTAGTTTAACCCTGCTGTCCCGTTCGAGTCAACTACACGAATGTACTGTTCGGGTCAATATGACCCAACTATGGTTTAAGCTCCTTAATCGAAATAAAATAAGCTAGTGGTGATAAAAACAAAACTTTATTCACAAAAAAAGTTATGGTTTATTAAAAAAAATTTTGTTGTTAATGTTAATTTAACCTTATTAACAAAAATAAAAGGATCCTTTTTCTTTCTTAACCAAAAAAGCCTAGTAAAAAATATCTAGAATAGTTTAATTCAGTTTAGAACTACGATAGTACCTAATAAAAAGAATGAGTTTTACAAATATGTTTATAATATATACAACATAATCATTGTTATTAGGTATCGTTTTTAGAGCAAGTTGACAACCTGTTCCTTTAGCATGCGGAGTTATATTGTCCATAGAAGGTTCACTAGCATTTCTGTCTTGTGTACTCGTTTTTGCTCGTGTCCTTTTTATCAGTTCCTGTGAGCCGTTAGCTATAGGTATATTTTGTCTTGAAACGATGACTTGTTTCACCAGTGTTTTTCCCAATTCGTCAAGAGAAATTCGCCGTTTTGCCAGTTTATTGGTATTCCATTGGAAATTTATTGATGTCCATAAAACAAACGCGTTATAGGCAGAAATGTCGAGCAGATTATAAAAATCAATCATTTGCCAGTGATGCAATATTCATTGATTTAAGATGCAAAGTACTCAGAAGATCAACGTTTTTTTATGCTTAATAATATTGTAAACAATAGTCGTATCTTGCGTGAAGCAAAAAAGACGAACTATGAACTTCTTTGTTCGCGATTTTTGCTGGTAGCTCTCGTTCGTTTTTCTTATAGTCCCCGGCATTGTACTTTTTTTAGAGCATAAGAAATTTTACTTTTCATAAGTAAATAAAGCACAAATTGTTGTGCATATTTCACTGGCTTTCTTGGAATGTACTGTTTGAAGGGATAGCGCCCTCCAAAGGCAACTAGTTGCTCATCAACGGTAACATTTTCATCAGGGTTAAAAAAATTTTGTACATTTTCTACCCATTTTTCCTAAATTTCACGTATTGCAGCAAGTTTATCAGAACGTTTCCTTTCCTGTCTAGTAGTTTTGGTATCAAAACGTATTACTTGCGAACTTTTTGTAAATACCTTAAGGACCATTGTTGATCGAGATATACTACTACCCGTTTATTCATTCCACAAACTTTTAGTTGATTTACCATTGGACTTAAAACCTCGAGCTAAAATTAAAAGACCAATATATTAGGCCTGGATCCCGCGTACCAAACAATAGTTGATTAATAGCAAGCTAAAAGTTTGTTAATAGCTTAACGGTGTTTAGTCGGACAAACTTTGATGTACGGGAACACTGGAACAAAGGAAGTTTTAATTGTGGAACACTTTAAAAATTTAGAAAGTCAGATTACGAAAACGTTCAATGTATTTTGTCGGACAGATCATCCAATTGATTTGTTACCCTTTCATTAATCTCTCATGTAAAAATCAGACTGCTATTACAAACCAACACAATTTCTGTCATTTGACATGTTCTTTGTGTTCCACTCATTAAAATGCCCAGTTGGTGATAAACACCAGTCTGATTTTTGCATGAGAGTTTAATGAAATGGTAACAAATCAATTGGAAGTTCTGTCCGACAAAATACATGAAACGTTTTCGTAGTCTGTCGTTCCAAACTTTTAACCTGTTCCACAATAAAACTTCCCCTGTTCCAGTGTTCCCATAAATCAAGGTTTGTCCAACTAGACACCGTTAAGCTACTAACAAATTTTCAGCTTGCTACTAATTAACTCTTTTTGGTACGTGGAATCCAGGTAAATGCTTGAAAACCAATTTTATCCAAGTCTTTCCAGTTGTTTCCAGAAACACGCTCCTTACTGTAACAAAAACGAGCGTTCGGGTATTTATTTACGACTTTATTATTTATTTATACAAGTTTACTTTACAAACTTTAGCTTAAGACTAAACTCTATTTACAAAAATTATGCTTTATATATCCTAGTCGTTATTCTCGATCATTCCGGGCTAAGCCAGCTCTCCGACTATCGTGTGACCTTCCAACAACCGCGCATCGGTTCCACGTATAGCGTGCTTCGATCTAGACTTTTCTCGGATTACGTCTTGCGGCCGGTGACTCATTGTTTTGCTACATTGCTCCCCTCTTAAGATCTGAGCGTCCCGATCAGCAACTCTAGATGAAGGCCCAGGATGGCGGAATCTACACGACTCTCCAACTTTGCATACACCCTTCAAGAAGAAATGACAGTCTACTGTCTTTGAAGGATCCGACATCTTCGGGTTCATGCAACACACAGTAATTCGTACGCCAGTTTCTCTGAAGACCACTTCAAGCATGCTGCTCACAATCTTCCAATCCAGATTTTCTACTGCATGGCCTATTTTTGGTAAAGCCAAATCTTTGATGTCATAATTACACACGATTTTCTTCAAATTAGTTAGAGCACGCCATATGTTCTCGTAGCTTGGCGTGTCCGTATAAGACTTCCTGGTCACCATATACAGCAAAGATCGAGGACCATCTTCCAATCACAGTACTCTTCCAATTTTAGGTTGTTGATTTCTTAACTCGTCCAGGCGGCCGAACTTTCTATTGAATACGGACGAGATTCCTTTAGTCATCTCGAGGTCTTGGGCAACACAGTGGGCTAGAGAGACGTTTTCTGGAACACCAAACAGATCTTGCTGAACTTCTGTGGTCACGCCGAATCTAGCACTCTTTCTCGCTGCGTAATTTGACATAAATTGATTAAAACTTGGCTGTGCGGCGTCTTTCATCTCTTGTTGGAGGACTCGGGCTTCTTCTGTTTCATTTGAGCCAGCATATGGTGCAAGAAGATTTATGTGAATAACTTTTGGTTTACCGTTTGGCAACTTCTTAATTCTGTATATTACGTCATTTATTTTCTTCTTAACTTCATACGGACCTTCCCATTGTCTTTGCAGTTTAGGACACAAGCCGCGACGACGTTGTGGATTATAAAGCCAGACAAGATCACCTACTTCGAAGTTTTCATTCTTGCATCGAGAATCATATTGATCTTTCATTCTGTCACTGGCTATCTGGATGTGTTGTCGGGCAAATTCATGAATGTTGTTCATTCGTAACTTCAGGCGGTCGACGTATTCTTCGCCTGCAACATGTTCCTCGGAAGGTCTGCAGCCAAGCTCTAGGTCGCAGGGCAAACGAACTTCACGACCCAACATCAGGCAGGTTGGTGTTTGACCTGTAGTTTCATTTACGGCCGAGCAGTATGCCATCAGGAATAAATGAATGTGTTGGTCCCAATCTCGCTGATGTTCAGACACAACTTTGGACAAGTGTTTACCCATCGTTCGGTTCATCCTCTCGACCATTCCATCTGATTGAGGATGCAGGGGTGTTGTTCTGGTCTTATTGGCACCAATCAATTTACAAACGTTTTGGAAAAGAGCTGACTCAAAGTTTCGCCCTTGGTCGGATTGGATCTCCAAGGGAACACCAAATCGGCTGAAGAATTCTCTAACAAGTACCTCTGCAACGGTAGCAGCTTCTTGATTCGGTAATGCATAGGCCTCGGTCCATTTCGTAAAATAATCCATGGCTACCAGGATGTATCTATTTCCAGCATCCTGCAATGTCGATTGCTACTCTTTCCATAGGACTGCCAACATTGTACTGTCTCATGGGTGCTCTCTTTTTACCAACTGGACCATTACCGGATGCACACAGTTCACATTTCCGGCACCATCTTCTTACATCATCTTTACATTTCACCCAATAGAACCGTTCTCGAACCTTTTGCAGAGTCTTCGTAATACCAAAGTGTCCACCTGATGTACCGTCATGCAACTGACGCAATACTTCTGACACTTTACTTTTAGGTACAATCAACTGAAGCTTCGATTCTGTACCATCATCGTTCTCAAAGGTTCTGTACAGAAGATCATCTTTTAGTACCAGGCAATTCCATTGGCTCCAGTAGGTCTCGACTTCTGGACTACATGCACTAATGTTCTGCCAACTAGGTCTCTCACCTTGCCGCATCCAATCCAATACTCTTTTTATACATGGATCATCCTCCTGGGCGTCTTGTAACTGTAGGGGCTGCCATTGCTCATTGACGACGGTAGTTCGTCTCACAGGGCAAAGCTGTTCCTCTACTTTAAGCCGGTGATTACAACTTTCACCGCATGGCCGTATCGAGGAAGCATCTGTATTTGAACGAACTCTTCCAGCCCTCTTCACGCGTCTCTTCGGCATCGTGTCACGAATCACCTTCCGTACCATTTCCACCAAACGTTCATCTTTTCTCTTATCGCCTTTTTCCACGGCTATTACTCGATTGTTTCGTGAAGCTTGGCTAGCTGCTTCGTGTTCCAAGGCAATAGCAAGTGCTTCATCTAAAACTTTCGGTCTTGCTAGTCGTAAAGCTTTCTGTAGTTCACTATCTTTCAGCCCATTGACAAAGGTATCTACAGCAATTTCTTCTAAAACGCTGTCTGGCACCTCTGGATAAGCCAACCGCACCACACGAGCCACATCTGCTTAAAATTCTTGCAGATTCTCACTTGATCGTTGACTTCTACTTCGCAGTTGTGCTTTGTATACTTGTTGTAGATGGGCATCTCCATAGCGTTTTTCTAGACGAGGGAACAAGGTCTGGTAACAATTTTCTTGACCTTTGGGAATTGACCTTAATATATCTGCAGCATCACCTCGTAAAGCAGCAGTCAAAGAAACAGCCTTTTCCTGTTCGGTCCAATGATTGGCGGTCGCAATAGCTTCGAATTGTCTAAGGTATATGGACCAAGAGGACTTTCCATCAAATGGTGGTAATTTGAATCTCATATTATGCGACATTTCGTCTCTCGGTAGTTCATCTTTCACTACAGGATCTAAAGCTACTGCATTAACTGACGGTTGCACTTTTGTATCGGTTATCATGCTCTCTAATTCTTTGATCTTCTCTTCTACGGCCAAAACTACTGCATTAACTGAAGGTAGAACTTTCGTATTGGTTACCATAGTCTCTAGTTGTTTGATCTTCTCTTCTAACATTTCTTTATTGTCGTCTACAATTTTCTGTATCTTATCGAATGTTCTAGAAACTTCTTCAAATTTCTCATTGTTCTGTTTACAAACTTCTTCAAGTTTTTCGTTGTTTTGCCTACAGACCTCTTTAAAAGTTTCATCAATCTTTTGAGAAACACTTTGGAATTTCTCATTGTTTTGACTACATACGTCTTTAATTATTTGAGAAGTCTCATCGAATCTTTTAGCAACATTTTCGAATTTATCGTCGCTTTTTCTACAAGTTTCATCGATCGTTTCAGAAACAGTTTTTAATTTCGATAAGATTACTTGTTCTGCTGACTGGAAGTGGAACGTCTCTGGGCCATCTCCGTTCTTCGTGAGGACATCCTTGAGTCGTGCTTGTAGGACTATCTTGCACCCACTGCTGTCTAATTCGTACTCTTCTAATTGTTCACGGAGCTGTTTTATGGTCAGTTCTTGTAGCAACATCTTTGGTCGGCAAACACGTACTTTTCAAAATGTCTTAAGTCTTTCCGAATACCCAACAATCAACGCACTTCAATTATTAAAAAAGTTCAAAAATCTTTTAAAAGTCTTTCCGAATACCGAACAATTAACGCACTCCGATTATTCCCGACGAATAAAGTTCAAAAGTCTTTTTTTTCACTTTTCATTTATTTACACTCCACACCGTTAACACCACTGGAACAAAAACGAGCGTTGGGGTATTTATTTACGACTTTATTATTTATTTATACAAGTTTACTTTACAAACTTTAGCTTAAGACTAAACTCTATTTACAAAAATTATGCCTTATATATCCTAGTCGTTATTCTCGATCATTCCGGGCTAAGCCAGCTCTCCGACTATCGTGTGACCTTCCAACAACCGCGCATCGGTTCCACGTATAGCGTGCTTCGATCTAGACTTTTCTCGGATTACGTGTTGCGGCCGGTGACTCATTGTTTTGCTACATTATAATAATATGTCGGTCATATTTATAATTTGGTTTACAACTACGTTTGCAACGTCGTCCAGCTATACTACAATTTTTTTACAAGTTCTAGCTTGCAGAAACCTGTTTATATTTTATATACTTACCCGACTTACAAACACTGTTAGAAAATATAGAATACTCCCAACTAAACTTACATACACAGGTAATTATTTTTAACGGTTTAAATACCGGGGTCATATTGACCCGAACGTGCCCTAGGTAACAATTTAATTTTTATCAAAAAAATTAGGTAAATTGATTGTTTATCTCATATGCAATTGAAAGACTTCATCCTAGGTAATAAAGTCGCGAAACACCAAACCGTTACGCCGCGTAATAATTTGTAAAATAAAAAATAAATTTTTTTTTTTGGGTTAAATAGACCCGAGCAGGACAGCAGGGTTAAAACTAGCAGACTATTTAAAGTGGTAACCCCATAATGTATTTTTTAAATATATTATTTTAATATAATATGGTGACTATAAGTCGATGTTGTTAGATATAATCCAATACTTGCTCGAAGGGCAACATGGTTCCCTGCTCGAAAATGCTAGGTACTTGCCAGTTCAGTGGGCACACACAAACTGAGAAAACAGGAAATGGACATTCAATATGAATGTCCATACAAATGTCATATTGAATGTCCATTTCCTATTTTCTCAGTTGGTCTGTGCCCATTGAACTGGAAAGTACCTAGCATTTTCGAGCAGGGAACCATGTTGCCCTTTGAGCAAGTATTCGATTATATCTAACAACATCGACTTATAGTCAACATGTTATATTAAAATAAGATATTTAAACCATATATTATGGGGTTACCACTTTAAAATATTGTGCTAGTTTCAAACTACTCAGCAGAATGCACTGAAGATGTTCTGAATTAGAACGAAAACGTTTTGCAATCCATTTGGATGACTTTTTAGATAGTTTTTTAATAAACGATTTTATACCAGAATACAAGTTGAAATTTTTACTTCTGTATATTCTGTATATTCTGTATATTTTAGCTAGTTAGCTTAGTGGACCAAATAGCGAAACTGATGACCTACAGCGTCCGTGCAATGATAAAGATTTGTTCGGAATGTCTTTTTACATTCTGAATTATTTGAAAAATTGTTCGTAGGCATTCGTTTTTGATATGTGGCTGACGTAAATCTTCTATATATACGAGTGGTCTTCTATAGAATATATTTTTTAGGTGTCCCTACAAAAAAATCCAATGACGACAAATCTGGAGACTAAGGAGCCTATTCAATGCTGCCTCTCTTCCCACTCTAAACGCCGTAGAAAACGTTAATTTTTGTTATCACGTTGTTCATAACTTTCAATAATATCAGTCAAGTCAAAATTAGTCATATCTTCAAGTAATTGTAAATTTATTTTTCCTGTAAAATTAATAGGAAAATTACCGTTACACTAGTCGAAGACAAAAAATACCAATCCATATATTTATTTCTTGCAGTTGCTCTATACGCTTCGTGGGCAGACCAATAATGACAATTATGACGATTTCCAGTTCTATTCTATAAGTGTATATTTATAAATTAGTCATTTGTTAAATTATCTCAATAGATTACATAAATATACTTTGAGTGAGAGCTAGACGCATATTTGGTTGCTTTTAATCGTAAACGAGAGACTATTATTGCCTGAGTTAATTATCGTGTCTATAGCACTAGATAATATTCTTTTAGTTTTGCTTTATTTATATAATTTTTAATTATAACTAAAATTCGGTCCTATATTTCATCAACAAGTTAGCTATATAGAACATGTTTTACAGCTTACTAGTTAAGTTGAAGTTTTCGTTGTTTTGATTTATTCTGTAGGGTATTGGTATCAACTGTTAGCAAATGGTAAACAGTGTGTCACACAAAAAATTGGCCAGCGCAACTACATGTAATAATTTTTGTTACATGTACTTGCACTGGACAATTTCCTTTGTGACACGGTGACAGGAAAATACATCGTGTTTTATATGTTCGTTCATGGGTATTCTTTCATTTTTCCTACTGTATTAGATTTAAAACTTCAGTCTAATGCCTATTTATTAGGCAACTGCCTATTTACCGATTTCTCCCCCATCTCCCCCACCCCAAACCGGACGCTCAAATTTTTGTAACTTTTTACTGAACAATATGTGGACTATAAAGGGTGTTTCAAAAAAAGGTACCCCCGTCTCTAGGGTAGGTAAAAAACTGAAAATAATTGGGGTTTGCTTAGTAAAAAATTTTTGTAACGCCATCCGTTTTCAAGATACAGGGCGTTGAAGAAAAAAAATTTTACGCAATTTTGAATATTGAAAAATTAAAACAAGGTTTAAAAACTCTAATTATTGTTGATATATCGTCATAACAATCAATAAATATCAGATTTCCATGGCACACTTGGAGAAAATAGAGGTATACCTATTAGAACTTTATCATTACTACCAGCATCAATTATTATTACTTTATAATTTTCAAATCAAAATATTCCGAAAACGGTACACAGTATCGAGTTTTACCAAAAGTACCTTTTTCGTGTAAAATTGAATGATGTTTAAGTGTACTTGAAATTTTGATTAATAATTATACTCTTAAAAAAGTTATATTGACTAATACTTAGTACGATCCGTGTAACTAGCGCCCTCTATGAGAATCAGATATAAAAACAAATTCATGGGATGTATCAGCTTCCAAAACATATTCGTATAAAATTTCATTACAATGTTGCCAATAGTTTCGGCAAAATCGTAAAAAATGCGTAAAATTGTTTTTCTTCAACGCTCTGTATCTTGAAAACTGATGACGTTACAAAAATTTTTTACTAAGCAAACCCCAATTATTTTTCAGTTTTTTACCTACCCTAGAGACGGGGTTACCTTTTTTGAAACACCCTGTATAGAACAATTTTGTGTGGTAGGAAAACTTTTACTTTGGATGTCTGGGTTATGCCTTTTTTTGGACCAATTATAAGATACTAACTCCGTAACTTTGGAACCGTTCATTTTAGAAGTATTATGCATAGGGCCTTTTTTATTTCAAATTTATTGTAGAATATTTTTGTATAGAAGGCTGTTTTAGAAATATTGACGAATAACTTAAAAAACTACGAATTTACCGATTTCTCCCCTCTCTCCCCCCCCCCCAAAAAAAACGACGCTCAAAATGGTGTGACTTTTTTCTGAACATTATGTGGACCATATAGAACAATTTGGTGTTGGAGAATAACTTTCACTTTGGATGTCTGGGTTTGTGACTAGTTATACCATACTAGAAGGGATCATTTTGGCCCCACGTCTTTAATCAATTAAAACTCAGTTTAAAGAAATTAAATCTGCTCTAGACGGTAGAGTCTGAGTTTATTTTTCACTTTCATTGTTTAACACATTCGCTGCCTACCAAAAACTTTCGGAACACCATACAGTTTGCAATTTTTTATATTTGCCACACATTGCCTTGTTACAGCCGTGGCAATGATTGGAAGTATGATTTCCTTATCAAAATATTTTCAACTGATATATTTTTCGTTTTTGGATAGTAACAGTGATAGGTGTTGGTAGACCTGGTGTTGCTAGGCCTAGTTCCAGATTTCGGGAGACAAGGTATGGGGCCCATAATTCTTCACACAGCCGAAGAATAAACTTACGAAGACTGAGTCTACTTCCAGTTATTTCTTTATAAATAATCCATACATGTATTGCTACCAAGTCAAGATTATTATAAAACACGTATATAGGCCATCATCTTGAAGTTACTTTTGTAGTATAAAGGTGCATCATTTGGTCCTCTACACCAACAACTGTATCTTTGTGTTCACCAACAATTTATTGTATCTTTATTACGTAGGTGATCAGTACCAGTATAAGGGTAGCCATTTACAAAAAACATACATAAATATAATTTTACCCATTCGACAGAAATTTGAAAGGATGGATCGTCGAATTTCCCAGAAAACCATAATAACTTATAGGTCTGGATCCCGCGTATGAAAAAAAAGTTGATTAATAACAAGCTGAAAATTTGTTAATGGCTTAAGGGTGTCTAGTCGGACAAACTTTGATATATGGGAACACTGGAACAGGGGAAGTTTTAATTGTGGAACAGTTTAAAAATTTGGAACGGTCAGTCCACGAAGACGGCACACATATTTTGTCCGACAGAAGAGACTTAAACTTTCCGAACCGAGATTAAACTCTCATGCAAAAATCAGACTGCTATTTATCACCAAATGGGCGTTTTAATGAGTGGAACATATAGAATATGTCAAATGACAGGAATTAAAACAGGTGATAAATAGCAGTCTGATTTTTGCATGAGAGTTTAATCTCTGTTCGGAGAGTTTAACTCTTTTCTGTCGGACAAAATAAATGTACCGTTTTCGTGGTCTGACCGTTCCAAATTTTTAACCTGTTCCCATATATCAAAGTTAATTCGACTAGACACCCTTAAGCTATTAATAAATTTTCAGCTTGCTATTAATCAACCTTTTTTATACGCGGGATCCAGACCTATTATACAGGGCCAATTTAGCCCCTTTAAACTTCTATGGTAGATTTGTTAAAAAAAAAACAATTTAATAAATTTACTAAACAATATTTTTTTGTGTTAAATAAAGCTTTGCATCAAAGTATTTAAACTCATAAATATGAAATTATTATTGCCTCAAATAAAAAACTACAATAACTTTAAACCGCAACAGGGGCCAAATTGGCCCCTCCGACTTTCTAGTGTTAAAATCTGAAAACTGCGAAAATAGGCATTTTGAAGGCTTAAAAACTCATATTTATATTAGTATTTTTGAGGTTTCCAAGTACCTAAATTGTATTTTAAATATTCATTTCCAAGATTCTGAAGAGTTATCGAGTCTAACCTTAACCTTCGAGTGGTAACGTACGGTCCCTGACACCGACGTAGCGGATTTTTCGCGCTAAAACTCAAATGCGCAGTTTTTTTTTGTCCCCGCGGCCAGGTAGCTTTCAAATTCTTATCACACTATTTAGTCTTGAAAAATCTGTGGCCAAGTGTGGATAGTTCATATGTTATTTGACCTGACGGTGTGAGAGACCGAGGTTACCATTTATGTTATACTTAACGGTAAGCTTTTGCCGTTTTTGGTCCATAGTCAGTTTAAATGATAGATGTTAATTTTAGGAGTTTTATATGAATATTGATTATGAAAGAGAACAAATCAGGTTGCAACAACTTTTTGACGAAATTTTTGCTAATTCCGAACCAGAACCGTACAGTGCGGTGCAGTGGAGGGTATAAAAAAATGAGGAAACAAACGGACAATAATTTCAGTTTGTGTTGGACATTTTTGAATAATTTTATTTTTTTTGTGACATTTCAACCCTTGTCGATATGTTTGTTGATATTTTGTATTCAAAAACTTGACATGTTTTTGTAAATTGTTTGTCAATTATGTTAGTATCTAAAAGAAGCCACTTTTTTTTAATGTGCATTTTTTTCCCGAATATAAATAAATATTGATCATTTCTTACTATATTGTTATTTAAATATAGTTATGTTAAACATTTAGTCACATCAAAATATTAACACAAAATCACAACCTAAGATATTCATTATTAAAAAAGTCGGTGTCGTAGACCGACGTTACCAACTATTTTACAAGAATTCACGTTACCTACCGGCGGAAGGTTAATTTAGACTGTCGTTTTTTAATTGTTAAATATGCGTGTCTATCAAATTTTTTGCCGGTGCGGTGCGCTCTATTTCATCAGTCTCCTATTTTCTTCCGAAAAATATATATTTTTTTAGATTCTTTGAGACATTCTAAATAAAATAGGTTTCCTGTCATTTCTCGCGAAAGTTAACAGTTTTAAAATTAGGTATGTTATAATCGATTTAAAATCCGAAAAATGCGAAAATACGAATTTTTGGATTTTAAATCGCTATAACTTTAGAACCATTAACTTTTGAGAAAAATGACAAGAAAACTATTTTATTTAGAATGGCTAAAAGAATCTGAAAAAAATATTTTTTGGAGGAAAATAGGACATTGTTGAAATAGAGCGCGCCGCACCGGCAAAAAAAACGGATAGACGTTTATACAGGGTGTTTATACAGGGTGTACCTTTCTTGTTTATACAGGGTGTCCAGAAACTCTACCGACAAATGAAGACAGGGGATTCCTCAGATAATTTTGAGATATTTTAACCCAATTCACCTAGACCGAAAATGCTTCCTAAGGGAGCTAGAGCTCTTGTAATTAGTTTTTCTTAAATAACTCCAGAATTCTTTTATTGCGAAAAACGAAAATTGGTACACATTTTTATCTTTTAGAGATAAATCGATTCCATGGATTGCGAATCTCTAGTACGTGTCCTAGGCGTCCGTTTTGGGTAGGGCAACAGATATTTTATCACATAATTTTTTCTCTTTGATTTTGAAGCTTTTTACTCTGGATTATTAAATTGTAAGGTATTCTACAACTAAAAGGTACTCTTGTTTTAGGTCGATAGGATACACCGTTTTCTAAAAAAATCCATTTGAAAACTTTTCTTTTTTTGAATTTCCAAAAAAATTTCAAAAAAAACTATTTAGAAACCCGTTTATTTAAAAAACTGGTACGTTTATTTATATTTCAGAGATGAATCGATTTTATTAATTGCGAATTTCTAGTACAGGTCATATGCGTCCGTTTTGGGTAGGTCAACGATTAATTTATCGTATAACATTTTTGTCTTTAATTTTTAAGCATTTTTGACTCTAGATTATTAAGTTATGAGGTATTCTAGTACTAAAAGTTATTATTGCTTTAAGTCGGTAAAATACACTTTTTTTTAATTTTTTTTTTTTCAATTTTTATTCAAAATCGAAAAACGAAAGATTTTCAAATCGATTTTTCTAGAAAACAGTGTGTCCTACCGACTTAAAGCAAGAGTAACTTTTAGTACTAGAATAACTCACAATTTCATAAACCAGTATCAAAGATGCTTAAAAGTTAAAGACAAAACAGTTATGTGATAAAATAACCGTGGATCTACCTAAAAGGGGCGCCTATGATCGGTACTAGAAATTCGCAATTGACGGAATCGATTTATCTCTGGAAGATAAATATACGTACCGATTTTCTTTTTTCTAAATTGAAGCGCTCTGGAACTATTTAAGAAAAACTGATTATAAGACGCCATTTTCAAAGAGCTCTAGCTCCCTTAGGAAGCTTTTGCGGACTAGATGAATTGAGCTAAATTTTCTTAAAATTATCTGAAGAATCTCCTGTCTTCGTTTGACGGTAGAGTTTGTGGACACACTGTATTGACCCAAAAAAGCTAAAAAAATATTTTTCGGGTCAAAAAAGGTGATCTTTTGTATTTGTTAAAAAAATTGTTTAAACAATATCTGCCCAAAAATTTCGCCCGGCACCCTTCAGATTTGTTTAAAGGAAACATGTTTGAATAGGAATCCGCAAAGAAGCCGAATCAGAAATTTTTCAGACGGGAGCGGTCTCACCACATGGGCTAAATACATTTTCGCGCCACGTAAGGCACTTTTGTAGCTATAATATTGTATGAGCCATTCATTTTTACGGAGTTTAGCGGATTTTTATTCTTGTTACTTATCCATAAAGGTACCTATCCGTTAAGTTGGTGCTCTGTGCTCCGTGTAGCTGATCCACATAGTGGATACGTTGGTGCTCCCGCTCGGCTCTCGCCATCGGTGATTCAACCGGTTTGCGATTTATATGTAGAGTAGCGCATGCCGTACCCATTGGAGCTGCTACGCGGAGTACCGAGAACCAACGTACCTAATGGATACGTACCTTGAGGCACAGGTTTTACAGTTTGCTAGTAAAGGTCGCTAAAAATATGATTTTTGATGGTTTTAAATATGAACAATTCGCACTTTCAATCGCTTCGTATCTGTTTAGTATACGAAGTGAATACGTTCGATAACGAAGCGAAGGGCCAAAAATCGAGGCCCAGACACTGTACATTTACGTTCAGTAAAATCATATTTTCCAGAAACTAAACGCAACGTTCTGGAAACTCTACGTGCACGATAATATGCAGCGACCTTTAAGTTCAAGTTTTAGTTTTATGATTATTATTTATTCTGGTATCCTCTGTAAACAGTTATTGATAAACAGAAATTTCTTACTTCAATACAAGTGATGGTTAGTTTGTGTAATATAACAGAAATCGATTATTTCTAAGGTAACTGCACTTCGTGAATAGTTAATTAAAGTGTACCTGTATTCATTAATTAGAATTTAATTATCCTCTACTAGAAACTTCAGTTTAAGACCTATTTACTAGACTTGCATCTTTACACGGTGGTTCGTTATCTATCGTCAATTTAGCATATTAGCGGTGATGAGAACCGTTCGTTATATCTATAAACGCTTAACTACACAGCCTCTAATTACATATCAGCTATCTGCATATTGTGCTCACGGCATGATAATGTCACTCACTGGACATATCAAGGACCTAATAACTACTTTTATTTATGTTAATATTCATGATAATTTACCGCACTATTGGTACGTTAGATCAGGGGTCACCAATTAGTTTCCCTGAGGGTCCGTTTCGAAAACCTATGATACTTCCGGGGTCCGGATTTATGCTGTCTGTGTCTGACTGTTCTGATTCTGTTTCTTTGAGGATTCTTGTTAAAAAATATCCCCTATAAACAAATGTAAAGTGTGCCGGGCGAAATTTTTGGGCAGAAATTGTTTAATATTTTTTTTAACAATTTCAAAATATCAACTTTTTGCCCACGAAAATATGTTTTTAGAATTTTTGGGTCATCTTAAATAAAAAAGATCTATCATTTTATTAAAACTTACGAGTTTTTAAGCATCGCAAATGCATATTTTCGCATTTTTCAGATTTTAAATCGCTTATAACTCGAAAACTATCAACTTCAGAAATATGACAAGAGACCTTTATTGTTTATAATTACCCAAGAAACCTAAAAGTATATTTTTCGAGAAAAAAAAGTAATTTTGAATTTGCTTAAAAAATTGTTTCACTCGGCACCCTTCTGATTTGTTTAAAGGGGACATTTTTGAACAGGAATTCGCAAAGAAATCGAGTCAGAAACATTTTTTATACGAAAGTGGCCTCACACATGGACTAATATGGAAAGGAAAACTTATATTATCTGATTGTTTTTTAGTTACTGTATACATTTCTGTAAGTTTTCCTGGTACATTAAATAAAATATAAATTCATTGTGTATTGTTTTGATGTTATTATCAGTATATTTTGAGAACTGCAGTATTGTAAATTGTTACTGAGAATATTTTAAAAATTAGGAATTTATATTTTAAATGCTAAAGAAGTTTTTATACATCTTCAATTTTGTAGAAAAGAAACTAATGCCCGGTTGCACCAACAGATCTTAAGCTTAAGTCGAGAATATCATAAGAATTAATATAATATAATTATAATATATTACAATAAGAATACCATAATATAATGATAGATATAATTGATAATAAGGTAAGAATCTAAAATTATGATGCAACGTAAGTGATAATCAAGGAGGCCCTATCTATAAGTAGAGCTTAGCTAAGCTGGAGCTTAAGATCTGTTGGTGCAACCAGGCATAAGGAATTTAAAATTAGTTTCAATGCAAGGTGATTGTTGCAAACTTATTAAATCTGAAATTATTTTAATTAAATGCACATCTGAAAAGTACTCCTACTTAACATATACAGTCGGAAAAATGAAAGAATACCCATGAACGAACATATAAAACCGCTGTATTTTCCTATCACCGTGTCACAATACCCGTGAACGAACATATAAACCACGCTGTATTTTCCTGTCACCGTGTCACACAAAAAATTGGCCAGCGCAAGTACATGTAATAATTATTGTTACAGTCGGAAAAATGAAAGAATACCCATGAACGAACATATAAAACACTCTGTATTATCCTGTCACCGTGTCACAAAGAAAATTTTACAGTGCAAGTACATGTAACAATAATTATTACATGTACTTGCGCTGGCCAACTTTTTGTGTGACACGGTGACAGGAAAATACAGAGTGTTTATATGTTCGTTCATGAGTATTCTTTCATTTTCCTACTACACATGTACTTGCACTTGACAATTTTCTTTGTGACACGGTGACAGGAAAATACAGCGTGTTTTATATGTTCGTTCATGGGTATTCTTTCATTTTTCCGACTGTAGTAGAGAGGAAATGAATATAAAAAATGCACATGACATTTTTATATTATAGCTTACTTAATTTCAAAATTAATGGTTAGTAAGTATAACAATAAGGGGGAAAACTCTTTAAAAAATTAAATTATCACGGAGAGAAATGACATTTTTTTATGCACAACCCGTCTTAAGTTTGGAGTGAGTTTAGTGCAACTGAGTCTCATTAGGGAGTTGAGATATTCATCTGTTAAGTGAGATCTCTACCGGTTTTTAATAAAGTTCATTCTTGATAAAGCAGCTTCGCACACGTAAGTTGAGCCAAACATAGTACACAATTTCATGGCCAAACATTTTCAAAATTGCCAAATACTAGGTATATTCTGAATTTATTGATGGTCCGCACAAAACTAGGTCCCGGTGCAGATGCGGACCGCGGTCCGCTAATTGGTGACCCCTGCGTTAGATGATTCTACATTAGGGTGGGTCATTTATCTAGTTTTTTATGCCTGTAGTGAAGGAAATTGCGAAATGGGCTAGAATGAATAACCACCGCACGACCCCTAAAAAATAAAAATTTAATTCTTACATCAATAAAGCCTGATTTTTCAAACGACTAAAAATAGCTTCAAATGCACTATAAAAATATACTTATTTAATAATTTAATTTAAACAACCTTAAATCTCACCGCCAGGTAAATTTGGCCAGGTCCAGAACGACCCATAATACCCCTAAACACTCTACGCCTACACCGCCTACCTTTGACTGCTTGCAATAGACCGAACGGGGTTATCGTGTAGAAAAGGAGCAATGATCGCTAGTGCAGTTCTTGAAGATATTGAATTGATTTGATATCCAAAAATGACAAGTCTATGTAATAGACAAGTCTAAATTAGATCCACAAAGAAAAAGGGAACGACTTGATTTACAAAAAAAAAAGCATAAAGGATGATGCTAGTCTTCAAGCTCTCTATTTTGATGGTCGCAAAGATCAAACCCTTCACGTTCAAAAACAGGGAGAATCGTCATCTAGAAAAACCACTGTCGAAGAACATAAATTGTTATTGAAGGAACCTGGTAGCGACTATATAGGGCACATAACACCTCAAAGCAAAGACCATAGCTTCAACGATTCTTAACTATCAGAGAAGAACAGAAAATCAGGTGTCAATTAGCAAATTGACTGCTGTTAGCTGCGATGTAGTGTCGTTAACACTGGGCCCCACGGTGGTGTAATACTTGATGGAATTGCGAGTACGTCATAAACGACCCATGCAATGACCAATATGTCAACTACATACAAACGAATTGCCACTGCGACATTTGGTTAAATATCTAGACGGAAATACCACAGGACCTCTATCATTCTCGTGTTCTATCGGCAAAATTATGGATGAGCGATTACCTGTAGTGTGCTACGAAAAATTCAAAGTTGAGTTGACTGAGGTAAATTTAAAAGGACTAAGCAGCAATCAAAAATATGTATACCAGATGTGCACTGCCATATCTACCGAAAACTTTCCAAATAATTTAGCGAATAACCCTCCTGGCAAGTTATCTCATGTAAGATGGCTAACTACGGCGAATCGTATCTTGAGGGCTTACATTGCAGTAAAGAATGCGCCGCCTAGTTTCAAAAATTTTAACAGGGGATATTCTACGATTATATGCTAAGGTTGGGTTTCTAATAAAAACTGTACCAGTGTGTACATTTGGAACTCTTCACCTTTGGAAGCTAATTGAATATTCCGGGCATTTAAGTGACGAACTAAAAGCTGTAGTTGACCTGTGATTAAACGAAATGGCTTTTATGGCCATCCTGAAAATATTTTACTAACGACGACCTTTGACTCACGTAGTCATATGAAAGTTAGGATACAAAAGGATATTAAAGTGCAAATCGAAAGCGAAATAAAGTCTTATAAATTTGAGTAACACTGTGAGAAAATTGGAAATTCCCAAGTTCAATAATTTTGAAGCGGATTCCTAGATTGATTGAATAAATTGGCAAGAGTGCAGAATAATCGGAGCCACTAATGACGAAAAATCTGGCTGATGAAGAGAATAAAGAATTTATTAAAACTGGTACGTGGCCGTATGTGGGTTTACTAATAGGGATGGTTGGATACGTACAACTATAGAATCTAGAAGCAACATGCCAAAGTTTAATAGCAAATCAGACCATGAAGTATGAAATTAAAAATTGCTCACACGGTTGGCTGGATGGGTGGGCAGGGATGGAACTCGATGGTACCTATCTCCCCGTGTTTAGTTCTATGTTATTTTGTATATTTGAATCCACAAAATAAGCGAAGATCTGCTCCTACGTGGAAAAGTTGAAAAGTACTTGATTGTTTTTAGCTTAAAGCTTGTCACGCACGGAGAGCTATAGTATATTATATATTATATTATATCATAACGCTCACTATAGTAATGAGTGAGCCTGTACACACGCAAGCATTAGTTCCATGTATTCATAGTCCAGAGAAATAAGGTTTTTCTCGTGACACATCACCCTCCAGGCCGAAACCAAATTTTTTGAGTAGTATGGACATCTATATTATTAACCTATATGTTTCCTGCAGCCGATTTTGATGATATACATAGTTATAAACAAATGAAGATCGAAAAACGGTAAATTATCGCTTTTTTCGTCTATTACCAAAAAGTTAAGCACTTTAAACAAATTTGAGAGTAAGAAACTCATAAATCGTATAAAAAACTTCAACATGGCATTCGCTGAATATGTACAACCTTATTGGTTGCTTAGAAAATTGCAAAATAAATCATAAATATTGAGTTTTTATAAATATTCGTAACTTAGGTAAAAATTAACTTAGAATCTTCTTATTACCCGGAATGCCGAGACTTCTTGTACTTAAATTATATTTTAAATTTCAAAGCAATTGGTCAAATAGTTTAAAAATTATTTAATTTATTTTTCCCAAATTCATTTTTTTTTTCAACACTATAAGTCAGAAAATTATGAGGTTACAATAATATTTCGGACAGTTTATGAAAGAAGAACATTTATACTATTACCTTAATTAAAAATAAATGACAAAAAATAATTTTAAACAGTGTAAAACTGTTTTGCAAAAATATGTCCATTTTTTGCTTACTTATAAACAATTAGAATAACTTTTTAACCGTTACCCGCAGAAAAATTATTTTTTCATATTTAGAAAGACTGAATTTTTATACATATTTAGAAAGAGAAAGAACTGTTCTAGGACATTTAGGAACAAAGTTAGCCCCCCCGTTTTTTTAATTCACATGTTTTTGCAAAATTATTTTGCAATATCTATAATTATTTTTTGTAATTTTTTTTTAAATTAAATTAATACTGTAAATTTTCTTCTTTCATAAACTATCCAAAATATTACTGTAACTTCATCATTTTCTGACTTAGTGTTGCAAAAAAAAATAATTTTGGATAAACAAATTAAATAACTTTTAAACTATTTGACCAATTGCTTTGGAATTTAGGGTGTAATTTAAGCACCATAAGTCTCAGCATTCCATGTAATAAGAAGGTTCTAAGTTAATTTTTACATAAGTTATGAATATTTATAGAAACTCAAAATTTATGATTTATTTGGCAATTTTCTATGTAACCAATAAGGATAGACATATTCAGCGAACGCCATATTGAAGTTTTTTATACGGTTTATGAGTTTATTACTCTCAAATTTGTTTAAAATGCCCAATTTTTTAGTAAGAGACGAAAAAAGCGAAAATTTACCGTTTTTTGATCTTCATTTGTTTATAACTATGTATATCATCAAAATCGGCTGTAGGAAACATATACGTTATTATTATAGATGACCATATTACTCGAAAAATTTGGTTTCAGCCTGGAGGGGGATGTGTCACCAACACGATATTTTTTTCCTTATTTCTCTGAACTATCAGGCTCACTCACTGCTATAGAGAGCGATATGATATAATATATAATATGTATATAAAGATAGCTCCCCGTGCGTAACAAGTTTTAAGGGCTGGCGGGGGGCCTAAATATATTTAAAAATTAAAAATATATTTTTAAGCTAGTTAGAGAACCATATTGCATTATTTCAGAGTACAGGGAAATTAATTTGTTGATTTAATTTTTTTTGTTTTTTGAGGGGGCTGGCGTGGCTCAAACAGTTACGAAATTTTTTTTTTAAACTGGTACAAGATAATGTTACCAATACCAACTTTTTCAACTACAGGCGTCTTGAAATTAAAAAAAAAAAAAGAATAAAAACGACCCACCCTATTCTACATAGTCCTGGGTCCTATTTTCGAATTCATTCGAGCATATTTCGCATACGAAATTAGAAGAATTTCGCTTGAAATCCGGTGTCTTGTATTTTCGAATACTTCGTGTACGAATTTTTTCGTATACGGCGACTCGAATGGGTATGAACCATTCGAATCGTGATGCTCGTATACGAATTATTGTTTCATTTCAAGGTCATTTCAGATGTCATGATAGTTTTAGCTGATAGTGTTAATTGTGTTGTTGTCTACAATATTTTTACATTGAAATTTATTTTCAATGGCTGATTTAAATAATTCTTTAATAGAAAGAAAGGACATGTTGTACGATTATGCCTTGAAAATATAACCTAACCTAACTTTATGTACGCATTTTAGCATTGTATCTAAGCTCCAAACTTGACATATGACACCGTTGCCATATCCTCAATTTGTTCATTGTTCATACTATCACATTACATACAGGTGCATTTAAAAAATCGCTTTGAAGTAAAGTTTTGAAAAGTAAATAGTAAAGTATCAGTGTAAATACTGGATATAAAAATAATATTAAACAAAATGGCACACTTTCTGCGGACTTTGCAAATTGATATTGATACTAATATACCTATGCAATCTTAATATTCGATTACACTTAAAATAACTTCTAAACAACTTTTCTCACAAAAATGGCCCTTTTTTATAATTTGTTCAGACTATAAGTCGTTATATTTATACATTAAATGTTCTTATACAATCTTATTCTTATACATTATACCCCAGTTAAGACAGTCTTGCACATTATACAAGAAATAGACCAAACAAATATGTCAACATTGTGACTCTTCAGATGACAAATAAGTTCAATGTTATTCAAATTTGCAGTGTTGCCGGTGCAAATTCTGCTCGTATACGTATAACATTTCGAAGGATGTTCAAAAATACACATTCACGTTCGCATACGAAATTTTTCATTCGAGTTAACACGTATGCGAAAATATTCTATTGAATTCGAAAATACGACCCCTGGCTGTATCGTCGACCCCGTTAGGTAAATTATTCCAATTTGACTTTTTTTGCACAAACTTGCTCAAAAAGAAGTCCTTATAAAAAATCCACAGGGTGCCAGGCGGTACCGTGGTCGAAATATTGTTTAAAAATTTTTTATAAACAAATTCACAAGAATAATTTTTTCACTTCGAACAATTTTTTTTTATCATTTGGGTAATTCTGAGCAAAAAAGGTATCTCGTGATTTTTCTCTAAAATTGACTGTTGTCGAGATATAAACAGGCGATTTAAAATTTGAAAAATGCGAAAATGGCAATTTTCAAGGCTTAATAATTCTGTTAAAAATGGTTATTATGACGCCCCCTCTACAAGATCCCGAAGCAATTTTTATATTAAAGCTCATTGTTAGTAATTAAAAACAACAGCTTAGAAGAATCATCTGGATCTTGTAGAGGGGGCTTTAAACTTTGATTTGGTCACTTTCTGACTTTCATAATAATTATTTTTAACTCAATTATTAAGACTTGAAAATGGTTATTTTCGCGTTTTTCAAATTTTAAATCGTATATAACTCCACAACAATCAATTTTAGAGAAAAATCAAAAGAAATATTTTTTACCCAGAATGGCCCAAAAAATCTAAAAAATATGTCCGAAGTGGAAAAATTGTTTTTGTGAATTTGTTTAACAAAAAAATGTTTAAAATATTTTTCGACCACAGTACCGCCTGGCACCCTGTGGATTTGTTATAAGGACCTCTTTTTGAGTAAGTTTTTGGAGAAAAATCGAATCGGAATAATTTACTTAACGGTGGCGACGATACAGCTTGGACTAATAGGGTGTAACTAAAACGCAGGTCATACATTAACTCGCATATTCTGGTACCAAAAATAGTTGGATTGAACTTACCTTACCTTAGTACAAATGTGCACATATAAAAGTTACAGCCCCTTGAAGTTACAAAATGAAAATAGATTTTTTCCAATATATCGAAAACTATTGAGACATTTTTTATTCAAAATTGACATGCGGCATTCTTTTGATAGGAACATCTGTAAAAAAAATAACAGTGAAATTTGTTCATTCCATAAAAATTTTACTATTCTAACTGAAAAATAAACCACAATTCAAATTAAAAAAATGATTTTATTAACGTTTCAACTTCCACCCCAGATATCGTTATGAAAATACAAAATATTAATAAATTTTTCCCAGTTCGAATAGTAGGTTACATAATGACACAAAGAAATAGCTTCAGAACAATAAAAAAATTATGGGAGTTTTGTTACTTTAGACCCCCAAATATTGGTGTACGTTCCAATTAACATTATTATTCTAGTACCATTAGTTAAACACAATATTTTTGAAACTGTTTCGCCTCTTAGTACTTTTCCGATAAGCTAGTTTTTACTGAGATATTTTGAACAATTCCACCACATATTTTGGTAACTGGTTAAGGTTAAGATAGCAAACTATTATTTTAATAATAATTTATGCAATTGTTGTTTCTTCATATTGTTTCATTCAGCCAACCTGCGACTCTGCTTGCTCTACTCGCTTGATCTTCCACTTCTGTTTAGAGGTTCCCGTAGCTAGATGGTGTGCTCCATCACTAGTACTCCATTACTCGTTCTACTATTTAAACCTCCAGCTCTAATTTACATCTTATTGGATTGGCTTTTATAACAATGCATTTTGTCATTGTTGGGAAAATTTGTGAAAGGTTCAATTTTCTGGCGGTTATATAATTATTGGTGAAACAAACGTTTTACATCATATATTGAATGGGTTGCATATGTGAGTCCATATTAAATGTAGTAATGAAACACAGACTTACAATCATTTAATTGTACTTTAACGACCGGTTTCGAACTCTACATTATTCAGATCATCTTCAGGTCGGCGTTACAAGTAGTTAAACGATGCCGATACAAGGGATGCGTTGCCAGTTCGTTGATAACAGGTTTATACGTCCAACTTATGCTAATTGGTTAGCTGGGAGAGGTACAGGGCAAACGGACATGTTACGAAGGTCAAAACATAGTAAATTTTTTGAAATTTGAATGGATCCTGAAGGAAGATGTGTGCGAGAAACAGAGGATGTTGTGTTAGAAAGGGGAAAGACAACGTTCGAGTGGGTGTGTTTTAAATGTAGCCAAGTTTGAAACCACTTTATTGTAGACACTTGTACTAATGTGATGGTCTTTGCTCGTTGATGTTTTGCGATATGGGCAGAGGTCAAAGTATGGGAAATGACAAACAGGAAAAAATTTTTTAATTAAATTAAATTAAAATGTCTTGTTCCTGGTCAAAGGACTAAGGGATGTCATATATTTAACAAAATTGTAGGTGCCTAACACTTTGAAATCTATGAAATGTATTTAAATTATAAGATAACTAATTATATGAAAAAGATAGTTAAAAAAGTTGTCAAAAAAGAATTGGTTAAGAAACTGTAAATTGATCTGACAAGGCAAGGCTTATTTTGTTTGAGCTATTGTATGATGGAATATGTTCAGAAAGAAAGTTAATGGTAGGGTGTAGGCACTTACTTGAGAATAGTTTTAAAACAAATAAATAAATTAACACATAATACATAGGATTTTAAAAATACACAGACATAACAATAATTGGTAAACATTTTTTGATGGAAGGTAGCACTACATTTCCCCAATTCACTAAATAACTAATTTTTATTTTTTAATTTTTAATTGGAATCTAATTTTTGTGTTTATTCATTCTTACAGGGAATATTGACAGTATTCCCTCTAAGAATGAACAGTATATTGACTGTCAATATTCCCTCTAAGAATGAATAAACACAAAAACTAGATTCCAATTAAAAATTAAAAAATAAAAATTAGTTATGTAGTGAATTGGGGAAATGTAGTGCTACCTCCCATCAAAAAATTTTTACCAATTATTTTTATGTCTGTGTGTTTTTAAAATCCAATGTGTTATGTTAATTAATTTATTTATTTTAAAACTATTCTCAAGTAAGTGCCTACATCCTTCCATTAACTTTCTTTCTGAACATATTCCATCATACAATAGCTCAAACAAAATAACCCTTGCCTTTTCAGATCAATTTACAGTTTCTTAACCAATTCTTCTTTGACAACTTTTTTAACTATATTTTTCATCTAATTAGTTTTCTTATAATTTCAATACATTTCATAGATTTCAAAGTGATAGGCACCTAAAATTTTATTAAATATATGACGTCCCTTAGTCCTTTGACCGGGAACAAGACATTTTAATTTAATTTAATTAAAAAAAAATTTCCTATTTGTCATTTCCCATACTTTGACCTCTGCCCATATCGCAAAACATCAACGAGCAAAGACCATCACATTAGTACAAGTGTCTACAATAAAGTGATTTCAAACTTGGCTACATTAAAACACACCCAATTGAACGTTGTCTTTCCCCTTTCTAACACAACATACTCTGTTTCTCAGCACACACCTTCCTTCATGTTCCATTCAAATTTCAAAAAATTTACTATGTTTTGACCTACGTAACATGTCCGTTTGTCCTGTACCTCTCTTACCTAACCAATTAGCACAAGTTTGACGTATAAACATGTTATCAACGAACTGGCAACGCATCCGTTGTATCGGCATCATTTAACTACTTTTAACGTCGACCTGAAGATGATCTGAATAATGTAGAGATCGAAACCGGTCGTCAAAGTATAATTAAATCATTGTGAGTAAGTCTGTGTTTCATTACTACGTTTTACATCATCTTCACTTTGAGAGATTAGTGTTGCATCTTCTGTACAGCAGATTATTTTAAGTTGTTTTTCTCCCATTTGTTATCCTTTTACAGTTCTCATTTAAAAATCTAATATTTATTGTCAATTTAACTTCACCAATCCCCTACAAATATTTCATGTCTTTCCAGTTATCAGGAATACCTGTGAGATTCAATGTGAACAGAAACAAACCTGTCTACGTGGCAATTATTTTCAAATACGATAATTTACCGGAGTATGCTGATAGCGACCTATTAACGAAGAAACACTTATTTATAAGCGAAGTAAAAACGTTCAAATAAATATGATAATATGGACAGCGATATTTCCTTTCAATTCAGTGCAAATGGTGGCAATTTAATGGGGTAAACGTTTGAGATATTGTCGGAATAAAGGTATTTCTAAGAGCATCGTTTTGTAGCTCGTTTTGGAACAAGCTCGTATTTTGCAATTCACATAAATCGGCATCTATGAGTAAACCCTTTGGCTTCATGTTTCTTCAACTTATCTATATTATATAAAATATGTTGAATAAGCGAGTGCAAATATAAAGATAGATATAGAGAATTATTGGCAAAACTCGCAAAGTGAATATGAAAAAATTGTATTGCGCGTAGAATATATAAATATATCGAATGCAACGGTATATACTTATTTCTGCCTACTTTGGCACCACAATACGGTATTGCTAAGTTACAAAAGGAATATGGTGACTTGGAAAAGGATCACTACAGGATGAATGTTGCCATTTTTGGTCAAACTGTTAGAAGACACAGCTAAGGAGGTAAAGCTACTTGAGGAAATGGAAGACCAAAATGTGTTGCGCTTCTAAAGCTTTATTGAACACGGGAGCAGTCGCGCCGTTATAAAAAATCTTACATATTATCCTTTTCCGTGATAACTTGATGAATAATTTTGCAACATAACTTTTCACTCGTAAGTGCCCTGGGAAAGATTGTAGTAATGCGTGGAATTTTTTTTTAATTTTTTTGTGGAATTTATGGCTTTAATGAGAACCAATTAGCTTTCAAATTGTTAGAAATAGGCATTTTAACAAGTAAATAAAAATATTACAACAAATAAAAATTTGTTTTAAATTCATATTTAAGTTCGTATTATCAGATTTTTTCTCTACGCGCGACTACTTACGTGAGAGAAGTGAGAGCGACTGCTCCCGGGTTAAACTTGGCAAGTTTACTGGCTAAAAGTACTTGCGGCCACAAAGCTTGCTTGCCACTAGTTGAAAATAAAAGGTCCATGTCACCAGCCCCCCCTTTTCGATTTGAGGGTCAAAAAAAAGCTCATTCGTTTGTATTGCGTTAGTACTGGATTGTATCACCCTTCATTCGTTTGTACTGCCCCCACCCTTTTAAATCTGCCTGGAGGGGCCGGTGACATGCCATTTCCCCCCTTTTTCGATCTTTGGGTCCGGGATGGGTACGTTCGTTTGTACTGCGTTAGTATCGGATTGTATCGCCCTTATTTTGTTTGTACTGCCCCCACCCGTCTAGATTGGCCTGGGGGGCCAGTGACATGCTACCCTCTACTCTGCACTTTTTGCCTTCTGAATGTCGAAAATAGGCTATTTCGTTTGTACTGCGTTAGTACTGGATTGTATCACCCTTCATTCGTTTGTACTGCCTCCACTTTTTTAAATCTGCCTGGAGGGGCTAGTGACATGTCATCCCCGCTTTTTCGATATGGGGGTCCGGGATGAGTATGTTCGTTTGCACTACGTTAGTATCGGATTGTATCGCCCTTATTTTGTTTGTACCGCCCCCACCCGTCTAGATTGGCCTGGGGGGCCAGTGACATGCTACCCCTCTACTATGCATTCTTTGCCATATGAATGTCAAAAATAGGCTATTTCGTTTGTCCTGCATTAGTACTGGATTGTACCGCCCTTATTTTGTTTGTACTACCCCTACCCTTCTACATTTAAAACAGAGAAGGATTAGTGCTAGGAGAAGGACAAAAAATCAGCCAAACCTTGCACATAGTAACACCGCGGGTGTAAAATTTGGTAAATTCGTCAAAAATGAAACGAATTAAATTTTGAAACTGAAAAACAGGCTTGCAAGCCACTCTCCACTCTCCATGGGGAATGGAAATTTACCCCCTCAGATGGATCTCGGAGTAGTAGCGATTTGAAAAATGGTACATGTATTTGTTGGAGATATTTTGAACACCATTTTCAATCAAAAATCAGAGCAGCGACCTTGTCTTTTCCTACTAGGAAGAAATTTATCCATCCCCTCAATAATATTTACAGTTTCAGACGCTATAGATATGAAAATCAAAGATCTTATGTGGCGCATTCCAAAATGCACACTTCGTTGTACAATTTTAACCTCTCTGGATAACTGATTAACTGAAACACACATACGGCAGAATTCATTGGAATCGAAAAATTATTAAAAGTATTTGGAACATTAAATGAAAAATTCCCACAATCAATATCTTTCTTACATACCATCTAATGTCAGACACCAGATAACAATAATTGCCGCTGCTGTTATGGTAATTTGTTTTCTAGAAAGGTTTGTATTGTTCGTCTGTGACTGCAAAAAGATTCAGAATTTCCGTATTTCATTTGTAAAATAAATATAGCGTCAAAAACTTGCTTATACATTTGACGCACTGTCCGTCAACGTGTTAATTGACTCTACAGATTCAGTGCCAAAACGAGACATTTTTATAGAAAAATATTTACAAGTATATTAAATGCCAAACTGACCTATTAAATAAACAATGACATTGCAATTTTGGATTTCTACTATGGAATTATCGCTGTATAGACAAGGGCGGATCTGTTTTGAGGTGGATGTGAGAGGTGGCATTCCGATTTTTGCAGATAAAATTAGGTGACAACTTCAGTAATTATAATTGACTTATGCTCCTTCTCAAATATGTTTGGAACATTATTAAAAAAATTTAAATATTTAAAAATTTCGAAAAACATCGATTTTTTTCAACTTTAATTGCTTGTAACTTAAAAACGATTCATTTTGGAACAAAGTCATAGGGAAATAAAATAAAGATAATTGAATTTTGTAAGATATACGACACGACTGGTATAAAATATCTTAAATGATTATCCTTTCTGCAAAATAGCAATAAATACAAAATAAGAGGGCAAAATAAGCCTCCTTTTATTCAATGTTTTTCAGCAACTTTGGTTGCACTTAGAGCCTTCGTATTTTACTTAGAAAATTCTTACAACATACTCAATCCGTCCACCAAATTTCATTAAAATCGACATAATAGATTTTGCATAATAATATTGCAATCTAAATTTTTTTAGAAAAAGTTCAAATTTTTTAAAAACTTTCTGAACAAAAAGTAGACCTGCTAGAAGTTTGCTAATTTTTTACATATCGAGAGGTATTTTACCAATCCAATACACTTTACAAAATTAAAATCGGATTATTTAAGCGGCCTCAGCACTATTTTAAGGATATAAACAATTTTTTGCTTATAAACAAATATAGTGAGGACGTTTGAGTTGGAATAAATTCATTTTCTCGAGAATGGGCAACTCTGGAGATAAATCCCTAAACAGGTCGATTTTTATATTTAAATTATAATTTTTGGGATATCTATCATACTACTAACGTAATCCATCTGGGTGTAATGACGTAATCGATGATTTTTTTAAATGAAAATGTGGGTCGTGTGCTAGCTTATTTGAAAGATTATTCAATTCTCTATTTATTACATAATTATTTATACAAGGTGCCCAAATTTTTTTTTAATTAATTGAGACAAACAGAAGAAAGTATTTAATTTAGTTAATTCTAGATACATTTTACTGTTGTCCTAAAACAGAAAAAAATGTTCATTTGATAAATAACAGAAAAATGAATTTATTCGTATTTATTAACTCAAACGTCCTCACTGTATTTGTTTATAAGCCAAAAAATTGTGTAACATTGCTGAGGCAGATTAAATAAACCAACTTAAGTTCTGTAAAGTGTATTAGATAGGTAGGGCGTATCTTAATATGTAAAAAAATTAGCAAACTTCTAAATAATGGTCTACTTTTTGTTCAGAAAGTTTATAAAAAATTTTAAGTTTTTTAAAACAATTTAGATTGCAAAATTATTATGCAAAATCTATTAAGTGTATCTTATAGTCGTATATCATAAAAAATTCAATTATCTTTATTTTATTTCCCTACGACTTTGTTCCAAAATGAATCGTTTTAAAAACGATTGAAAAGTTGATAAAAATCGATGTTTTTCGAAATTTTTAAATATTTGAATGTTTTTATTAATGTTCCGGACATATTTGAGAAGGAGCATAAGCCAATTATAATTAATTACTGAAGTTGTCACCTAATTTTATCTGCAAAAAACGGAATGCCACCTCTCACATCCACTTCAAAACAGATCCGCTCTAATCTATACAGCGATAATTCCATAGTAAAAAAATCGGAAATTGCACTGTCATTGCATAAGTCAGTTTGGCATTTCATATATTTGCAAATATTTTTCTATAAAAATGTCTCGTTTTGGCACTGAATCTGTAGAGTCAATTAACACGTTGACGGACAGTGCGTCAAATGTATAAGCTAGTTTTTGACACTATATTTATTTTGCAAATGGAATACGGAAATTCTGAATCTCATTGCAGTCATAAATGAACAATACAAACCTTTCTAGAAAACAAATTACCATAACATAGCAACGGCAATTATTATTATCTGGTCTCTCGCATTAGATGGTAGGAAAGACATTGATTGTGGGAATTTTTCATTTAATGTTCCAAATACTTTTAATAATTTTCGATTCCAATGAATTCTGCCGTATGTATGTTTCAGTTAATCAGTTATCCAGAGAGGTTGAAATTGTTCAACGAAGAGTGCATTTTGGAATGCGCCGCATGAGATCTTTGATTTTCATATCGATAGCGTGTAAAACTGTAAAATTTATTGAGGGGATGGATAAATTTCTTCCTAGTAGGAAAAGGTAAGGCCGCTCCTCTGATTTCTGACCGAAAATGGTGTTCAAAATATCTCCAACAAATACATGTACCATTTTTCAAATCGGTAGCGTAGAACTACTCCGAGATCCATCTGAGGGTGTAACTTTCCATTCCCTATGGAGAGTAGCTTGCAAGCCTGTTTTTCAGTTTCAAAATATAATTCGTTACATTTTTGACGAATTTACCAAATTTTACACCCGTGGTGTTACTATAATAGTTTTGGCTAATTTTCTGTCCTTACTCCTAGCATTAATCCTCCCCTGTTTTAAATGTAGAAGGGTAGCATGTCACTGGCCCCCCAGGCCAATCTAGACGGGTGGGGGCGGTACAAACAAAATAAGGGCGATACAATCCGATACTAACGCAGTACAAACGAACATACCCATCCCGGACCCCCATATCGACAAAGGGGGGATGGCAGTACAAAAGAATGAAAGGTGATACAATCCAGTACTAACGCAGTACAAACGAAATAGCCTATTTTCGACATTCAGAAGGCAAAAAGTGCAGAGTAGAGGGTAGCATTCACTGGCCCCCCCAGGCCAATCTAGACGGGTGGGGGCGGTACAAACAAAATAAGGGCGATACAATCCGATACTAACGTAGTACAAACGAACATACCCATCTCGGACCCCAATATCGAAAAAGGGGGGGATGGCATGTCACCAGCCCCTCCAGGCAGATTTAAAAGGGTGGAAGCAGTACAAAAGAATGAAGGGTGATACAATCCAGTACTAACGCAGTACAAACGAAATAGCCTATTTTCGACATTCAGAAGGCAAATAGTGCACAGTAGAGGGTAGCATGTCACTGGCCCCCCCAGGCCAATCTAGACGGGTGGGGGCAGTACAAACAAAATAAGGATGATACAATCCGATACTAACGCAGTATAAACGAACATACCCATCAAGGACCTTCAGATCGAAAAAGGGGGGATGGCATGTCACCAGCCCCGCCAGGCAGATTTAAAAGGGTGGGGACAGTACAAACGAATGAAGGGTGATACAATCCAGTACTAACGCAATACAAACGGATGAGCTTTTTTTGATCCTCAAATCGAAAAAGGGGGGATGGCATGTCACCAGCCCCTCCAGGCAGATTTAAAAGGGTGGGGGCAGTACAAACGAATGAAGGGTGAAACAATCCAGTACTAACGCAATACAAACGAATGAGCTTTTTTTGACCCTCAAATTGAAAAAGGGGTGCTGGTGACATGGACCTGAAAATAAAAAGGCTCCAAGCGCCGTAGTCTGCCAAAAATAGGAAGAACGCGTTTTGGAATAAGTCCCGGCGCAAATTGAGCCTAAGCGAGACACAACATGCGCCGGCGGGACGGGTGACACATGAAGTTATTTTTCTAGCGCACCGCATATTGATCACAACATGATCACAACCTAACCCAACCGTTGGCTGTCGCTGTAACGAATAGAGAGGGGAAAATCAGTGCGGACATGTAACAGCTACTTTTGATACCGGTTCTCAGTGGTACTGAGTACAAAATTTGTACTGGCTGAGTTTGTATTTAATACTGATTAAAAAATACTGATGTATCTGATCCTTGTACTGAATTGAGTAGGCAACTTAAAATCGGTATTTCCGTACTTGTAACTAGTAACATTTTAAAAATATCTTACACGTCCCTAGTAGTCGTAGCGGTATGACTTTCGAAAACATCGAATTTGATCATAAGCGGGTGCATAAAAAGGTATCTTACACTGAGTATTTTATTTATTTATTTATGTATTTATTTCTTATGTATTTATTTCTGAACATAATACCTACATATTTAAAACAATCTCTCCTCTACTGCTCGGTCATAACTCATATTCCTCAATTTATTGCTCGGATCACAATCATTTACAATTACTGCAGGTCATAATTCATAATCCCTCCGCTACTGATCGGTCATAAAAAAATAACACTATCGGCAATAAACAAAAATGTAATATGCCGACAAGTTGAATTTGAAGGTAATACGATATTTTTATCGATCGCGGTTTTAAGTATCGATCGCGGTTTTAAGTAACATGAATATTTTATAATAATGTGTTTTTGTAAAGGCATAACTTTAATTATTAATTTCGTCTACCAATATTATTTAGTATAAGTTTATTTAGTCTACCAAAAGTTATCAGAATTTAATGATGAAGACAAAGCAGTTTTCACTCGGGGTTTTGGCTATGCTAATGTTTTTATTTATCACAATAAATTGTACTTAGTTAATACCAACCGTATTCATTTCAGATAATATGTCCATCTCGCAAACAAAAACAAATAAAAATAAACATCTGGCAGTGAGTCAGGCATCCCACGACCCAAGAAAACTGTACGCCGATGACAAACGTTCCCAAGCTTGACCTGCGAACGATTGAACTGATAGCAGGATGCGCAGAACTGTCTACGCAGTTCGCCGGCGCAGGTTGTGTCTGGCTTAAGTTAAATTTGCGGCGGGCCTAAAGATTGGATAAGGCCCGGCGCAAATTGAACCTAAGCGAGAAACAACCTGCGTCGGCGACCTGCGTAGACAGTAATGCGCATCCTACTATCAGTTCATGCGTTCGCAGGTCTCGCTTGGGAACGTTTGTCATCGGCGTACAGTTTTCTTGGGCTGTGGGACGCGTGACTCACCGCCAGATGTTTATTTTTACGTGTTTTTGTTTGCGAGATGGAATTATCTGAAATAAATAAAAGTATTAGCATAGTCAACACCCCGAGTGAAAACTGCGTTGTCTTTGTCATTAAATTCTGATAACTTTTGGTAGACGTAAGCGGCGATACGAAATTAATAATCAAAGCTATACCTTTACAAAATCACAATATTAGAAAAATAAGTAAAAAATGATTCATATTACTTAAAACCGCGACCAATAAAAATATCGTGTTACCCTCAAGTTCAACTTGTCGGCATATTATATTTTTGTTTATTACATCATTTTTTTTATTACAAATTAAAAACGAAATATGCAGATAGTGTTATTTTTTATGATCGATCAGTAGCGGAGGTATTATGAATTATGACCTGCAGTAATTGTAAATGATTGCGATCCTGCAGTAATTGTAAACGATTGTGATCCGAGCAGTAAATTGAGGAATATGAGTTATGACCGAGCAGTAGGGGAGAGATTGTTTTAAAATTATGTGCAGAAATAAAACACTCAGTGTAAGATATATTTTTATGCACCCGCTTATGATCAAATTCGATGTTTTAGAAAGTCATACCACTACGACTACTAGGGACGGGTAAGATATTTTTAAAACGTTACTAGTTACAAGTAAGGAAATACCGATTTTAAGTTGCCTACTCAATTCAGTACAAGGATCAGATGCATCAGTATTTTGTAAACAGTATTTGTGCTCAGTACCACTTAGAACCGGTCTCAAAAGTAACCGTTATATGTCCGCACTGATTTTGCCCGTCTCTATTCGCCACGTCGCATCGATGGCCAACAGTTGGGATGGATTGTGTTCAATGTGCCGTGCGCTAGAAAAATAAATGCACGGGTCACCCGTCCTGCCACGCGCCGGCGCTGCGCAGGTTGTGTCTTGCAAAACGACTACTAAGTAGGTAGCAGTTGAAAATGTCTATTTTTATAGAAATTTTATGAGTTTATCTTACCAACAGTTTCAAAAACTGTTGAAACTAATGGAATCTTAATTTACAAAGTGTGAAATATAGAAGAAAAAACCTATTTCTCAAATAAAAGTAGAAATAACATTGTGATATATTGCTACTGGTGATAGTTTAGCTGATTTGAAATATTTATACATAACAAATACATAGTTGGAAAGCGGTAAGTAAACTATGGCTGTCAATTTCTAGCAACCGCTTGCCGAAAAGTAGCAAGTGTACTTTCCTGTTGTTTACAGATGGCAAATTTAGTAGCTGTAAGTACTTTCAGCCAGTAAACTTGTCAAGTGTAAATGTAAATTTAGGCGATTCTTACACTTTAATGAGTAAAAGTACTTCAGATCTCTTATTTATGAGAGTCCTTACTCGTGACAGGAAATTTTCTTGTGGTCTTTCGCTGGTATAGATATCTTCAGAAAACTCTCTTTTTATTTTCAGAATGTTCTGTTTATCTGTTATTGTCTTTCCGTCTGTGCCTCTCAGTTTGCATATTTTTTACTTTGTGTCTTCTTCTTCTTTACCTGCCATCTCCGCGACTAAGGTTGGCAATCATCATTGCTATTTTAACTTTTGACACTACAGCCCGAAAGAGTTTAATTGAGCTGAATCAAACCCATTCTCTGAATTTCTTAGCCAGGACATTTTTCTTCTACCTATGCTGCGCCTTCCTTTAATCTTTCCCTATATTATTAATTTGGGGAGTTCATATTTGTCACCACGTGAGTGGTTTATTTTGTGTGAGTTATCTTTTTATTCCCTTTAAGCCTTTTTCCTCTTCCACTGTTTGAGTAATTACATTAGTATTATAATACATCTTCTTATTTTTTTTCTAATTTCTGCTGAAATTCTTTTATTTAGTTTTCAATATTCTTTTTTTTTCCTTTCCTTTCACGCTTAGATTTCAACGTATTTCCATTAGAATTTTTGTACCTTTAATAATCTTTCCACTTTTGGTGCCGTTTATCTTGAAAAATTTGAGATGTGTGTGTTTAATGAGAATTTTATTAATTTATTGTGATCATAGATATACATATACTAAATTTACAATCAAGATGCAGTAGAAATAAACACAGCAAGACACGTTAAATGCTACTAGGAGCACTCCCGAATCATAATTTACATTTTAAATCCAAAAATCATGATTTTCAAAGTTTATACTTTGTAAGTTATGACTCGGGAGTCCTAGTAGCATTTAACGTGTCTTGATTTGTTTATTTCTACTGCATCTTGATTGTAAATTTAGATTAGAGGTTCGGGATTATTGCTATGTAAACTTTCCGCTATATTTTTGTGTGTATGCTTCTGGTTGATTTGCAAGGTTACACACTATGCGCTTGAAAAATTTGTGTTTTGCCTGTTAATACACACTGACCAGCACGAAAAACGGGCACTCCACAAAATGGGATGTCTCTAAAATCGAAATGTTGATGTCTCGAATTTGCTAAACCTGTTATCCGATTGAACTGATTTTTTTTAACATGCTGAAGCCGTATTATCTATCGATATTTAACGATTTATCACTGTAACAATATTGTTGCTAGATTGGTACATTGTCATTGAATAGCGGGTGTACCCATCATGCTGTGTTTTTTTCTCAAAGTTCACAACACCCTGTGGAATATTCTAGCATTTATATTATAGATGTTATTAAAACCCGACGCTATAGTTGGGTAACAAAATTTATAAATTTTATAAAATACTGAAATTACCGGGTGTCCACGTATATTTTCCCCCATTTTAACTGCCTATAACTTCCAAACGGCTTAAGATAGAAATATGCGGTTTTCGATGAAATGTTTTATTTTAGTAAAAGTTTTGTCTGAATGGATTGAATTTTTTATATCGCTTTCAAATACGAAAAGAAAAATGGCGGATTTTTGAAAAAAACGTTGTTGACTTTTTTTTAATGGAATACCCAGTATATTTTTTTTGTAAATTGAAAGAAAGGTCATTCACCTATCCAGCGATATAAAGTTTTTCAAAATCGGTTGTCAAATCACTAAGTAATTAATTTTTAAAATGAGCGGTGCAACGTGGATATCACATACGTAAATAACATAACTAAGCAAAATGATATTATGTTATGTGATTTCCACATTGCATCTTTCATTTTAAAAATTATTTACTCAGTCATTTGACAACAGATTTTAAAAAATTTAATATCGCTGGATAGGTAAATGACCGTTTTTTCAAGCTACGAAAAATATACTGGGTGTTTCAATAAAAAAAGTCAACAACGTTGAACAATATCCCTTCGTTGGCTCAGTGTAGATAGTCTTTAAGTTGTGATGGAAACACCAAATAATAGTAGCAGAGTTTATTGATGAGACTTACACTATGGATGTTGACCCGGGGTACTTTGAGTAAAGACTTAAATGATGAGCGTTGAAGACAATCACTCGCGTTAATGAATTAATAATAATTGAATTTCTAGACAAGAGATCTTAGTTTTATATAAGTTTAAATTGGGTCAATGTAAACACGGGCCCCGCGTGATTTTGTGTATCTAATTAAGGTAAATGGTTTATCTTATGTCAGCAACTTTTGGCTGATGTCCAAATTATATTATTGATAATTGACCAAATGTGTATGTAATTTAATTAATTACGTGTGTGTGTTTAATAGCAAATAAATGCATTCGATCTACTGGGTGATAAAATGATACTGTCCAATTTCGGATATGAATACTGAATACTTGATATTGGACATACTGCGGAATCGGGCAAAAACTGGCCCAAGTGTCAATACTCAAAGTTTACATATAAGTATTACATAAAATAGTCAAATTCAAACATGTTAATAAATAAATAGTTTAAGAATAATCAACAATCTTCCAACCGTACTCTAGCTATCAATGTCCGACTCTATCTCTAGATTAAAATTAGGGCAATTGGATGAAATTGTGGAGAGTGGGATGTCGGCCTTTGAAGTCGACGGTACATTGTTATGCCGATTACTACTTAATACAGGTACTTCCTGTTCGTTAGTCTGAGTATGTGGATTCCCTGAACGACATAGTCGTACAACAGGACGGTATTTCCATAACGTGAGTATCCCAATTATTACCATTATGCGTCATTTCTTGTTCTAGACTTTCCTCCTCAAGTAACGCGTGACGTAGCTCTCCTCCTGGTATGTCCAGGTAGGTGTTTAGAGGCATGTTAAACCTGCGGGGTGTCCTCGCCACCAATTGGGCCACGGGAGTGATTGGCGCCTTCAGGTAGCTTGTTACCGCTCTCTCCATCCCACTGTTAGTGGGGAGTAATGTAATATTTTTCGTTTGGGCGATACATTTGGGTGAAAGTTTCAGGAATGTGACTCGTTCCAGTACTCTTTCGCTCCAATTTCCATCGCAAATAATGGATATGTGTATCGTGACTGGCGTGATAACGAGCCAGAGGTTGGGGGTACCCATCTTACTCCATTGAGCTGTCTGTATTGTCCTGGCTACCACTGGACATGTGCTATTCTTAGATCGCTCATAAATTTCTTCAAGTATGCAGTTTGGATACCCATGTTCCTTATAGCCGTTGGTGAGCACGCTATCTGCGTCTTTGTCAACAGTAAACATCTTTCCCTATCTTCTGCGGTCAATTCGAAGTAGTGCAGTGTGTTATAATCTACGACCAGTAGATTCCTTGGGGCGACAAATGTGCGCAACACCGACCCCTCAACGTTAAGTGGTATGGCCGTGACTTTCAGCATGCTGTACTTAATTTTCCCTGTCACTATGAAATAGCCGATGACTGTTATATATCTGTCGTCATGACTGACTTATGTTTCTATAATGGGCTGTCGTCGTATTTCGACCCCTTGTGACAGTATCTGCCCTGCTTTCTCTATCAATTTGGTTATCTCACCCGGTTTCACTATATCAATGAAGTGTCCGTGGTTATAGTGAAGGCTTAATATTCCCTCGTAAAATTGAGTATATTCGTTTATGAATTCCATAACTTGCAACGCTATCGTTTGTATTCGCAACGTGCTATATTCGGTTTCTAGTCTCTGTGCTTTGTCTTCTACTTCGTTAAGTCTTTTAGATATTTCTTGTAGGCCTGTGATTAGTGCTTTGTTAAACTTGTTCATTTGCTCGTTTATCCTGTTCTCTGTGTGATTGATTGATGTTATTGTTTCTAACATTATCTTCGCTTGATGCTGTGATCCCTTTATTAGCTCCTTTTGGTTATGGTCTAATGCTTCAATGTTACTGTAGGCTTCGTCATTGACTCCAAATACTGAGGTTAATATTGTTCCTAATATTCCTCTTCTTTCCCTTGCTTTTATTTCTACTGTCAACCCCTCGCTTACTGATTCCGCCTTTCTTTGTCCTTCCTCTAACTTCCCTATTATATCCTTACAATTCACGATTTTTATATCCTGACACAGTTCTCGTACTCCTTGTATCATATTTCCTATTAGTTGGTGCTCTGTTCGAATTCTTCCCTTTTCTAGTAACACCTTTATTCGAAATGTTCCCCGGTCTATAACGACCTCTCCAAGATCTTCTGTGAAAAATCCTGGTTCCGGATTATATATTTTATACGGTTCTGCCTTTATGGGTTTTAACATCGTTAAAAACATTATAGCTACTAGTATTTTCTTCCATCTTAGTGCTGCTGCCTTCTTCGGCTTTTCCTGTTTCTCTTCTTCCAGTCGTATTAGTTTATGTATGGGTCTTTTTGTCAGTTTCCCGTTCGCCTTTCTCACTGTTACGACTCTGGTTAGTCCCTCCGCTCCAGGGTGTGTTTCTGTTACCCTCGCTAATGGCCATCTGCCTGGAGGTGTATCTTCTTCTTTTATTATAACTATTTCTTCTTCTTTTATGTTAGAGTGCGCCTTATGCCATCTATTTCTCTGTTGTAATTGGTGCAGGTATTCCTGTTTCCAAATTTTCCAGAAGTCTCTTTTTATTTTCTCCAATAATCTCCACCTCGTCGGCATTTTCAAATAAGTCGTAAGCTCTTCTTCCCGATTTGGTGATATAATTTCTCTCCCTATAAGGAAGTGAGCTGGTGTCAGGGCTATTTTCCCTTCAGGGTCTTCTGATGACCCACATAATGGTCTCGAGTTCATACATGCTTCTATTTGTGTCAGCACCGTACTCAATTCTTCATATGTTAGAACTGTTTCCCCGATGATTCTTTTCAAGTGATATTTCATTATCCGCACAGCGCTCTCCCATAGTCCTCCGAAATGTGGTGCATATGCAGGTATGACATGCCATTGGGTACCTAGCGCCAGTAATCCTTGTTTTATCTCGTCATCTATTTTTTGATTTTCTTTTTTCAACAAATTTGCTGTTCCTACGAATGTGGTTCCGTTATCGCTGTATACGTTGTTGCACTGTCCTCTGCGTGCCGTAAATCTCTTGAACGCCGCGATGAATGCATCCGTAGACATATCGCTTACAACTTCGAGGTGTACTGCCTTCGTTGACAGACACACAAATACTGAGATGTAGCCCTTATAGCTCCTCTGTCCTCTGCCTCTCGTGGTACTTATTTTTATTGGCCCGGCATAATCTATCCCTGTGTTAGTAACGGGATGACTCGGGTTCACTCTGTCTTTCGGTAGATCTCCCATTAATTGTTGTGCTGCTTGGCTTTTATACCTCCTGCACCTTAAGCATTTTGCTAGATGATCTTTCACGGTTCTTCTGCCGTTGATTATCCAGTATTTCCTTTTTATATACTGTAGTGTTTGTTGTAATCCGCTATGTAGATTTTTTGCGTGACTATCTGCTATAAGTAACTTTGTTAATGCACTATCCTTTGACAAAATTATCGGATGTTTTTCTCCGTACTTTAGATTCGTGTGTCTCAGTCTTCCGGTGACTCTTAGAATTCCTTGTCTATCCAGGAATGGTACCAATGACGCTAATTTATTTTTCTTGTCTAACTGCTGTTTCTTCTCCAGCTTCTTTATTTCTTGTTTGAAGTAGGCGTGCTGTGTGTGCTTTATCACCTTTAATAGCGTTTCCTCTAATTCTTGGACTGTCAGCTGACTTTGTCCACTGTCCTTCTTTTTTCTGCATTTGTCTGCAAATCTCCTACAGTATGCAAGTATTCTTCTCATTCTTTCTAAATTTGAGAATCTCCCGCATATGTCCTCCTTTATCGTTGTCGTGTGCACCGTTATTTTCGTTTTGACTTCCTCCTCATTTGTCTCTGGTATTTCTTCTGATTCCTGCGTTAAAGTTTTGTTACTAGTCAGCCAAGTTGGTCCCTTCCACCATAGCTCTGCTTCTAATAATTCTGATGCGGTACTTCCACGTGAGAGGATGTCCGCTGGGTTTTCCTTCGTATCTACCTTATGCCAATTTTTCGGTCCTATAACGCCTCTTATTTCCTCTACTCTGTTGGCGACGAACATTTTCCACCTTTTTGATGATCCCCTTATCCAAGCCAGGGTTATCATTGAGTCAGACCATGCATATACCTCAATGTTTTCCCTATTCAATGCTTGTAGGGTTTTCTTCATTAAATTTGCTAATAGCACCGCGGCACACAACTCGAGCCTCGGTAATGTCGTTTTTCCTTTCAATGGTGCGACTTTCGATTTTGCTATCATTAGATTCGTTTTGATTTCTGGGCCTAACACCCTTGAGTAGATTACCGCTCCATATCCTTTCATAGATGCATCTGCAAATCCATGTAGTTCTACTCTGTTTGTCTTGCTTAAGTTGTTCCACCTGGGCAATGTTATTTTCTCCAGATTTACTAATTGCGCCTGGTATGTATTCCACCTGCTTTGTTGGTTGCTAGTTAATTCTTTATCCCAACTGGTTTTTTGCTCCCATAATTCCTGTATGAACATTTTCGCCTGAATTACCACAGGTGCTATCCACCCTAGTGGGTCGTATAGTTTTGCTACTTCTGACAGTACGTGTCTTTTCGTTATTTTCTTTGCAGTCGTTATCCCTATTTTGAATGTGATTATATCTTCTTTAGGGGACCAGTGTATTCCTAACGTTTTCCGTACTTCTTCTTGTTTGAATGCCTTGGAGTCTACGTTCCTCATTTCCTCCGGTACGTTCTCCATTATTTTTTCTTCGTTGCTCAACCATTTTCCGAGAATGAAACCTCCTTTTCTGAACAGTTGTATTAATTCCTTTTGGGCTATTTCTGCTTCCTGCACTGTCTCCGCTCCTCCTAGTATATCGTCTACATACATGTTTTCTTTTACAATTTTCGATGCCAACGGGAACCTCGCTCCTTCGTCTTCTTGTAATTGCTGTATTGTTCTCAACGCTAAAAATGGTGCTGCGGCCGTGCCGTATGTCACCGTCGTTAAGTTATATTCTTGTATTGGGTCCTTTGTGTCCTTTCTCCACAAAATTTTTTGATATTTTTGGTCTCCTTCTGCCATTCTGATTTGTCTAAACATTTTTTCCAAATCCGCTGAGTATGCTACCTTATTGGATCTCCATCGTAATAGTATCTTGTTGTAATTTCGGCCCTGTGTGCATAATATCATTCAGCCTTACTGCCGATGAGCTTTTACTTGATGCATCAAACACGGCTCTTATTTTCGTTGTAGTACTGTCCTCTTTTCTCACTGGATGATGAGGTAGGTAGCACCCATCTCCCTGGTTTTCTCCTATTACCATATGACCTTGGTTTTCATAATCTTCCATGAATTGTCTGTAATTCGCTTCTAATCAATGGTAATTCCATCCTAGTTTGGTGTTTTGACTCAGGAGTCCATTACTTATTCTGTGCATCCCTTCTGTCAATATGTAACTGTATTCTTTTACTCCTAGTAGTAAGTCTATTTTCCCTACCTTGTAATATCTTGGATCTGCCAGTATTGCATTTTTCTCGTTATAGTCCGGTAGAATTATATCCTGTTCCGGTAATTTCCTTGTTATCTTCGGTAATACTAGTGCTTCTATTTCCATCTCGAAGTCACTTTCGTAATGAGTTTCGATTAAAAGTTTCATACTCCAATTGGCTGTTTTTTCTCCTGACGAGCCTATCCCGGATATGGTCGCCTGTATGGGCTTCCTTGTTGTTCCTAGCGTCGTCGCAGCTTGTTCCGTTATAAATGCGCATTGTGACCCTTGGTCGATTAATGCTCTCATTATGTGTGAATCTCCTTTCGCATCTCTTATGCGTACAACAGCTGTCGCTAGTAATGCTTCACCTTCCTTATGGCTTGCACAGTTTACTGAATTCTGTCCTCTTTGGTGGTCGTTGATATTCCTATGCCCATTGGTATCTTGTGTATTTTCTCGCCTTCCGTTATTTTGTGCTCTGGCGTTGTATGGATTATTATTTCCTCCTCTGTACCTATTAGCTTGATACCCGCTTCTTCTATTATTCGAATCTCTTCCATTTCTTTCTTGTGTTTGTTCTCCTTTCGTTTCATTGGAGTTTCTTTTGTTGCCTGTGGTTCCTTTCTCATAATGCAACATATGGTGATGGTCTTCGCCACAGTGTCTGCACCTATATTGTACATAACATTGTTTTTCTTTTTTATGTGCTAGGCAGTTTGCACACAATCCTTTTTCTTTTATCATCCTGTTTCGGTCTCGTACATTGAGTTCCTGAAATTCTCTGCAGTTCGGTACTCCGTGATCTCCGTTGCATATCACGCAACGTGTTCTTGGTTTCCTCCCAGATCCTCCTTGCTTCTCTTGTCTTTTTTCTGACTCCAGCAGTTCCAGTGTCTGGAATCTTCGCTGTAAGAATGTTTGTGTCGATTTGTACGTCGGTATCTCTCTACTGTCTCCAACGTGGTTTTCGTACAGCCTCCTGGTTTTATTGTCCCATTTCGTTATGATAATTCGGGCTACCAATGGGCTCCACGCTTCCGTGTCTGTTCCTAACCCTCCTATGGCTTCCAGACTTTCGTGGAAGGTGTCATGTAGTGATTTCAATGCTCTAGCAGAAGATTCCTTTACTTCCTGTGCTAGTAGCATCCTGTCTATCAATTTAAACAATATCATCCTTGGATTCTCATATCTATCTTTTAGCATGTTCCAGGCCACTTCGTAGTTGGCCTCGGATATGTTTAAGTGTTGTATCATTCTGTTGGCTTCCCCTCTTAGTTGAGTTTTTAGGTACTGCATTTTTTCTGCGTTTGATAACTGGTCATTTTCATGTATTACTTTAGTAAACAGATCGTGGAAAGTTCTCCACGTCTCATACCTGCCTTCATACACAGGGATTTTTACCTGCGGTAATGTCACACCGTCCCTCCTCTGTGTGCTTTCTGGCCGTTGCATTCCTGGCCTTATTTTCTTCAAGGTTTCCCTGACTCTCCTCTTTAGTTGATTTATTCTCTCTACTTCTCCATTATCTATAGCGTCTAGTTCCTCATTTACTGCTGCTTCAATTATTAGTGTATTCACCTTTTCCATGTATTCTCTTAACTCTGACTGCAGCTCTTCATCCTCCTGCAAATCTTGTTCATTTTCTGGCCGTAATAATTCCTCGATTCTTTGCTTCCTTATCTGTATCTCCTTTACTTTCGGTGCTTTTCCTCTTTTCAGCACCCTTCCATATTCTTCCAACAGGGTTTTCCCCTCAATATATGTCTTAAATACCTGATCATGGTATTTTGTTTCAAAATATTTTTCTTTCGTTATACCTCCTTCTAGCAGCTTTTCGTGGTTATTCAGAAATTTTGCCCAATATTCTTCTAATTTTTCCTGTCTATCCCGGATGTATTGTTGAGTCCTCCGAGATTGAGAATCCTTTTTAGTATTTGAAACTAGTTTCGCTAATTCTGCTCCTATCTCCGCTTGCTTAACGTATACACTTTTCATGGTTATTTTTATAAAATTTTAAATTCAGCGGTAAATATATTAAACAATATGAACTGTATTTTATTTATTAAGCAATGTACTTAAATATGCCTATAATGTCTGGCTAATTGGCTAGTCCAAGGCCATCAAATTCACACAAAAAAAATATCTGCTTATTAACAATTATATTTATTTAAAAGACTAAGTTTTCACTCTAATGGCATATAACATATCCCACCAGAATGAAAACAATGGGAACCTTCTCTGGTTACACCTCCGAGGCTTCTACAATTTGCAAGCCATACGGATGCTGAGACTAAGGAAGATGAGGGAATTCTACAATTTACAATTCACGTCACATCTGCTCAGCGCGGTAAAGTTCCAACGAGACTGGTTCCCTTCATACTCCACACAGAGTAAATGTAAATCAAAAATGAATAACCATTTTCAATTTCGTTGCAAAACGAAAATACAGCCGAACCATATTCCAGTCCAATCAGAGAGTGCTGCAAGCACCTCTACCGGTTTCGAAACTTATTAGTCTCTCATCAGGAGGCACATATGCTGCTCTCCCTGATCCAACCAAAACAAACCCCAGCGTGCAGTCCCGAATTGCAACGAACGAAATGGCATAGATGCCCTAGCGGCAACTGCTAGCAAAAGACTAAGTTTTCACTCTAATGGCATATAACATATCCCACCAGAATGAAAACAATGGGAACCTTCTCTGGTTACACCTCCGAGGCTTCTACAATTTGCAAGCCATACGGATGCTGAGACTAAGGAAGATGAGGGAATTCTACAATTTACAATTCACGTCACATCTGCTCAGCGCGGTAAAGTTCCAACGAGACTGGTTCCCTTCATACTCCACACAGAGTAAATGTAAATCAAAAATGAATAACCATTTTCAATTTCGTTGCAAAACGAAAATACAGCCGAACCATATTCCAGTCCAATCAGAGAGTGCTGCAAGCACCTCTACCGGTTTCGAAACTTATTAGTCTCTCATCAGGAGGCACATATGCTGCTCTCCCTGATCCAACCAAAACAAACCCCAGCGTGCAGTCCCGAATTGCAACGAACGAAATGGCATAGATGCCCTAGCGGCAACTGCTAGCAAAAGACTAAGTTTTCACTCTAATGGCATATAACATATCCCACCAGAATGAAAACAATGGGAACCTTCTCTGGTTACACCTCCGAGGCTTCTACAATTTGCAAGCCATACGGATGCTGAGACTAAGGAAGATGAGGGAATTCTACAATTTACAATTCACGTCACATCTGCTCAGCGCGGTAAAGTTCCAACGAGACTGGTTCCCTTCATACTCCACACAGAGTAAATGTAAATCAAAAATGAATAACCATTTTCAATTTCGTTGCAAAACGAAAATACAGCCGAACCATATTCCAGTCCAATCAGAGAGTGCTGCAAGCACCTCTACCGGTTTCGAAACTTATTAGTCTCTCATCAGGAGGCACATATGCTGCTCTCCCTGATCCAACCAAGACAAACCCCAGCGTGCAGTCCCGAATTGCAACGAACGAAATGGCATAGATGCCCTAGCGGCAACTGCTAGCAAAAGACTAAGTTTTCACTCTAATGGCATATAACATATCCCACCAGAATGAAAACAATGGGAACCTTCTCTGGTTACACCTCCGAGGCTTCTACAATTTGCAAGCCATACGGATGCTGAGACTAAGGAAGATGAGGGAATTCTACAATTTACAATTCACGTCACATCTGCTCAGCGCGGTAAAGTTCCAACGAGACTGGTTCCCTTCATACTCCACACAGAGTAAATGTAAATCAAAAATGAATAACTATTTTCAATTTCGTTGCAAAACGAAAATACAGCCGAACCATATTCCAGTCCAATCAGAGAGTGCTGCAAGCACCTCTACCGGTTTCGAAACTTATTAGTCTCTCATCAGGAGGCACATATGCTGCTCTCCCTGATCGTGTATTTTCGTTTTGCAACGAAATTGAAAATGGTTATTCATTTTTGATTTACATTTACTCTGTGTGGAGTATGAAGGGAACCAGTCTCGTTGGAACTTTACCGCGCTGAGCAGATGTGACGTGAATTGTAAATTGTAGAATTCCCTCATCTTCCTTAGTCTCAGCATCCGTATGGCTTGCAAATTGTAGAAGACTCGGAGGTGTAACCAGAGAAGGTTCCCATTGTTTTCATTCTGGTGGGATATGTTATATGCCATTAGAGTGAAAACTTAGTCTTTTGCTAGCAGTTGCCGCTAGGGCATCTATGCCATTTCGTTCGTTGCAATTCGGGACTGCACGCTGGGGTTTGTTTTGGTTGGATCAGTATTTTCGTTTTGCAACGAAATTGAAAATGGTTATTCATTTTTGATTTACATTTACTCTGTGTGGAGTATGAAGGGAACCAGTCTCGTTGGAACTTTACCGCGCTGAGCAGATGTGACGTGAATTGTAAATTGTAGAATTCCCTCATCTTCCTTAGTCTCAGCATCCGTATGGCTTGCAAATTGTAGAAGCCTCGGAGGTGTAACCAGAGAAGGTTCCCATTGTTTTCATTCTGGTGGGATATGTTATATGCCATTAGAGTGAAAACTTAGTCTTTTGCTAGCAGTTGCCGCTAGGGCATCTATGCCATTTCGTTCGTTGCAATTCGGGACTGCACGCTGGGGTTTGTTTTGGTTGGATCAGGGAGAGCAGCATATGTGCCTCCTGATGAGAGACTAATAAGTTTCGAAACCGGTAGAGGTGCTTGCAGCACTCTCTGATTGGACTGGAATATGGTTCGGCTGTATTTTCGTTTTGCAACGAACTTGAAAATGGTTATTCATTTTTGATTTACATTTACTCTGTGTGGAGTATGAAGGGAACCAGTCTCGTTGGAACTTTACCGCGCTGAGCAGATGTGACGTGAATTGTAAATTGTAGAATTCCCTCATCTTCCTTAGTCTCAGCATCCGTATGGCTTGCAAATTGTAGAAGCCTCGGAGGTGTAACCAGAGAAGGTTCCCATTGTTTTCATTCTGGTGGGATATGTTATATGCCATTAGAGTGAAAACTTAGTCTTTTGCTAGCAGTTGCCGCTAGGGCATCTATGCCATTTCGTTCGTTGCAATTCGGGACTGCACGCTGGGGTTTGTTTTGGTTGGATCAGGGAGAGCAGCATATGTGCCTCCTGATGAGAGACTAATAAGTTTCGAAACCGGTAGAGGTGCTTGCAGCACTCTCTGATTGGACTGGAATATGGTTCGGCTGTATTTTCGTTTTGCAACGAAATTGAAAATGGTTATTCATTTTTGATTTACATTTACTCTGTGTGGAGTATGAAGGGAACCAGTCTCGTTGGAACTTTACCGCGCTGAGCAGATGTGACGTGAATTGTAAATTGTAGAATTCCCTCATCTTCCTTAGTCTCAGCATCCGTATGGCTTGCAAATTGTAGAAGCCTCGGAGGTGTAACCAGAGAAGGTTCCCATTGTTTTCATTCTGGTGGGATATGTTATATGCCATTAGAGTGAAAACTTAGTCTTTTGCTAGCAGTTGCCGCTAGGGCATCTATGCCATTTCGTTCGTTGCAATTCGGGACTGCACGCTGGGGTTTGTTTTGGTTGGATCAGGGAGAGCAGCATATGTGCCTCCTGATGAGAGACTAATAAGTTTCGAAACCGGTAGAGGTGCTTGCAGCACTCTCTGATTGGACTGGAATATGGTTCGGCTGTATTTTCGTTTTGCAACGAAATTGAAAATGGTTATTCATTTTTGATTTACATTTACTCTGTGTGGAGTATGAAGGGAACCAGTCTCGTTGGAACTTTACCGCGCTGAGCAGATGTGACGTGAATTGTAAATTGTAGAATTCCCTCATCTTCCTTAGTCTCAGCATCCGTATGGCTTGCAAATTGTAGAAGCCTCGGAGGTGTAACCAGAGAAGGTTCCCATTGTTTTCATTCTGGTGGGATATGTTATATGCCATTAGAGTGAAAACTTAGTCTTTTGCTAGCAGTTGCCGCTAGGGCATCTATGCCATTTCGTTCGTTGCAATTCGGGACTGCACGCTGGGGTTTGTTTTGGTTGGATCAGGGAGAGCAGCATATGTGCCTCCTGATGAGAGACTAATAAGTTTCGAAACCGGTAGAGGTGCTTGCAGCACTCTCTGATTGGACTGGAATATGGTTCGGCTGTATTTTCGTTTTGCAACGAAATTGAAAATGGTTATTCATTTTTTTTTTATATTTATTTACTATAATATTTACAATAATTTAACAAAATGAATAAGTTACTAAAAATTGCACTTTGGAACGCCAACGGGCTTGCCAAACATTGTCTTGAGGTAAAAACTTTCATCATTAGTCACGAAATTGATATAATGTTAATATCAGAAACTCACTTCACAAGTAGAAGCTACTTTAAAATACCTAACTACACAACTTACAATACTAGACACCCAGATGGTACAGCCCATGGTGGAACTGCTATTATAATCAAAAACAATATCAAACACTATGAGACTAATGACTTTAAAAAAGACTACTTGCAGGCTACTAACATAGTTATTGAAGATTGGCATGGCTCACTAACAATCTCTGCAGTCTATTGCCCACCAATACACAAGATAAAAAAAGAACAATTTGAAGAATTTTTTAAAACATTGGGTAACAGATTCCTGGCTGGAGGAGATTACAACTCTAAACATACACATTGGGGATCAAGATTAATCACCCCAAAAGGACGACAGCTTCTAGCGGCTATGAATAGTAACAACTACTCGTATATTTCCAGTGGTGAACCTACTTATTGGCCAACCGACGTGAACAAAATACCCGATCTACTTGACTTCTGCATAACAAAGGGAATTCCAAAAAGATCGCAAAGAATTGAATCTTGCTTTGACCTTTCCTCGGATCACTCGCCTGTATTAATCACGATAAGTACTGAACTTGTTGAGGTACAGCTACCACCGAAACTGGACAACAAATATACGGATTGGGAAAGGTTTCGGCGGGTGATTGAGGACAACCTAAACCTAAACATACCTTTAAAAACAAACTATGAAATAGATGAAGCCATACAAAATTTTAACGTAATTATACAGAAAGCAATCTGGCAAACAACACCCCTAAAAAACACGACGCTCATGAAACAAGAGCTACCAAACATAATCAGACAAAAAATCAAAGAAAAACGATATTTAAGAAAAACATGGCAAAGAACGCACGCGCCTCAGGACAAAACCAGACTCAACCAGGCTACACTTCAACTTAAAACTCTCCTAAATAACTACAAAAACGATGGGATTAAAGAATATCTTAGCAACCTATCAGCAACAGAAATTACAGACTATTCTCTATGGAAGGCTACGAAAAAATTTAAACGACCTCAATCAAGCAACCCTCCTATTCGCGCAGAAAACGGCGAATGGGCCAAAAGCAATAAAGAAAAATCAGAAGTGTTTGCAAAATATCTCACAGACGTCTTTCAACCTTTCCCTGCTGAGAATAATCAAAACTTTGAAGCATCCATCCAACAATTTTTAGAATTTCCATACCAGTTAGAACTTCCACCGGAAAAGTTTAAGGTAAATGAAGTGATCAAAATAATACAAAATCTTAAATCGAAAAAGTCCCCAGGCTTCGATCTTATATCCAGTAAAATTATTAAACAACTACCCAGGAAAGGAATTGTGTACCTCACTCAATTATTCAATGCAGTATTAAGAACCGCATATTTCCCTCTCCTCTGGAAAGTCGCAAAAATTATACTAATTCCCAAACCAGGAAAGCCGCTGGAAAATGTCAAATCATATCGACCCATAAGCTTACTGCCGATAGTGTCAAAGATCCTAGAAAAACTGATACTCTCAAGAATTCAACCACTCCTATCAGATCGAGAACTAATCCCTGCACACCAGTTTGGATTCAGATCCCAACACGCAACCATAGAACAGGTTCATCGGATATGCAGAACTGTTAATCAAGCATTGGAAGACAAAATGTACTGCACTGCCGCTTTTCTAGACATCTCGCAAGCATTCGATAAAGTCTGGCACACAGGCCTTCTATACAAATTAAAAAATATGCTTCCTCTCACTCACTTCCTAATTTTAAAATCCTACCTCCATAACCGTTACTTTTTTGTACAACATAGAGATGAGTGCACGTCTCTATTTCCAGTTGGATCTGGAGTTCCACAGGGCAGTGTTCTGGGGCCAGTGTTATACCTATTGTACACAGCAGACTTACCAACAAACTTTCAAACCACTACAGCTACATATGCAGACGACACAGCAGTGATGTCAGTACATCAGGACCCACGGATAGCTTCTCAACTTCTGCAAACCAGCCTCAACAAAATGCAAACTTGGTTAAAACGGTGGCGTTTTCAAACAAATGAAACAAAGTCGGTTCATATTACCTTCACAAACCGTAAAGGTCACTGCCCGCCTGTATATATCAACAACCACCAACTAAAACAGCAAGCAACAGTCAAATACCTTGGAATGCATCTAGACCAAAGATTAAACTGGAGAACACACATTTTTATGAAGCGTAAACAACTTGGTCTCAAATTACACAATCTTTACTGGCTGATTGGTCACAAATCATCACTTTCGATGAAAAATAAAGTACTTGTCTACAAAGCAATTTTGAAGCCAATATGGACTTACGGGATCCAACTTTGGGGTACTGCATCAAACTCCAATATCGAAATCTTGGAGAGGTTCCAGTCGAAGGTTCTTCGAATAATCACAAATGCCCCATGGTATGTTGCAAATATTATTATTAGACGCGATCTAGAAATTTCAACAGTAAAAGAAGAAATTACCAACTTTGCACAGAAATACGAAGACAGACTGGCACAACATCCAAATGTACTAGCCAGAAACCTGATGAGCCAACCAGTCAGACGGAGACTTAGACGAAATACACCTAGTGATTTACCATCGCGATTTTAGTTATATGTGCCGTAATTCCCAGAGACAAACAATTTTATATCTATGTAAAATATTTGTAAAGAAAATGATTATTGAATCATTTTCTCCAAGTCACCTACACTAGTGGTCACAACATTTACTTATTGTAACTTGTTTTACAGATTGTAAATAAATTAGGACGTTAAATAAAAAAAAAAAAAAAAATTTACTATACCTTTACTATCACGCTCTCTCGTAAGCCAGAATGTATATACATAAAAATGTAATTGTATGCCCTTGTCAAGTTTGCAATTTTTCAACGTTACCGTAGGTCGCTTGCCTGACTAAGTGATTTCTGTTTGTAAATAAACTGAATAGTATTACGATTTCACTAACGCTAAAATTGAAATTCTTTGGTTGGATAATTTAATGAACCTTTGTATTTATAAAATATCTGTAAATGATATATGTAATATTAATACTGGAATCTTATTCAAATTTGGCAATTAGATATCTATGTGATTAATTTTTACAGAAATAGGTAAAATATTTTCATTTTCTAAAATACTGAAAATTTAACTGAAATTATTATATAGAGTGGACTTTTATCGTTCTATAAGTTACGTAGTATTTTAATTTTTTCGAAATAAAGTACTTAATTGAAATTAAAGCAAGCTATATGTTTATGAACGTTTCTTTTTTTCAAATTATTTTTCAAATATATTTTTGTCTCTGTATTATTTATATGGTATACATTCTAAAGTACATTATTTTACTATTGATAGAGTGGAGAGTGTTGTTCTAGATTGTTGAATTATAATAAAAATACAAACTTGTTAAATTGTACGATTGTAACAGTTGGAAGATTTTGTAATTATTCAAAAACTTACGTTTTTTTTTTGTTTCCTTAGACGTCTAGGGTCCCTCGCTTCTGGTAGGCTCTGCAATCGGCTCTCGGCTATGGTACTGCTCTTAGCTCTGCAATCGGCTCTCGGCTTTGGTACTGCTCTTAGCTCTGCAATCGGCTCTCGGCTATGGTACTGCTCTTAGCTCTGCAATCGGCTCTCGGCTTTGGTACTGCTCTTAGCTCTGCAATCGGCTCTCGGCTTTGGTACTGCTCTTAGCTCTGCAATCGGCTCTCGGCTTTGGTACTGCTCTTAGCTCTGCAATCGGCTCTCGGCTATGGTACTGCTCTTAGCTCTGCAATCGGCTCTCGGCTTTGGTACTGCTCTTAGCTCTGCAATCGGCTCCCCGCTTTGGTACTGCTCTTAGCTCTGCAATCGGCTCTCGGCTTTGGTACTGCTCTTAGCTCTGCAATCGGCTCTCGTTCTCCCGGGTCTAGTGGTCTCTCTCTGAGGGTGTTGCTGGTGTGGACTGTATAGGCTTTCTCAAACTTCCTTGAAGTATTCTTTTCTCTTTTCTCGATAGGACCATGAACAACTTCCCTTCGTTGGCTCAGTGTAGATGGTCTATAAGTTGTGATGGAAACACCAAATAATAGTAGCAGAGTTTATTGATGAGACTTACACTATGGATGTTGACCCGGGGTACTTTGAGTAGAGACTTAAATGATGAGCGCTGAAGACAATCACTCGCGTTAATGAATTAATAATAATTGAATTTCTAGACAAGAGATCTTAGTTTTATATAAGCTTATTTTATATAAAACCGATATAAAAAATGGTCATTTACCTAAAAACTTGAAAAAACGGTCATTTCCCTATCCAACGATATAATTTTTTTTAAAATCGGTGGTCAAATGACTGAGCAATTAATTTTTAAAATGAGAGATGCAATGTGGAAATCACATATTATGTTATTTAGGTATATGATATCCACGTTGCACCTCTCATTTTAAAAATTAATTACTCAGTGATTTGACAACAGATTTTGAAAAACTTTATAGCGCTGGATAGGTGAATGACTTTTCTTTCAATTTACAAAAAAATATATTGGGTGTTCCATTAAAAAAAAAGTAAACAACGTTTTTTTCAAAAATCCCCCATTTTTCTTTTCGTATTTGAAAGCGATCTACAAAATTCAGTCCATTCAGACAAAACTTTTACTAAAATAAAACATTTCAGCGAAAACCGCATATTTCTATCTTGAGCCGTTTAGAAGTTATAGGCAGTTAAAATGGGGGAAAATATAAGTGGACACCCGGTAATACCCAACTATAGGCTCGGATTTTATTAAAATTCTGTGTTTTGATTCATTCGCTTATGTTGGATAAAAAAAAAGTTAGGTTCTTTAACAACTAGCCATGTTCTTAATCAATAAAAAGTGTTTCTAAATAAGTGCAACAAACTTTAAGAGGTAATTCTGCATTAAAAATAATGACCGTTTGCTTTATAAACATATATGCAAATGCTTCGTTTTGGAGTTATGGGATGTTGAACTTTTTCTTACAAACTGACGATATATTTATTGCTCTAAAACTGGTTGAGATATGCAAATGAAATTCGGTAGGTTTTAAGAGGTAGTTATTGCGCATTTTTTGACATACAATTAAGCATTTTATATTCACCATTGGTGTGCATACAAGCAATATGACAGTTTATATTACCCCTACTTTATTTGCATATTGGAACTGGTTTTAAAGCAATAAATAAATCGTCAGTTTGTAAGAAAAATTTCAACATCCCATATCTCGGAAACGAAGCATTTGCGGACATACGTTTATAAAACCAACTGTCATTATTTTTTTCATAGAGAATTACCCCTTAAATCATGTCGCACTAATTTACAAACATTGTATGAATGGCCAGTATTGATGAAGAACATGGCCAGTTGTTAAAATACCCAACTTTTTTATGGCGCAACATAAGTGAATGAATAAAAAATCAGAATGTTGAGAAAACATAAGGCTATAGTTGGGTTTTTATTGCAGTCTTTTATAACTGCTAGCATATTGTGAACTTTTAGAAAAAAAACACAGTTTGATTCATACACCTGGTATGCAATGAAAATTGACCTGTTGAGCAATACTATTATTACAGAGATATTGTTAAAGAATAAGGCCATAACATATATTAAAAAATAAATCGGACAACAGGTTTAGGAAATTCGAGACATCAAAATTGACCCATTTTTAAGGTGAACGGTTAGCTATGGAGTGTAATTAAAGTAACTTGTTTAATTATTTTCATTTCGGGATACAAATTAGTAGTAATTTTCACAATTTTTTACAATTTTTTACAGAAAAAAGGGGACCAAGCTTATGTTGAACATAACTTGCTTACTTTTGATGATAGAAACTTTTTACAAAAATAAAATTTTTTTAAACACTTTATAAAATTTTGAGTAGTACTTCAATAGTACTTCATACTTTGAATATTTCGCGTTGAAATATTTCATTTGGAATTTGACGAATAATAGCCTATTTTTCATTCAGAGCTACAACTCTGCTTCTACTGGGTATATAGACTTCAAGCATACACATTTTTCATTTTTTGCAGGCTATAGGTATATTTGAGAATATTTTTAACATAACGATGGCTTAACTTGCACAGCGGCTAACTCCGTTTTTTAAACTTTACAGGAACACAAACAAACTTCTTAAAATCACAGAATTGGTATATTGGGTAACTCCTCAATTCACATAGTAAATAGTTACGTTAAAAATGGACAACTCCATCCTCAACATATTATGTTATAACTAGGATATTTCTCACAAAAAGTTATATTATTTCATTAAAACTACTTACCGGTAAAATGGAGTTAGCCGATTTGCAAGTTAAGCCATCGATAAGATATTCACTTTTTTAGTTATTTGCGAAAAACCGTCTAATAACTTTTTTTGTTGTTGTTGAGATATGAACATATTGAGATTCACTCTAAAATAACCAGTATTAGTGCAAAAACTCCATAGGACAAAAGTTGCTTAGAACTAGTCGATTTATCCATTAGATTTATCCATCAAATTCACCCCCAGAGTAAAAGCACACATCGGCACAATCTCACTTTTTTTCTTAGACATAGTACAAGCCGTGCTTTGAATTCGGAGGTTTTGCAATATTTTACCTCTAATGAAATTTTTTTGTCAACCATATTTTGCTTTGTTATAGTCTCCACTGATATATATTTATGACAAAAAATTGGTTTTTATTTTCTGTATCGAGAAAAATTGAGAAGTAATCGGAGTAACCCTCCATAAACATTATGAAAGCTAATTAGCAACTCTTTTATGCTGAAACTATCTTTTGTAAACAGCTTTCCGGTATCTAATCCTAAGCTTTGTTATGAATTATCGTTAACTACATCGCATTCGTCTGATGTCTGCTAGTTAAATTCAAACAATAAAGTATTGTCAACCCAAATCCCAACAATGTTCCGGCTTCTGAGGTTCCGTTGTAGAGGACGTTGAAATAATGCATGCTCAACTAACTCATCACTCTCGAGTTCTAACCTACTTGTCTCTAACTGGTTTATTTTATGTTATAAGCCATCAAGCTTATGCACACTCAAAAACTTATAAAGTATCAGAAATCTCTAACATCATTTATGATTTGGTAATCGATTTTTATACCCAATAATTCAGTTTAATTGTGTTTTTGACTAGGAGAGATTTGGGATTGTTTTGATTTCTTTCTTTCTACATGTATTTTGGGGTGCTGAATCCGAATATGTGGTTTGCGGACAAAATTTTGTGACGCACCATTGAAAAAATTGTACAAAACGAAAAATTTCTGCTTTTCCCCGCTTTTTTGCTTAGATCTCGAAATCTATTAATTTTAACTAAATGGTCTGTTAACAGAAATTAAAATACTTAAAATTCTCTACAAACACCCACTATTTAGTTTTTTATCACACCGTTGGGTCTAAACTGCTAGTTGAAAATGGGCAATTTTCAGCGGTCCATGCAAGACTAACTTTTTAGGCAAGAGAAATATTAGGAATTTATTCGTCTATTAAAAAAAAGAAGTAACGGTTGTCAGGGAAACGAGTCAATATTAAATTTTGGAAAAAGGCAAAAGCTTTTTTATTGAATTATTTACATGAGGTTTTTTATGGAAAATGTTACGGCCACCGCGACGCACACCACCACGTAAAACAACTAGTGGTCATAATTGTTTTGTCAAATGCAGCCTTATTTACGTTCAGGACATGCACAGTGTGAAAACTAGAATGCCACCTGCAGAACATGAGCGTTATCTGGAATAAGTACCTTGACGAGGCTTGTGATAGCACCAAGCGGATAGAATGATTCAGAAGAGCACAAAGATAACAATCTGCTACAATATCATTCACAGAAATTATGGTGCCCACTGTCTCATAGGATTGCTTTCTTGCAAACTCAAAGAATAAGAGCCGGTTGATATATGTTAACAGATAAACTTCATGATACAAACATTTATTCAAAGCAAGCTGTGCAGGATACTGTTATACATTATCACAATTAAAACTGCCCCTGTTCCAGTGTTCCCGTACATCAACGTTTGTCCCACTAGACACCGTTAAGCTGTTAAGGCCATGGGTACATAATTCGCAAATATTTTACGGCTATCCCTACTTTTTCTGTCTTTACATGGCAAATTATGTGTAGTAAAATTCACACTGGTATGGATATGTAAACATTACTAGAATGTCATTCTACTTTAAGGAGATGGCTTTTGAATGTTCTTGGATAACTCTTATTTGTATAATTGCAAATTATTAATTCAGTTAATAAATGTGATAATTTTTTCACTAACTACCTATGTATCCAGTGATTGTAATAATTTATATGTACAACAAAAACTAATACTCAATCGAGAAAAGAGGAAAAGTGTTAAAGTGATTTTTTAATAATATATTGTTATTACTATGGAATGCTTACAATTATTTTGAACATCTTTAACAACAAAATACTTGGATCACAGAATATAACCCTGATGTATTCTCTGCTTGGATCTTCCATAAATAACAAACAATAAATAACTTTTTATTAAGTTCACCTCTTAAATCAATTATTTATCAAATACATTATCAATATTATTTACCCAACAACTCAAAATCTTCCCGGTGCTTTGTCAAATATTTAAAATATTTAAAACTGTCACTGACTTGTCATCATATTCTATTTGACTCAGTGCGTTGTATGACAAAGATAGCGAATGTTTGATTTGGAAAATATCACCACGGACATGGTGTCCATTTTTTTCGAATCCTGAAGAAACTAATGAATGTTTTTAAAAAATTTAAACGCAGAATGAAAGAATAAATTATTATCGAGGGCCGAAAGTCCCTTAGAATAAATAAAATGTTTCTTTTGAATGAGGTATTTGAAATTAAAAATCACACTACGTTTTCTCTTAGTTTTTCACCCCTGTATAACTTATTAAAATAAATATTATAGAAGTTTTCAGGGACTTTCGGCTCTCGGCAATAACGTAATCTTTCATTCTACGTTTAAAATTTTCAAAATACTTATTAGTTTCCTCAGGATTCGAAAAAAATGAATCCCCATTTAAATAGCATTACAGACGAAAATACGTACCCATCCCCTTAACAAATTTTCTGTTTGCTATTAATAAACCTTCTGTTGGTACGCGGGATCCAGGCCTAAATGGTTTTAGTTGCTTGTAGAGATAATTATTGTTTCAACATGCAGTCATATTTCCATTTGCAATAGTATGTAGAAACGGTAACTTCCTAAACAGCAAAATAGGTGTCAGTTGTGTAGGGGATTTGAGTTCGTGGTCGCTAAATGGATTTCTTTGTTTATAGTGCAGTCGATATGTGAAATAATTGTGCATTTAATGATAGAAGTATATAATTTGGACCACATATACTACACATATAACGGTTCAAATTTAGATACGACTCCATCTCAGATTTTGCCTTTTACAAAAATGGCGTGAATTCAAAATGGCGACTATACATATGTGACTAATGGCACGATAACTTTTGAACGAGACTTGAGATTTCATTCAAATTTGGTATATAGGTTCCTTTTTTGATGTAAAAGATTGGGGTCTCGAATCGGAAGAATCGGTGTACCAAAAGTTCTGTTTTTCCTGGTTTTAATGTAAAAATATGTTGTTTTTTTCAATTGTTTCACCCTTTATGTATTAATTTTCCAAAAAGTTAATACCGCCATTAAAAAGAGCGTAAAAATATATTTAAGAAATATGTTGAACTTTTTAGTTCTGTTCATTACCATTTAATAAATGCATAACGTATCTTCACATGTACATATGTGCGGCAGATTTGTGCAAATATTACAAGAATTATTGTGCATTTAATGGTAGAAGCATATAATTTGGACCACATATACTACACATATAAAGGTTCAAATTTAGATATGAGGCGATTTTAGTTTTGGTCCTTTCACAACAATGGCGGGAATTAAAAATGGCCACTGTACATATGTGACTAATACCACGATAACTTTTGAAAGGGACGTTAGATTTCAGGCAAATTTGGTATATAAGTTATTTTTTTGATGAGTAAGATCAAGGTCTTGAACCGGAAGAACCAGTTTACCAGAAGTTGTGTTTTTACTCTTTTTTTATATAAAAATATGTTGTTCCTTTTTAAATCTTTCACCCTGTATATATAAATTTTTCAAAAAGATAATAAAGCCATTAAAAAGAGTGTCAAATTTTTTTTAGGAAATATCTTGAACTTTTAGTTATGTTAATTACCATTTAATAAATGCATAACGTGTCTTCACCTGTACCTATGGACGACAGATTAATTTTGAATGCCCGCCATTTTTTTAAAGACAAAATCTGAGATGGACTCATATCTAAATTTGAATTTTTGTATCTGTAGTATGTGTGGTCCAAATTATATGCTTCTACCATTAAATGCACAATAATTCTTGTTATTATTTTCACGATTCTGCCGCACATAGGTACCTACATGTGAAGATACGTTATGCATTTATTAAATGGTAATTAATAAAACTAAAGAGTTAAAATATTTCATAAAAACCATTTTTACGCTCTTTTTAACTCCGGTAAAACCTTTTTGAAAATTTAATATATAGAGGGTGAAAGAACTGAAAAAATAAACAACATTTTTACAAAAAAAAACAGGAAAAACAAAATTTCTGGTAAACCGACTCTTCCAGATCAAGAGCTCGAACTTATACATCAAAAAAAGAACCAATATCCCAAATTTGGTTGAAATCGGAAATCGTTCAAAAGTTATCGTGCTATTAGTCACATATGTATAGTCGCCATTTTTAATGCCCGCCTTTTTTGTAAAAGGCAAAATCTGATATGGCCTCGTATCTAAATTGGAACGGCTGTATGTGTAGTATATGTGGTCGAAATTATATGCTTCTACCATCAGAGGTATAACCAGGATGATCCTAAGGGGGTGTTACATCTACGTGAAGGTCTCTGGGGGGTATGGAATAATAATAGTGTTAAGCGTATAGAGCTCAAAGTACATCCAAAAGGGAGGGTTATAACCTTCAAAACCACCCCCTGGTTACGCCTATGTCTACCATTAAATTCATGACAGTTTTTTATAATATTTGCACGAATCTGCCGCATATAGGTACATGTAAAATGCCTATATTACATGGTAATTAACATAACTAAAAAGTTCAAAATATTTCCTAAAAAATATTTTTACTCTCTTTTCAATGCTGGTATTACCTTTTTGAAAAATTTATATATACAGGGTGAAAGATTTGAAAAAAAAACAGAAGAGACAAAAATGTTTTAGAAATATTTTGTTTACCTAATTGTACCACAATAATAATTTAATTGGAAACTACACAAATATTTGGGGGGGTTTAAGGGAACCAAAATAAAATTTTTATGGGGTGCAAAAATTTCACCATTTTTTCAAATATGTTCCTACCATTAGAATGCCACATGTCCATTTTCAATAAAATGTCTCTAACAGTTATCAATATATCGGAAAAAATCGATTTTTAATTTGTAACTTCAAGGGGCTATAACTTTTTTATGTGCACATTTGTACTAAGGTAAGTTAGGTTTAATCGAACTATTTTTGGTCCCAAAACATGTGATTGTAAGACCAAATACTTGTTAAGATATTATCATGAGGTTTTTTCCTGGTTTTTCCTCGTGATTTATTATGGAATCACTAACACGGGAATTTAACTGTCACCAATGCATGTGGTTGTCTTTTTAAAGACAAATCACATGTTGTTATTTTTTGGGACGGATATTCTTGAGTTAAAGTTGATTTCATGTAATCGAATGAACTATCTTTCAACAAATTCGTCCTAGGAACGCAACTCATATTGGCAATATCATTTCAAAGTCTTCTACTTTAAAATGTACAATATGTCTAAATTGCCGATATGAATAAGTCGGATTAAATTAAATTATTAGAAGAATTTTTTTGGTTAGCAAAAACACTTTTTTTAAATTAGTATTATTTTTTATTTTGATAACGACGTCCGATGTGGACGCCGAAACGTCAATAAAATCATTTTTTAAGTTAACTTTTGGTTCATTTCAATTTAGAACAATAAATTACACAAATGCCACAAAGAAATAGCTTTATTACAACGTTTACATTGTAGTTTTACATTTCGGGGATGTAAGCGTTTTCATTTCGAAATAAAACGCAGAGATTATTAAATTATATTTAAGTTGAAGCGTCCTCTGATTTCATTATCGCTGTATTTTTTCTACTTCATAAACCTCTGATTTTTCTGCTACGATGATTTTTGTTAATCTAAGCGTCATATAAAAAAGTACAAATGTAAATCAAAAAAGCAAGTGGAAACGTGAACAAGGGTTGACGTGTGACACTCTCTCTGGTGTGGAATTGAAATTCAGCTAGAGAGAAACATGTTACTTTATTATCAAAAAGGATTTCCTGAATAAGCATATTGGAATATTATTTCACCAAAATTATTTTACTGAAATTTTCCTAAGCTTTTATAAAAATGTGAACATTTTTTATTCGTACTACCTGTTGGAAGTAAAAGATTATCCAAATCTAATATTATGATCTATTATTCTAATACTCGAATAGATTAATTGTAGAGACCGTAGTGCCGTAGTAGGTCGATTTAGTCAATTGCACATTTAATGATACAAGCATATAATTTGGTCCATGTATACCGCACATAAAAAGGTTCAAATTTACATATGAGGCCACCAGAGATTTTGCCTTTTACAAAAATGGCGGTTATTCAAAATGGGCGACTATTCATAAGTGTCTAATAGCACGATATCTTTTGAATGAAAAGTCCGATTTCAACCAAATTTGGTAAATAGGTTCTTTTTATGATTTACAAGATCGATCTTGTGAACTGGAAGAATCGGTTTACCAGAACTTGTGTTTTTCCTGGTTTTTTATGTAAAACTATTTTATATTATGTAAATAATATATTTTCAATTTTTTCACCCTGTATATATTAATTTTTCAAAATGGTAATAATACCATTGAAAAGGGCATAAGAATATATTTTAGGAAATAGTTTGAACTTTTTAGTTATGTAATTTACCATTTAATAAATGCATAACATATCTTCACATGTACATATGTGTGGCAGATTCTTGCAAATATTTTAAGAATTATTGTGTATTTAATGGTAGAAGCATGTAATTTGGACCACATGGTCTACTACACGTACAAAAGTTCAAATTTAGATATGAGGATATCTCAGATTTTGCCTTTTACAAAAATGGCGAGCATTCAAAATGGCTACTATACATATGTGACTAATAGCACGATAACTTTTGAACGAAAAGTCCGATTTCAGCAAAATTTAGCATTAAGGCTCTTTTTTGATGAATAAGATCGAGGTCTTGAACCGGAAGGGTCGGTTTACCAGAAGTTGTGGTTTTACTGTTTTTTTTATGTAAAAATATGTTGTTTTTTTTTTTCAACTCTTTCACCCTAAATATATTAATTTAAAAAAAAAAAAAAGTTATACCGTCATTGAAAAGAGTGTAAGAATATTTTTTAGGAAAGATTTTGAACTTTTTAGTTACGTTAATTACCATTTAATAAATGCATAACGTATCTTCACATGTACCTATGTGCGGCAGAGTCATTTTGAATGCCCGCTATTTTTGCAAAAGACAAAATCTGAGATGGCCTCATATCTAAATTTGAATCGTTTTATGTGTAGTGTGTGTGGTCCAAATTATATGCTTTTACCATTAAATGCACAATAATTCTTATATTATCTGCACGAATCTGCCGCACATAGGTTCATAGGTACATGTGAAGATACGTTATGCATCTATTAATTGGTAATTAACATAACTAAAGAGTTCAAAATATTTCCTAGAAAACTCTTTTACGCTCTTTTCAACGCCGTTATTAACTTAAAAAAAAATATATACAGGGTGAAAGAACCGGTAAAAGAACAACATGTTTTTACATAAAAATCAGGAAAAACACACTTGCACATCAAAAAAGAACCTAAATATCAAATTTGGTTGAAATCGGACTTTTTGTTCAAAAGTTATCGTGCTATTAGTCACATATGTATAGTCGCCATTTTGAATGCCTGCCATTTTTGTAAAAGGTAAAATCTGAGATGACCTGGTCCAAATTATATGCTTCTACCATTAAATGCACACTAATTCTTATACTATTTCCACGAATCGGCCACACATAGGGTACATGTGAAGATACGTTATGCATTTATTAAATGGTAATTAACATAACTAAAAGTTCAAAATATGTTCTTCAAAATATTTTTACGTTTTTTTCAATTGCGGTATTACCTTTTTAGAAAAATTAATATATTTATACAGAGGGAAAAAATTTAAAAGAAAACATATTTTTACATAAACAACTAGTAAAAACACAATTTCTGGTAAACCGATTCTGGTTCACCATATCCATCTTGTAAATCAAAAAAAGAACGTATATACCAAATTTGGTTGAAATCGGGCCTTTCGTTCAAAAATTATGGTACTATTAAACACATATGTATAGTCGCCATTTTGAATGCCCACCATTTTTGTAAAAGGCAAAATCTGAGATGGCCGCATATCTAAATTTGAACCTTTATATGCGTAGTATATGTGGTCCAAATTATATGCTTGTATCATTAAACGTGCAATTGTTTCACATATCGGTCGCACTGTCAGAAATTTTTTAAATAAGTTGCTTTTTCACATCAAATTTATTAAAGGGTTTTGAAGATGCCTTAGTGCTTGTAGTCTAAGAGCTAGTGAACCCTCCAACTAATGATCGTCCTGTAAGGCTAGAAATTTGTCTAGTGATAATTCATAGCACACCAAGGCTAAAACCATGACCTGGCAGGCATCAGCCGTGCACGTGTATCTACCAGGTGAATCGGAATGTTCAAATTTAGGGGGAAAAATAAACTTTCTCCTGTTAAGTTTAAATTTAAGTATGTGTTTGAGTAAGTCTTTTAGAAGATATGTGTACAATGACAGGCGATTCTGAAGAGAATAAGACCTTGCCAGGCGAGGGGAAAGATTAGGGGTTTTTCCTAAAATTATCTTTTTTGCATCGAACAAAGTTTTTTTAGGTTTTTTGAATCATTCCAAACAGAAAAGGTCTTTAGTTACTTTTCTCTTAGGTTAATAGTTTTTTTTATTTAAGCGATTAAAAATTTTGAAAATTGCGAAATCGGCCATTTTTAAACCTAAATCGGACATTTAACTAAAAATTTCAATGTTGCAAAGGTAGGTAGATATTCTTTAAACATTGATTGATGAAATCCCGAAGAGTTTTTTGCAATACAATATCGAAAACCCCTTTGTTTTTAATTGATAATCAAGCGGGCGCGACACTGTAGTGTAAATGAGGACGTTTGAGTTTGCATAAATTCATTATCTCGAGAATGGGCAAATTTGAAGAGAAATCCTCAGACAGGTCGATTTTTATTTTTAAATTAGGAGTTTTTGGTATATATATAATACTAGTGACGTCATCCATCTGGTCGTGATGACGTAATCGATGATTTTTTTAAATGAGAGTAGTGGTTGTGTGATTGCTCATTTGAAAGGTTATTATCTATTCAGTAATATAAACCTTAACATATAATTTTTTTCTTCTTTTTTTTTAAATTAATTAAAAAAAATTTTAATTTTTTTTTAAATTTTAAATCACGAGTGCATACACTCGTGATTGATGACTGGTTCAACCCTTTCCACTATAACCCTTTCAAAAATAAGCACTTGAAATCGGTGAAACTTACAGATCATATGAAATATACACGAGTCATGTAAATTGTTTGTAAAGCGGTAACGATTAATTTGATTTGGAGTTTCACTTATTTAGATTTCACTACCCTTTTACAAAAAAAACAAGCCAACTTAACCCTTAATATCCTGAATTTTAATTTATTTAAAAACATTTATTTTTTTATTTTGCTGTATTCGGGAGAAGGTTGTAAAACAAAATACATACATTTTTTTTCTTAATTATTTTTGATTTTTTACAAAATTGCCGTTACATATGTACCTAACGCAAAGAAGATATAGGAGTAAAAATATTTAAAATATTCCCGATTATAAATTTCAAAATAACAAACAAATACAAAACTAGATAAATGAAAAATCATAATCAAATTATTGTAGATGAAAATCAACATGACAATGTGACAACGACAGAAAACGCAGCCGGCTGCGTTAACAAAATATAACGCAGTGCTAACACTATCGCTGCGAGATATCGTCGTACCAATGTGTTGGTTCTCGTTATATCGCCGTTATAGTTCGTCTCGCGAAAATTTCGTATTGCGATGTTATCGTCGACGCAATGATTCGCAGCAATCTGTTCAATCCTTCATTACATAGTCTATTTGAAATCTAAATAATCTACATGAAAAGCATACCTCGATACCGCGGGCGCCACTGCGCCCTTCAATAAATTTTAATGCGCCATTAAACTATTGTTAGTTTAGACCAGAAATTCAAAACGTATATTTTTTATACGTTTATATTTACATATTTGTTAGGTCTTTACTCTTTACATTAAAAATGTTGCCGACCTCTGGTCTACTGAATAAGACAACGGCCTTTCACACAGGAGGCCCGGGTTCGATTCCTGGTAACGGAAATCCTTTTTCTATTTTTAAAATTGATATTTTGATTTGTGAAATGATTGCTTTTATTAGCTTTAACCCGGGAGTAGTCGCGCTCACTTCTGTAACGTCGATAGTCGCGTGTGAGATTCTATCTCAAAATACGAATTTAAAACAAATTTTTATTTTGTACTATTTTTATTTACTTTTTATATTGAAAACATATATTTCTAACAATTTTATTAAAAAAACCTGTGTTAACGGCCACCTGCCAACATCGGCCACCTGTCCTAACGGCCAGTTTAAAAATTTCCCAAACCAATTATATGTAGACTACAAAAACTGGTAATACCGTCCACCTTTCTATATCGGCCAATAGTTCTTTCATTTTTAGTGGCCGTTACTGACAAATTTTACTGTATGTATTACGAAAAAGGATGGAATGTGAGATTCTATCTAACGGCGCGACTACTCGCGGGTTAAAGCTAATTGGCTCTTCCCAAAGCCATAAATTCCAAAAAAAAGAAGAAGAAAAAAAAATTCCTACGCATTACTACACCCTTCCTCGAGGCACTTACGAAATTTTTTCAAAATTGCAAAATTTTTCATCAAGTTATCGCGAAAAAGGATAAAAATTGAGATTTTATCTCACCGCGCGACTACTCGCGGGTTAGTTTGAGTTCTTTAATTTTTTATAATTTTTTAATTATTTTTAAAATAACTTTCTTCTATGAGAATGATTTTCGGCGTGGAAATCAACCTCAAAACAAAACGTCAAATATTAGGTTAGTTCTAAATAAAAGTGTAATTCAAAAAAAGGAACGTGAAATTTTACCAAAGCAGTCGTTCAAAGAAGTCTTAAAAGACATGTGTTTAAATCATATAGGGGAATCCATTGGCGTAAATCGATTATTTAATAACATTAAAATCTCATTATTTATTGACACGAAAACTTTGTATAAGCTCCAATTTGTAATATAGCTCAATCAACATTTATAGCCATTTGGGAATATAATGGATTGTAATATATTTTGAAGTATTAAAGCCACACACTCACTCAATGAGTTATAAAAGAGCAGCCACGAATGATTAATGGATTCAATATATCTCATATATTTTTCATATTTGGTTACTAAAATAAATCAGGTTATTTCGGTAACAGATGTAGGTATAGGTATATTCTGTAATATATTAGCTATCAAACTAGCAGATAATACATTTATGTTTAGAATTATTGTAATATCCTATTTGATTTAAATAGTATGTTCATATGGGATTAGTCACTGTAGAATGTAATGAAAATTACATCTTTACCTAAAAATATTTTTTATATTTCACTCCGGAAGTTGTTTACAAAAAAAATTATCGAAGAAAAAAATTATGTTAAGAAAATATATACATATTCACCAGCACAAAATTCCGCCACCCAAAATTTTTGATTAATAGTATAGTATAGTTGATCCAAAAGATGGCATAACCCAGACATCCAAAGTGAAAGTTATCCTTCAACACCAAATTGTTCTATATGGTCCACACAATTTCCAGAAAAAAGTCACACCATTTTGAGCGTCGGGTTTGAGGGGGAGAGGGGGGAGAAATCGGTAAATTCGTAGTTTTTTAAGTTCTTCGCCAATATTTCTAAAACTATGCGGTTTAGCATGAACAACCCTCCATACAAAATTGTTCTACATTAAATTTGAAATAAAAAAGGCCCTATGCATAATCTTTCTAAAATGAATGGTTCCAAAGTTACGGAGGTAGTATAGTATAACTGGTCCAAAAAAAGGCCTAACCCAAACATACAAAGTTAAAGTTTTCCTTCAACACCAAAATGTTCTATATGGTCCACATATTGTTCAGTAAAAGGTTACACCATTTTGAGCGTCCGGTTTGGGAGGGAGATGGGAGAGAAGTAGGTAAATTAGTAGGTTTTTTACGTTTTTCGTCAATATTTCTAAAGCTATGCTTTAGCGTAAACAATGTTATATAAAAAAATGTTCTACATGAAATTTAAAACAAAAAATGTTCTATACATAATTGTCATCAAATTAACGGTTCCAGAGTTACGGAAGGCGAAAGGTCGAGGTTTTCGATACTTTTTATATTTTTTGGGCAATATTTATGATATAACTATACCAGTGACCCACTGACACTAACCCAGACATCCAAAGTGAAAGTTATTCTCCAACACCAAATTGTTCTATATGGTCCACATAATGTTCAGGAAAAGTTCACACCATTTTGAGCGTCGGGTTTGGGGGGGGAGGGGGGAGAAATCGGTAAATACAAAAAGTATCGAAAACCTCCACTTTTCACCCTTCGTAACTCTGGAAACATTGATTTTATAACAATTATGTATAGAACCTTTTTTGTTTTAAATTTTGTGTAGAACATTTTTCTATAGAACATTCCTTACGCTAAAGCAAGGTTTTAGAAATACTGACGAAAAACGTAAAAAAAACTACTAATTTACCGACTTCTCCCCCATGTTCCCCCCAAACCGGACGCTCAAAATGGTGTAACTTTTTACTGAACAATATGTGGACCATATAGAATAATTTGGTGTTGAAAGAAAACTTTTACTTTAGATGTCTGGGTAAGGCCTTTTTTTGGACCAATTATACTATACTACCTCCTTATCTTTAAAACAGTTCATTTTAGAAGGGTTATGCATAGGGCCTTTTTTATTTCAAATTTAATGTAGAACAATTTTGTATAAAAGGTTGTTCATGCTAAACCGCTTAGTTTTAGAAATATTGACGAAAAACGTAAAAAACTACGAATTTGCAGATTTCTCCCCCTCTCCCCCCCCCCCAAACCCGACGCTCAAAATGGTGTGACTTTTTTCTGAACATTATGTGGACCATATAGAACAATTTGGTGTTGGAGGATAACTTTCACTTTAGATGTCTGGGTTTGGGTCAAACTATACCATACTATAAGTTTTTGACAATCTATACGCTGTGAGCTCGTACGTAGAGGGGATATTTACAAATTCGCGAACGCCAGTAGTGACAAGTTTGTAAATGTTTACTGGAAATTTGACATAAATGTCAAAGTGATTAATTTAAAATTAAAATTAAAAACATTAATTATAAACAATATTAGTTGGTCAAAGCTGTGGTATATATTTTTAACTTAAATATACTTACGTTTTAAATACTGAATTTAAGTTTTTTTGATGTTCCGTAATATCTAATTATAAATAATCTATTATAATCTTAGCGCCATCTACACGATTATTGTCAAAGTATCCGAAGTAAGAAATTGATATTTTATCAATAGAACGTCAAAATGATTAGAAAAAGCTTAAAAAAAATCGATTACAATTTAATTACTTTTTTGCGTTGTAAATACTAAGCGATAACAATTAAAAAATAAATTTAAAAATTACCGGTAAAAGTTGAATTAGTAACCGCTAGGAGCGACACCAGCGAAGCTCAGAGCGTATAACTTTATTATTTGTATTCCGATTTTCAAGATTCATCAGTTTCTAGGTACAGTTTTACGATCACTAAGTAGTTTATACCTTAATTTTTATATTGTAATACTGTCAAATTGCAGTGTCGTACGGATTTGATAAATGTCAAAGTAAAAAAATTTCAAAAATTTAATGCTTCCCAAAAATTTCGCGAGTGTTGAAAAATAAAATAAAATGCTATCAAACTCCTCGAAAATGATTAGAATGCATTTTAATGATGGACAAAAATTCTGTGGAAAAATTGGAGGGCTGATTTTGTTTCATACTTCTTTTGGGCATAGGTAAATTGAGTCCCGTATACCTGAATTAAGAAGGGTCAAAATATTTAGATGGTCGAATTGAGTCCCGGGCATCGTAATCCTTTTAATTACCTTTTAATAGCTTTTTAATTTGTAAGTATTTTATTCGTTATGCATTTATGGTAATCAAATAAAAAGTAATATGTATACCACAAAATATTTAGTATAGAGTGCGATCTATCTGTATACGATACAGTGTTAAGTTGATTGCCAATGAAAATCATTCTTAGTGAAAAAGAAAAACAATAATGTCTTCAAACATCGTTTTCAAAATTATTTAAAAAATGACGGCAAGCGTTGGATTTGTTGTGCGTAGACGAAAGAAAAATGTAAAGCATTTTTAAAAACCCAAGGGCACAACGTAGTGACGGAAATTATGGATGACCACAATCATAGTTAATTAAACGAAGATGTACTCAATCGTCAAATGTTAGTAATTCCTTGAAGGGAAAGACCGTAGAAGATATCAGTGAACGACCAATGAAAATGGGGGATATGAAAATTTTGCATGAGGAATTACGAAATGGCAATATTAGTACCGTGGCTACCAAAGATGTGGAATTGGTCAGAAAAATATGTATAACGCCCGACGATCCCTTCTGCCTAAATTGCCAAAAAGTATGGAAGAAACTCATGAACATTAAAACATTTCCAGTGAATACCAACAAAAAGGAGGATTTTCTAATGGTAAACGACATACAAAAACCAAATTATTGTTTTATTACAACAGCAATTGAACTTTTGAATATTGCTCAAAGTTTTTTATTCAAAAATGTTCTCCATCCATGATCTAAAAGAAGATCATTCTATACCTTTGGTTTTCTTCTTATTGCCAAATAGAAAAAAACATACATATACATAGACTTTCATTTAAATACCTTACTTAGCACAGATTTAGCATGTAAATGTGGTTATATTGTTTACTGTAAATATTTTAGGATTGCATTTTTGTAATAAAATTATATGTTATAAAATAAATTATTGTTTTCTAATTCCTAGAAGACATTACGTACACCGACTAAGCCCCAGGTAGGCACGGTACTTAATTTACCCATTTTCGGGACTCAACTCGGCAATTGGAAAGACGGATTATAAATTCTGGGACTCAATTAGGTTACTCCGCTTCTTTTGTATTATCCTGGAGGTATGGATTTTTTGTTTTTTGAATTACCCGAATATCTCTTTTCTTGTAAGAGCTGTAAATAAAAACGCTGCTTCGAAGGTTTATTTAATTAAAAATATCAAAAGCACTAAAATTTAAAAAAAAAACAAAACAAAATTAACAACAAAACAATTCAATAGCGGGTATGTCCACCTTTTGCAGCAACGACTGCTCGCAATATGTTTAGCATCGAATAAAGATGTGTTATCCTTGCCTGGGGAATAGCCCGATATTCCTATACCAGGGTCATAACTTTACTAAATTTTCTGGAGGCCAAGGATGACGGCGAATAGCTTTTCTTTAAGTTATCCCATAAATGCTCAATATGATTGAGATCTGGGCTGCATGCGGGCCATTCCAATATTATAAATGCAACCTCTATTTTGTGAGCCAATCAGTGTTTTTATTTACAAAAAATGGTACAGCTCTTACAAAAAAAGAGATATTTGGAAAATTAAAAAAACAAAATTTTACTGATGCCTCCGGGATAATATAACAGGACTACGAAATAAAATCAGCTATTCCATTTCTCCACAGAATTTTTTAAAGTTACGAGAAAATACAACGCTTATATTCACCCCTGTATAATGCCATGCAAGCAAGCAAATTTATTTGTACTGGAATAATAACAAACGATATCAATATATGTACCTACAAACTGATGTGAGAATCTTGAAAATCGGAGTACAAATAATGAAGTTATAAACTGTCAAACTTAATCAAAAATTTGGTTTTAATGACAAATACATATTATTATTTTACCTAAAAATACTTAACGTTTCGATTTCCACTCCGAAAATCGTTATCAAAAGAAACTAAGAACAATTTGTTGATTAGGTGTGTGTATGTGCAACGACTAATTGTTATTATTATTGAAGTTACGTCATATCCCAGTTCACAAATATTGTACTTTACCTATGATTGTTGCTGCAGACATGTGCCAGCCATGGACGGAAAGATAATATGAGGGTGGGTGTATCTGATGGCGCATATATTTCCATCCTTAGCTGGCTTTTACCTACAACCATTATAGGCAAAGTACGGTATTTGTTGACCGGGATATGACATAATCTCAATAATAACAACAATTGCCGGTTGTACACAATTTATCAACAAAGTGCTCCTAATTCTTTTGGTAACAATTTCCGAAGTAAAAATAGAAAATTTAATTATTTTTTTTCAAAAATATATATATTGTCATTATAACCTCATCCAGAAAAAAAGTTGTGCGCAATGTTCTGAAACCGTGAGAGAAAATCTCATATAGCGACCACTGGCGGGTTAACAACTACTTTTGTATGTAAACGTAACAAATAAAGAATGAAACATAATTTATTAATTTTGGGAAAACAATTAAAAACTACTTTTGTATGTAAATGTAATAATGTAACAAATAAAGAACGAAAAATATTTTATCAGTAAAAAATTTTACAAGAAAAAAACATGACCACGAAATACAACATTATTGAAAAATATTTGATTACGCATTAATTTTGATGAAGCATTAATTTGTAAATTAACACTCTATATACTCTGTATTATATTTTTCATCTCGTCCCTTGTTGTTGGAGGCATTTTATAACCTTCATTTTTTACTTAACCCTAAAAAAATCAGTCCAGTTTATTAACCCTCCGTTAGTCGCTAGGATAAACTGAGCATCAAGAGTCGCTACGGTGTCAGAGACCGACAATTTAAAAAAAAAATAGTTATTTCTATAAAATTCATACAAATATTTTATATTGTGTATAGGAATGACTGAAAAATATTTTTGAAGATGTTTTATTGAAAAACAACAGATATAAAATGAAAAACCCTAGTATAACAATATACATATTGTTATTTGTAATATAAAAATATTGGCTAGGAACCATTTCCCATAATTCCAACAAACGTTTTTGTTCAGCTTCAAAGGACATCTATAAATAAGATTTGACCAAAACTTACCGATAAAATGCAATATTAAGATGCTAAATCTTTACCTGAACTGCAAATTATGCCAATAAAGTAAAAACCACACCGTTAGTCGCTACGGAGTCTTGCACCGAAAATAGCTATAAAACTCACACAACTGTACCCAAGTAGGTAAGAATGTATACTAACACGAGGTTAGTTGATAGGAAGAGGTACAGAAAGTGGCTATAGAAAAAACCAGTTATTTTGTAAATCCCAAATGAACAATTCTGTCGTCGGTGTGTGACACCGATAGCGACTAACGGAGGGTTAAATTCTGGTGATCTGGGTGGCCACGCTACTGGTCCATTGCAAAATATGTCGAAAACTAATAATTTAGACATAGGGAATGTTGTATACAAATTAAAATACGATAATTGTACTTTTCAATACTAATAGTATCGTTCGTGGTAACGATCCCGTACTTGTCCAGAATTACTTCGCATGCGCACTTTAAAAATCGAATGCGCACTTTAAAAAAGAGAAGGCTCTTTTTTAAAGTGCGCATGCGAAGTAGTCCTGGACAAGTACGGGATCGTTACCGCGAACGATACTAATATAAAATACAGGGTGTTCCATTTAAAATTACTGAGGAAATAATGTACTTGCCTTTTGACTCACCCTGTATTCGACATAAAGAAAATTAGCAATATCAACCATTCTTAATAATTTTAACAATCAACAAAAAGTATAGCACGAATAAACCATTTCTGTTGTGCTTATTTTTATTTATACAGGAGGTTGAACTTATTACGATTTTCATATAAAATTGGTTATAATTTTGTACATACCCTATATACATAACAAACCATTATATTTTGTGATGGGACGGTGAAGGAGATTTCGAATATAAAATAAAATACAGGGTGTTCCATTTAAAAAACATAAGTTTTGTCTGCCACTAATTTATCGAACACCCTGTAATATTCTAACTAATTCTGTAATATAAATCTCAAAGTTGTCTACAATTTTTGTTATTAGCTTTTATTGCTATCTCTTACTATAGCGGATCTATTGAGCTTTACCCCACTAATCAATCACCCTGTATAATATAAGCAGTGGGGTTCCTACGGTCTCCACCGCATCCCACATTTCGCTCGCCATCGTATTCATCACCCGTTCGTTTTCTTCAATTGTTCTATCTGCCATAGACTCTTCTATGCCTTTCTTCCATGTTTCTGCAGGACTTCCTCTTCTTCTTCTATTCATGGGTGTGTAATTTAATGCTCTTTTTGGCCATCTTTTCTCTGACATCCTCATAATATGAACATACCATAGCAATTTCTTTGTTTCTATATGGTCAACCGTGGAATATACACTCTTTGTCCGTCGTCTTATTTCCTCATTTTGTACGTGTTCTAATCTATGTAGATACCCTACATGCTCTACGTAAGTAATCCATTTCCGCTACTTCTATATTTTTTCTTTCCTTTCCTGTGAGTTGCCAACACTCTGCTCCATAAGTTATAATAAGTTCCTATTATAATATGTGGAACCTATATTATAACCATTAGTACGTTCTTTAACGGTAAAATATTGCAAAACCTCTAAATTTTAAAGAACCGCTTGGATTGACATGAAATTTTGGCATACACATAGCTAACAAGTCAAAGAAAAAAAGTGATATTGTACTGATATGTGCTTTTGCCCTGGGGGTGGTTTTCACCCTCTCTTGGGGGTGAAAAAGTATTCGTCCAAAGAATGTCCGGAAATTGATAAACTGACTAATTTCAAGTAACTTTTATTCTATAGAGTTTTTTCACTAAGTCAATACTTTTCGAGTTATTTGCCAGTGAATATGTTCATTTTTTCAACAAAATAACCACGCTTTTTGACGGTTTTTCGCAAATAACTCAAATAGTAAGTATTATTGTCGAAAAAATATTCTCAGCAAAAATATAGCCTGTAAACAATTTAAAAAAATGATGTATATACCACGTCTTTATACTTAGTAGAAGAAAAGTTATAGCTAATGATAAATAGGTTCATATTCGTCAAATTCCAAATGGAATACTTTAACGTGAAATATCCAAAAATGAAGCACATTTCGGGGAAAACTCATTACAGCTTATTTAAAGTGTTAAAAAAAAGCTTCATTTTTGTTTTATAAAAAAAATTTCTAGCATCAAAAGTAAACAAGTTACGCTCAAAATAAAGTTAGTCCCTTTTTGTTTTGGTAAAAAATCGGGAAAATCACCCCCTAATTAGTATCTTAAATAAACTTAGTCGTTACGACTTCACAAGTTTCTTGACTCATGTATGTATTGTTTATATGATCTGTAAGTTTCATCGGTTCAAAGTCCTTATTTTTGAAAGGGCTGTAGTTAAAAGGGGTTGAACGAGTCACTGATCACGAATGTATGCAAATTTAGAAACACCAAATCTTAATCAATTTTTGTCTAACACAAAAACAAAAAAATACATGATATTGAGCAAAGCAATGCTGACTTTTTTGTTTTTCGAGAAGTTATTTTGAAAAAAAGTATATTTTTCAAAATTAAAAGTTTTTTAAAATTTTACTTTAAAACCAAATTTTTTCAAAAATAAGCACTTTGAATCGATGAAACTTACAGATCAGATAAACACAACATAAGTAAAATAATTTGTGGAGCGGTAACGATTAATTTCATTTAAGTTGCTAATTATGGGTTGGTGTTCCCATTTTTTTTTTGTCAAAACAAAAGGGACCAGCTCTATTTTGAGCGTAACTTGCTTAAATTTAATGCTAGAAACTTTTTATAAAACAGGAATAAACCTTTTTTTAAACACTTTAAAAAAGTAATAATGGGGTTTCACCAAAAAGTGCTGAATTGTTTGGATACTTCACGTCGAAATATTCTATTTGAAATTTGGTGAATATGAATCTATTTTTCATTGGCTATAACTCTGGTTCTACGAGGTCCAGAGACCTAACGCGTACACCATTGTTTTTACTTTTTTACACGCTATAACGTTTTTTTTCGACAAAATACTTACTTTTTAAGTTATTTGCGAAAAACCGTCTAAAAATGTGGATATTTTGTTGAAAAATGGACATAATCACTTGCAAATAACTCGAAAAGTGTTGACTTGGCGAAAAAGCTGTATGGAACAAAAGTTACTTAAAATTAGGCAGTTTGCCCATTTCAGGACTTATTTTGGACATATATTTTTTCTCCACCAAGAGGGGGTGAAAGTCAACTCCAGGGCAAAAGCACACATCAGCACAATATCACTTTTTTTCTTTGACATGTAAGCTATATGTATGCAAAATTTCATGTCAATCCAAGCGGTTCTTTAAAATTTAGAGCAAAAACCGTGAAAGAATGTACTACATTTAACTCATACATGTCACAAATCAACAGTTTTAGAACGATAAATTGTTGTTAAGGTTTTTACAAAAATTGAAAAATTGAGGTTCGACGTATTTGCCTATTATGTTTTTCGCAACAGCCATACTTCGGCTGAAAAAAATGAGGGTGGATGCTTTGTGCCCTATGATTCATTCTGATCATTCCGAGTGTCTATGCAATTTTTTCTGTATGTTGCGGGATTCTGTGTTAGAGAGTGTTCTTAAATTGTGAATTTTTAATATACCTATTAGACAAGTCGAAAACAGCGGGTTCGTTGGAAAAAATATTCCCATGGGATTTTTTTGCATAATCACATTTGTAATACACCCCAGAATAAGGTTCAAGAAGTCGCCCACGAGAAAAGTGGTCCAAATTTTTTTTTAAAATTTTTTTTAATCACATTGCAAAAATTATTATTTTTGGTCTGGACAATTTTTTTTTCGGTTTTTTAGACCATTCTGGACAAAAAAGGTCTCTTGTAATTTTTCTCTAAAGTTGATGGTTTTCGAGTTATAAGCAATTTAAAATTTGAAAAAAGCAAGACTTAATAACTCGGTTAAAAATTATTATTATGAAAGTCAGAAAGTGATTAAATCAAAGCTTAAAGCCCCCCTACATGATCCTGAAGAAGTTCATGTCATTAATTTATTACTAAGCTCTTATTTTTAATTATTAACAATAAGCCGTAAGAGCGTATTGACGCCGCTGTAAATGTGAGTGCGAGGAAGATGCCCCATTGGACTGCCGGAATGGCATCTCTCTCGCACTCACCATAGATGGCCGCCTAATACGTGCTGGTGCTCATTATTATTACTTAAAATAACAGCTTAGTAATAAAATTATGACAAAAATGTCTTCAGGATCTTGTAGGGAGTCTTTAACTTTGATTGATGAGTCACTTTCTGACTTTCATAATAATAACTTTTAACCAATTTATTAAGCCTAAAAAATCGCCATTTTTCGTTTTTTTTTCAATTTTAAATTATTTATAACTCGAAAACGATCAACTTTAGAGAAAAATTACAAGAAACCTTTTTTGTCCAGAATGGTCCAAAAAACCTAACAAAAATTTGTACAGCCAGAAATATTGATCTTTGCAATTTGATTAAAAAAATCGTTAAAAAAAATTAAAGGCACTCGTGGGAGTGCCGACAGAAGTGAAAATTTCTTATAGTAAATAAATTACGAGCTCAATGCTTTTTTCCCATTCAAAAACAAGTGCTATAACTATATCATATACGCGATGCGTATGCCCTATGCTATGCTATTTATGTATACATACACGTAATTTATATACGTACAAAATTCATACGGTCGCAAATTCGATACTTTTTCCCCATCCAAGAAATGCACAACGTCCCTAAATGAATTTTCAATTCAAAAATTTATTTCGTCGAAGCGATGACGGTCGCTAATTTAACACTTTTCCCCATCCAAAAAGTGCACAACGTCCCTCAAGAACTCTTCACTTCAAATATTTATTTCGTCGAAGCGATGATGGTCGCGATGACGGTCGCAAATTTATTACTTTTTCCCCATCCAAAAAGTGCACAACGTCCCTCAAGAAGTTTTCAATTCAAATATTTATTTCGTCAAAGCGATGATGGTCGCGATGATGGTTGCGATGACGATAGCTAATTTAATACTTTTTCCCATCCAAAAAGTGCATACCGTCACTAAAGAAATTTTCAATTCAAAAATTTATTTCGTCGAAGCGATCACGGTCGCTAATTTAATACTTTTTCCCCATCCAAAAAGTGCACAGCGTCCCTCAAGAAGTTTTCACTTCAAATCTTTATTTCGTCGAAGCGATGATGGTCGCGATGACGGTCGCTAATTTAATACTTTTCCCATCCAAGAAGTGCACGACGCCCCTAAAGAAGTTTTCACTACAAAAATGTATTTCGTCGAAACGATGACGGTCGCTAATTTAATACTTTTCTCCATCCAAAAAGTGCACACCGCCCCTCAAGAAGTTTTTACTTCAAATATTTATTTCCTAATTGTTTATCGAAGCGATGACGGTCGCTAATTTAATACTTTTTTCCATCCAAAAAGTGCACAACGTCTCTCAAGAAGTTTTCACTTTAAAAATCAATTTCATCGAAGCGAAGACGGTCGCTAGTTTAATATTTTTTCGATCCAAAAAGTACACAACGTCCCTAAGGAAGTTTTCACTTCAAATATTTATTTCGTCGAAGAGATGACGGTCGCTAATTTAATACTTTTTTCCATCCAAAAAATGCACAACATCCCTAAAGAAGTTTTCACTTAAAAAATGTATTTCGTCGAAATGAAGGCCGCTAATATCATCAATTTTCACCATCTAAAAAGTGCACAACGCCCCTAAAGAAGTTTTCACTTCAAAAATTAATTTCGTCGAAGTGATGACGGTCGCTAATTTAATAATTTTTCCCCATCCAAAAAGTGCACAACGCCCCTAAAGAAGTTTTCACTTCAAATATTTATTTCGCCGAAGCGATGACGGTCGCTAATTCAATACTTTTTCCCTATCTAAAAAGAGCACAACGTCCCCAAAAGAAGTTTTCACTTCAAAAATTTATTTCTTCGAAGCGATGACGGTCGCGATGACGGTCGCTAATTCAATACTTTTTCTCATCTAAAAAGTGAACAACGTCCCTAAAGAAATTTTCACTTCAAAAATTTATTTCGTCGAAGTGAGGACGGTTGCGATGATGGTCGCTAATTTAATATTTTTCCCCATCCAAAAAGTGCACAACGTCCCTCAAGAAGTTTTCACTTTAAAAATTCATGTCTTCGAAGCGATGACGGTCGCGATGACGGTCGCCAATTTAATAAATTTTCCCATCCAAAAAGTGCACAACGTCCCTAAAGAAGTTTTCACTTCAATAAATATACGTACAAAATTTATTTCGTCGAAGAGATGACGATCGCGGTGACGGTCGCGAAATAAATCCTTTTCCCCATCCAAAAATAGGTTTTACATTTATTTTAAATTTAAATACTTCTATACAATTTATGTATACGTACACATAATATAGATACGTACAAAATTTATTTCGCCGAAGAGATGACGGTCGCGAAATAAATCCTTTTTCCACATCCTTAAATAAGTTTTACATTTATTTTAACTTTAAATACTTTTATACAATTTATATATACCTACAAATAATATATAGCATAAGCGATGACGGTCGCAATGACGGTGGCGATGACGGTCGCGATGACGGTCGCGATGACGGTCGCGAATTCAATGCTTCTTCCCCTATCCAAAAATCGCACAACGTCCCTAAAGAAGTTTCACTTCAAAAATTGGACCACTTTTCACGTGGGCGACTTCTTGAACCTTATTCTGGGATGTCTAACGAATGTGATTAGACAAAAAAATCTCATGGGAATATTTTTTCTAACGAACCCACCGTTTTCGCTTTGTCTATATGTAAATTGTCAATTGTGTAAGTTTGTATTGTATGTTACATATTATGTATTGTGTATGACAGAGAACCGTGTTTCACATTTTCTTATCCGCGATTATCGTTTTGTTCAGTTTTTCTTTAAGTATTGACAGTCAAATCCTGCTACATTCTGCTTATGACTTTGCTACATATTTTTCTTCATTTAGTAGGATGAGCTTCTTTGGTGTGCATTGATGCATGATGTAAAGCTGTTCCAAAAGTAACGGGGCAGTCGAATATTTCGCGAAATAATCATCGAATCGAAAAACTGAAAATACGTGTTCAATATTTTTCAAAATCTATCGAATAGCACTGAATTCGACCCCCCATCTGACCGCCTGCAGATGGGAAATATCTGTGGAGGTGGGAGATCTGTGGACTATAATCGGAAGGAACGATTTATCGTGATACCATAGAATTCTAGAATCGGTCTAATTTCTCGAGAAATACACTTCCAAATAAAAAAACCAAAAAATACATTTTAATATTTTTCAAATACCTATCGAATACCACAATCACGACCCTCCACCCCTCCCTCTGGAGGTGGGGTGGAAGGTAACTTTAACATCTTAAATAGGATCCCTATTTTTTATTTCAGATTTGAATTCCTCATGTAAAAATAAGTAAAATTTTTATTTGAAAGATTTTTTAGAATTGTTTCGAACAAATGTTACTTACTATTTTATGAGGAATCCACAAATGCAATAAAAAATATAGCAAGAAGCAAGCAATTTGATTCAACCCGACCTGTGGGAAATGTCCACCCTTTCGAAAAAGAACATGCGGGTGTAACAAATTCATTGGGGCGAGGTGTTTTGACCCGAGTTAAAACAGGGATCACCCCACCTCGCTCCAATGCCCCAGGCCATCCCTTCCCCCCCCCCCATAGCACGCTGATGCGCGATGGGGGCACAACTATCGTGGCCAAATGCTCTTCACAATGGAACCCTGGGTAATAAGATTCCAATGTGGTGCCCTAATCGAATGCAAAAACTAGGCCAGCGTGATGCGCTCTATGCCTTTATCTTCTTACTTACTTATCCTGGGAACTAACATTGCTTGCTTGGGCCCCAAGTCACTGAACCAAGGCCCACTGAGCTCAGCCCAGTGGCTTGGAACTCAAGAATTTTATGATTTTTTTTGTTTTTTGTGTGATTTTTTTGGTGGCTTACGCCTTTTTTATGATTTTTTTATTTGTATACTGGTCTTACCTGATCGTCTGTCTGGTATCTTGGATGACTTCTTGGACTACCTTGGTCACTATGTTGGTGACTAGTCTGACCAGGTAGTCTTCGTCTGGAAGGATCGCTGTGGTGGCTTGTTGGTTTTTGCCCTGTGTGGCTTTGGCACAGGAGACTCCGTTTGCCTGTTGTCGTCTGTTGGTCTGTTGTTGTGGCGTCTGTTGTGGTGGTCTGTTCCAGGTTGGACTTCTTGGGCATCCTCTGTAGCTTGCGGGGTGACTTACTTTGCAGTTAGCGCAGATTGCCTTTGTTTCTCTGGGTCTTTTACACATCTTCGTGGGGTGATCTCCGCATTTCACACATTTGGGATGTTTGTGGCACGCGTTCTGTGCATGGTGGAAGCCCTGGCAGTTGAAGCACTGCGTTGGTCCTGTCGCTTTTCTTAGGTCTTCTACCTCTACGTTCATGTGGCACAGATTGGTGATCAGCTTAGCCTTTTCTACGTCCTCACGATTCAGAGTCAGTACAAACATCGGTAGTTTCCTTTTGGGACCGGCTCTTGTGGTCATATTCTTAGCTGCTTGGCAGACTATTTGGTATCGCGCTTCCATCTCCTCTTGGATTTCCTCCTTGGTGGTGTTTGAGGGCAATCCTCTTAAAACCACTTTGGGTTTTTTATCCTCTTCTACTGGAAAAGCTACCCATTGTAGCCTCTTGTCTTTGTGTGCCTCTGCGTATTCTTCTATTATCCTCACCATTTTCTTGTAATCTTCCAGGCTTTTCGCCTGGATGAGTGTTTCTTTACCGCTCCTGGAGATTTTCTTTGTCGTGTAGACTTTTAGACTTTGGGCTATGGTGAGGATAGCCCCTGTCTCATTCACGCAGTGTAATTTAATTACAGGCGGCTTTCTGTGAGGTGTTGCCTGTTGTTCGGGCAACACGGTGGTTTCTTCGTTTGTTACCATGTCCTCTGTCTCTGAATCGTCAGATCGCCCCAAGGCAGGCGTCTCACCGTCTGTGTTTTGCTCTGGGGGGGGGGCTTTCTGGTTTTCGTGACCGTGGTGTCTTTGTCCTCGGTTTTTAGCCGGCGGTGGCTTTTCGGTCGCTGGGTTGTTTTTTGTTTCTGGCTTCGGTATGGGCTTTGCCTGTTGTTGGCGTTCTAGCTTCAGGTTTTTTCGAGCTTCTTGCAGCTCCTTGAGCAGTTCGTAATCTGTCTCGTCATCCTCTTCATTGACTCTTGTAGTTCCGCGCTTTCATTGAACAAAAATATTTTCAGTTGTTCGGTCCGATGTTCATTTTGCGAAATATTCGACTCTCTCGCTACTTTTGGGACACCTTATAAATTCTATAAAATATTAGCTATCAAACTAATAGATACACATATTTGTGTTCGCTCTGATGATTCCCAAATTATGAAATTCATATAAGTGAATGGTGGTGCTCCGTATTAACTTAAATTAGAACTTTTTTTCGTGTTTTTCGTTGTTTACTTAAACAATTGAGTACCTGCTTAAGATTGTTTCGCTGGAGTCTTTTTCTAGATAAATTGACGTGTTATTGAGTACAATCTTTAGATTCCTCACGTCATGCGTCAGTTCATATATCATCTGTTTGCTTTGAAAATTATAGAAAGCACTTATTTGAGCTGTTACCTGAGTTTATTTCAATCGTAAAAATCTTCGGATCTTCGGATTTTGTTTGTTTTTAAAATAGTATAAAATATGTTTAATCCTTAGATTTTTTTAAAGTACGTTATGCGGCAAAATAAACAGTAGGGTGGAACGAAAAAGGTCAAAAAAATATAAGAAAAGAAAAATTCTTGTGGCTATCGTTTAAAAGTTGTGTCAGGTGATGAAAACAATTGGAGCGAGAGCATTTTGAAATAAAAAATATCTTGAGGTTCCATATTGGATTTGAAAAATGAAAAATCAAAAAAATTATTTTTTGTCGAAAAAATAAATATGGCTCTGATCAAATTTCAATGATCGTGTTTTACCAACTAAGTGTGACATTCTAAAGTGCTTTCTCTTTATTCGTAATGAACTTAAATTGACACATAATAATAAAGATCCATCTATCGCCGACGCGCGACGTCTTGAATGACGTTGCAACGAAAGTAGAACAAATATGAATAAAAGCTTCTATTCCAACATTATCGCATAAGTGCATTCAAGATATGATTAAAAATATTTATACAGCGTATCAAAATCTTAAGCGGTAGGTACGCAAAAACTCAGCAAGCATCTGATTCATAAATAGAAAAATTTGCCAGGTTCGAAAGCAGTGTAAAAAGTTATTGAATATCGCGGCTTGCAAGTGCAACATGACTGTAAGTGTGTGTGTACTTGTTATAAAATCAAGAAAGTACCACAAAATGAGCAAATTTTTCTTCAAGATCAAAGATCCTGTCGACAAATGGCAATTGGAGATATTGCAACATCTGCAGCAATAGGAAGAAATGGAAAGAACCATGAAGGCAAAGGCAAGTTCTCAAAAATATAATATTGACGAAATTGTTCTTACAGCGTGTACTGTTGATTCCTCTAAACCTTCCATAAGTAGCAGCTTGCCTGACTCAAATTCTTCTGATGCAGGTGATCATGAAGAAGAATTCATTGCTCCTACCCCTATGTCAACAGCTACAGTCCAACCAGCTACTTCACAAATACTACGGCACTTCACTTCAATGACTAGTATGCTTATTTCATTACAATGAGCTTCCTCTACGTCATTTAATTCAACAGTTAGATGGACGCACCAGTAGACCACTTGGTTTTTCAGGGCCAATAGGGAAACTTCTGGAACGCTGTCAAGAAGCAATATTATTAGAAACAACAGACCTTAGTACTGATCAGAAGTTCTTGTACGAAATCAGTAAAGCAATTGCTGCGGAAAAATGTCCTAATGACTTGAGCCTTAAGAAACCTGGGAAAATATCACACGCAAGGTGGCTGACAGTTGATAATCGGTTGCTTCGATTGTATGTTGGAACTGAATGTCCCAGCCCCCAAATAATTATGTTAGTAAGTTTCTTCCAAAAAGTGTATGCACCAGTTTGGTTTTATATAAAACTCTATCCTAGCTGTTTTGATGGTTCAAAACATTCGAATGATCCATTATTCACGATTTCTACCAGTTAAACAAAGAAAAATGGTCGATGCCGTTATCCAGAGGAATGCTTATTTTGGCCAACCCGAAAATGTATTACTCGGTGTGATGAAAGATGAACGAAAACATATACGGGAGCTGGGACTACGCAGAGTGCCGAAAGCTAGAGAAAGTTAGAAATAAGAAAAGATTCGGAGATTCAAAGTACCAACATTAAATTTTAGTGCTGCCGATTATAATGACCTTATTTATATTTCTGGATTTAAAGTTACGGCTCCTCCTTTGTTAAAACATATTTCCAATGAAGATGTAACGGATATGATTTATTCTAGGAATTACAACAACATAGAGGTCCTAAACTGCCCTTGTCATACAAAATCCGTGGAAAGAACTGTTAAGTTAGTAACTGAAGCATCAGTTGCTATTTATGGACCAGAATCAAGGGATGGCTTTATTCGTTTAAGGTTGCAGTCTAGAAATATTATGCCGTTTTTTAACACAAAATCAGACTACCAATCTTAAAATGTATATTGTATAATAAAACAATTATTTAGATTCAAAGAACTGATAAAAAAATAAATTTTTATAATTTTATTTTTTTTGTTATTCCCAAAAATTTAAATTTAATATGGAATGTGAAGATAGGGTCCAATACAAAAAAAGATTTCTTACAGTTTTATTATACATCAAAACACAACTTTTTCGCACTAGCCCCATAAAAAATAATGACTTCGAATTTTTCGTTCCAGCCTAATAAACAGTACCAAAATGCCTATGCCTCAAATTTGTATGTGTCATGAGCCGAAACGAACTGAGTGGTTTCCGAACGTAGATATAACGTAAGTAAATGTCGTGCTATTGCTAGATCACTCAGGATGGTTCTCAGTTCTAAAGAAAAAATTTTTATTGTGTGGTACTATTTTCGGTCATACGTTAAAGGTCGCGAAAACGGTCCAAGCTTAAAATCAACAATTACTCTGGGCTAATTAGCAAAATTCATGGAAAAGTTATTTACCAGCAATTTTATTGCTGCAATCGAAATATAAGATCAGATATATTAATAGTATAGGTATGCAAAGTCCGGAGATAGTGTGCTACTTTTTTTATAAACAAAATGGCGCCGACAAATCGTATTTTTTTTCAATTATTGCTCTATAACTCCGAAGATTTTAACTTTACAACAAAAATACCGAAATAAAAATTCACCGCAATTAAATTCTGCATAGATAGGTTTTTCACGATTTGCTCCGATAAAAATTTTCCTCGTAAAATGCAAGTTTTACTAACAAAAACTCTAATTTTCAAATAAAGTTGTAGGTAAGTAATTATTAATCAATAATTAAATAACTTAGTGACATCAAAGCATTCTTGGTATAGATTGTAATTCCAGAAGCCGGCGAAAATTAAACGAATATTTTAGCAACAATTCAATTGTTAATTAACAAGTTACGATCGCAATAATAACCAAAATAATCATGATACATTGATCAAACTTATAAAGATTATAAAGATGAGATTCTCATTTAATATTTTATCGACAAAATATAATTTTTTTTTTGCATAATCTTTGAATTTTGAAAAAAAAATAGTTATAATACGCTGGTCTAATTAGTAAAGTACAAAGAAAGGTTATTTACGAGCAATTTTATTGCTGGAATCGAATTATAAGATCCTATATGTATATTATTAAGATAGGTATGCAAAGTCTGCAGATAGTGTGCTATTTTTTTATAAACAAAATGGCGCCGACAAATTGTATTTTTTTCAATTATTGCTCTATAACTCCGAAGATTTTAACTTTACACCAAAAACACCACTCAAATAAAAATTCACCCCAATTTAATTCTACATAGAGGCATGTTTTTCCCGATTTGCCCCGACAAAAATTTTCCTCGGAAAATGTGGGTTTTCCCAACAAAATCTCGAATTTTCAAATAAATTTTTTGGGCCAGTAATTATTTATCAATAATTATATAGCTTGGTGAAATAAAAGCTTTCTTGGTATAGATTATAAATTCAGAAGCCGGTGAAAATGAAACGAATATTTTAGCAACAATTTAATTGTTAATTAACAATTTACAGTCGCAATAACAACCAAAATATTCATGAGACATTGATCAAACCTAGAGAGATTATAAAGGTGTGATGCCTATTTAATATTTTGTCGACAAAATATAAATTTTTAATTTTTTTGCGTATGATAAGTTGTAAATCGTGGAATATTGATGTGGTTTTTGGATGTAAAATGAGTTTCTGTAATCAGCATTATGTCAATTTTTTGTGTGTTAATAAATAGTTTTAATTCTTCTACATGTTGACTTAAGCCATTGGCGTTCCATAATACTAGCTTTAGTAACTGAGTCATTTCTGGTTGAGAATCATGGTCAGGAGGTTGAGCATAGTGCTCATTTGTTCCGTCAATTTTTTTAACATGTCTTTCAGTTCTGACATGTCTGTGTGGTTATTAGTTTGATTTGGTATATGTTGTGTAGTAGTTTGGTTGGAGGCTTGCTGGTTAACTGCTTGCGTTGCTTGTGCGTATGTTATTCCAGGTTGCACATAGTTGACTGTTGTAGTTCTATCTTGGTTTGTCCTCGCGTTGTGTCGTCTCAAGTTAGGGAATTTAAGTTTTTGTAATTGTTTGTGAACTTCACACCCTCTATAATTTGCGGGGTGATTTTCACCACAGTTAGCACATTTAACATTACTGTCTCTGGTTTTCCTTGGACATTCTTTAGTGTAATGAGGTTCTGCGCATTTGACACAGCACGGTTGTTTATTGCAGAAGTTTTTTGTGTGGTTGTATTTTTGACATCTACTACATTGCGGAATTATTCTCTTGACATGCGGTGCTTCGAATTCTACTATGGAATGCATTACTTGTTTAATGTTATAGATGTCCTTGTTATTATCTTTTGTTTCTAGATCAATGTAGAACATAGGCAGCGATTTTCTACATTGATCTAGAAACAACGATCTAGAACAACATCCCAACGAAAAAGCACATGGAGGCACTGCAATAATAGTTAGTAATAAACTAAAGCACTACGAAATACAAAAACATGAATGCGACTATCTACAGGCCACCAGCATTGTTGTGGAAGATCAACTAGGCCCACTAACAGTATCAGCTATATACTGTCCGCCAAAGCACAATAACAAAACGGAACAGTTTGAAAATTTCTTTAAAACATTAGGAAATAGATTTATAGCAGGAGGAGATTTTAATTCTAAGCATACTACCTGGGGATCCAGAATTATTACCACAAAAGGCAGAGAACTTCTTAAAGCTATAAATGCGACCAATGCAAATTACCTCACCACAAGGGAACCAACTTACTGGCCTATCGACAATGCAAAAATACCTGATCTACTCGACTTTTATATTGTTAAAGGAATTAATGTTAAATTGGCAAAAGTAGAATCTTGTTACGATCTACCCTCTGACCACTCTAGCGTAATCGCGACATGGTATGCACAAATAACAAACAGTACTAAACAACCATCACTATACAGTAACAAAACAGACTGGAGCATTTTCAAGACTAAACTAGATGAACTAATTGACATAAACATCCCATTGAAAACAGAAAGTGACATCTACGCAGCAGTAGAAAATCTTCAGAAATCTATACAAGAAGCTGCTTGGTATGCTACCCCTGACTGCTACCAAACAGAATTGAAAGAGAATTGCCCAACTGTAATAAAGGAAATGATTGCTAGAAAGAGAAAAATAAAGGAAGAGTGGCGAAGAAAAAGAACACATGAGAACAAGGCGAAATTAAATAAAATCACCAAGGAAATTAAACTACAATTGCATAATATCAAAAATAACAAAATACAAGAATATCTTACAGGTTTATCAGCAAACGCAGATAGTGAATATACCCTTTGGAAGGCCACGAGAAAAATCAAACACCCGAAACAACAAATACCACCAATACGAAACCAAGAGGGAAACTGGTGTAGAAATAATAAGGAAAAAGCCGAAGCATTTGCAAATCACCTCACTAATGTATTCCAGCCACATCCCATGGAAGATGGTGACACAGAGGAAGAAATAAATGACTTCCTGGAATCGCCCTACCAGATGGATTTACCTATACAAAAAATCACCACTAAAGAAGTTAGAAATATGATCCAGCATGAAATCAGTCCAAAAAAAGCTCCAGGGTATGACCTGATCAACGGGAAAGTACTGCAGCAATTGACATGCAAAGGTCTGAAAATGATAACGCAAGTATTTAATGCAATATTTAGGCTAGGTTACTACCCAGAACAATGGAAAGTTGCTCAAATTATTCTCATACCTAAGCCAGGGAAAAATAAAACTCAGGTGACTTCATACAGACCAATAAGCCTGCTACCTGTTCTATCAAAAATTTTGGAAAAACTTCTCCTTAAACAATTATCCCCAGTTATAGAAGAAAGGAAACTAATTCCCCAACACCAATTTGGGTTCAGAACACAACACGGAACGATAGAACAGGTACATAGACTGGTAAAACACATCAGAAGTGATCTAGAAAATAAAAGGTATTGTTCTGCTGCATTCCTGGACATTGGTCAGGCCTTCGACAAGGTATGGCATGCTGGTATGCTCTTTAAACTAAAGAAAAACCTTCCTCATCCTTTTTATCAAATCCTAAAAAGCTATATTTCCAACCGACATTTCCTAGTCAAGCAGGATAATGAATACACAAGCCTAAGACCAATAAAAGCCGGAGTACCACAAGGAAGTGTCTTGGGACCGATATTGTACTTGCTCTACACTGCTGACCTACCCACAAGTAACAAAACAACGTGTGCAACTTTTGCTGATGACACTGCTGTACTAGCCTCTCACCATGATCCAAATACAGCATCCAGAACCCTTCAGAAAGACCTTAATAATATACAAATATGGCTTAAAAAATGGAAGATAAAGGCGAATGAGAGTAAATCCATCCATGTAACCTTCACCATGAGAAGACAAACATGTCCATCTGTAACACTAAATGAAACTCAACTCCCACAAACCGATACTGTCAAGTACCTAGGAATCCATCTTGATAGGAGATTAACTTGGCAAAAACACATTTTTACAAAAAGAAAACAACTAGGAATAAAATTTCGAGAAATGTACTGGATCATCGGTCGTAAATCTCAACTATCACTTGAAAACAAACTGCTGATATATAAAACTATATTAAAACCAGTGTGGACCTATGGTATCCAACTTTGGGGGACAGCCAGTCAAACTAACCTAGAAATATTGCAGAGATTCCAGAACAAAGTCCTTAGAACAATGCTGAATGCCCCTTGGTACGTGCCAAACTATGTGATAGAGCAAGACCTCAATGTGCCATCCATAAAAACAGTAATAACGGAATATTACAAAAAATATTCCAAGAGACTAGAATCTCATCCAAATGAGTTAGCCAGCAACCTTACTGATGACCACAATGATGTACGACGCCTGAAGAGATTCAAAGTAGTGGATCTAGCAAGAAGATTCGAATAATCTGTGATAACTAAACTTATTTTAATTTGTTTTAATTTAATTTATGTAAAGAGGGTGATCACTGGATCTCCCTCTACAGGTCAAAATTTTCAATTTTTGTCAAATAATTTACCTATTGTTCTCAGTTGAGGACAGATTGTAAATATTACAACATTAAATAAAAAAAAAAAAAAAAAAAAAAATTTTTTGCATAATCTGTAATGTTTAAAAAAATGTTATAAACAAATTAATATTTCTCAGAAACTGTTTGTTATATTCTAATTTTAAAAAATACTTAAAATGCGTATTTCATAGGTCTTGAAAATGAATGCTTTAAAAAAATTTTCCAACCATTTGCAAAAAAGTTATGAAACAGTAAAATAAATATACGATTTTTCCGTTGTTTATAATTTGTTTTAATTGTTTCAAAGCTTAAAAGTGAGTCTATGGTACAATCTAATTACTCGCAAAGAATGTCAAAATTTAGTGCAATGGTTATATTTTAATCAAAGATTAAAAATACTTTTTTTTGTAATTTTTAGCGCAAAAGTAGGCCTGATACAGGGTCGGAGCTAAAATGTTCACTCGAAGCGACTGACACGCAGCATACATTATTTATTAAAAGTGTCGTCGCGCGGCCGGTCGTCGCTCCGAATGAAAATTTTAGCTACTGTATTAGCTACAGTACTGTATTAGTCTACTTTCGCGCGTGTAAATTACAAACAAATATATTTATAGTCTGTAATTAAAATATAACTATTAAACTGATAATCGATATTATTTGTAAATAATTAGCTTGTACTTTAAACTCACTTCTACGCTTTGAAAGAATTAACAAAATTATAAACACTGTAGAAATCGTATGTTTATTTTGCTGTTTCATAACTTTTTTGCAAATGGTTGCAAAAAAGTTTTAAAGCATTAATTTTCAAGATATTTGAAATGCGCATTTTAGCTATTGTTTAAAATTATAATATAATAAAAACTTTCTGAGAAACGTTAATTTGTTTATAATTATTTTTTTAAACATTTAAAGATTATGCAAAAAAATAAAAAATTTATATTTTGTCGACAAAATGTTAAATAGACATCTCATCTTTATAAGATTTCAAAGTTTGATCAGTGTATCATAAATATTTTGGTTATTATTGCGACCGTAAATTATTAATTAACAATTAAATCGTTGCTAAAATATTCGTTTAATTTTCACCAGCTTCTGGAACTATAATCTAAACCAAGAAGGCTTTTAAGTCACCAAATTTTTTAATTATTGGTAGATAATTCCTTCTCTAAAACTTTATTTGAAAATTAAAGATTTTGTTGGGAAACCCCGCATTTTCCGAGGAAAATTTTCGTTGAAGCAGATCGGGAAAAACACGTCTCTATGCAGAATTTAATTACGGTGAATTTGTATTTGGGTATTTTTTTGTAAAGTTAAAATCTTCGGAGTTATAGAGGAATAATTAAAAAAACACGATTTTCGGGCGCCATTTTGTTTATAAAAAAAGTAGCACACTATCTGAGGATTTTGCATACCTATATTAATAATATATAGGATCTTATAATTCGATTCCAGCAATAAAATTGCTGGTAAATAACTTTTCCCAAAAATGGCCTATTCTCCGATAATCAGCCCAGACTAAATGGTTTTAGCAGGACGGGACAATCTGTCACACTGCCAGTGAGTCTCTTCGAATACTCCACGATCATTTTGGGAGATTGTCACTCACCAGACCTAACGCCACCTGATGCTGAAGGGGGCAGATCAAGCGAGTCTTACATTCCGGTATTGCGGACTAGAATTAAATTTTTTTCCGATCCAGAAGGCATCTTTAACATCTGTTTTATCGGGAACGTCGTCGTAAATAATGGTCGAAGGCTATTATTTCATTTATACTAAATAAATAAATAATCATTGACATTTCAACATTCATTTCGGTACTGTTTATTTTGCCTCATACTTCATAAAAAAATAATAAAAACTAAAGTTTAATTAATCTCACTCGACCAGGGCGGATCTGTGAGAATACGTCTATTTTGGATGTGCGAGGTGGCGAGGTGGAATCTAATTTTTTTTTAAAAGTTCAAATTTTTTAAAATTTTTCTGAACAAAAAGTAGACTATCTCGAAGTTTGCTAATTTTTTTGCATATAAAGCTCTCTGCCTATCTAATACACTTTACAAAATTAAAATCGGATTATTTAAGCGGCCTCAGCACTGTTTTAAAGATATAAACATTTTTTTGGCTTATAAACAAATTATACAGTGAGGACGTTTGAGTTGGATTAAATTCATTATCTCGAGAATGGGTGTCTCTGGAGATAAATCCCGAAACAGGTCAATTTTTATTTTTAAATTCTAATTGTTTGGTATAATACTAGTGACGTCTTCCATTTGGGCGTGATGATGTAATCGATGATTTTTTTAAATGAAACTAAGGGCCGTGTGATTCATTCAGGGGCTCATTCGAAAGGCTATTCAATTTTGTGTTCACTAATATAAACATTAACATAATTATTTATAAAGGATGCAAAAAAAATGTATTTGAATTAAATTTATTGAGACAAAAAGAAGAATGTAGGTACATAATTAATTTAATGCAAAATACATTTTACTACAATCATAAAACATAAAAAAAATGCCAATTTGAAAAATAAATATTGCTTTTCGCTTAAATTAAATGTTCAAACTGCTAAGAAACTGGTGGGTGGCAAATTTAATATTGAATTTAAGCGAAAAACAACAGTTATTTATCAAAAATAACCATTTTTTCCTGTTTTAGGACAGCAAAAAAATGTATTTCAAATTAAATAAATTATAAACATTCTGCTTTTCGTCTCAATTAATTTAATTTAAAAAAAAGTTTTGGGCACCCTGTATAAATAATTATGTTATTGTTTATATTAGGGAATAGAGAATTGAGTAACCTATCACACAACCCATATTCTCATTAAAAAAATCCTCGATTACGTCATCCCACCCAGATGGATGACGTTACTAATATGATATATTATATCGGCACGTAAGATGCAAAAGCTCGCAATCCACAAATAAGTTTTTCCACAGGAGAACACAAAAACATTTTCTGCATGCGAAAATCGCCACATCTAAATAGAGCATTGTTGATTCAATATCAAGGTATTAATAATGCCTTAATATTAAATCAACAATTCTCCATTTAGGACTTTCGCATGCAGAGAACGTTTTTTGAAGTTATACTTCTTTACGCGCGATATGAGGGTGAATTTTTATATATTAAAACCTACGATCCCGGTGCATGCGCATTATAACTTTATTCTGATTGGATGTTCAAATGACATGTCAAAAATCATCCAATATGGCAGCTGTAGCGCAGCTGTGGTTTGGCCGGTTGACGGTTTGGTTATGTATGGTTTTTGCGTTTTAAAATTTGTGGGAAGAGAAACAACAAAGGTTAGTTAATAGTTATACTGCCTTTTTAAATAGTTTTCATATTATATTTTTGGAGTGATACTTCAAAATGTTTTAATTTATGTATGTATCAGTCCAGGAAAGGTGTGGAAAGGATGTATTAGTGTTTTTAAATATATTTTTCTACAAACGTGTTAAAAATGCAATTTTTAGGACTCCATTGGATTGTTAAAAATGCTACTTTAAGGCACTAGTGCTTTAAAATTTTTAAGGCACTGCAGTTAAAAGTGAATTGTGAAACGTCAAAATATTTATATTTTATTTATTAACATTAATATTAATAATACAACCTCGTTGCGTCAGAATAACAAGGTTCTATCTGCAATTTTTGTCTAAACTGAGATTTTTATGTTATTTTAAACTGAAATTTAACTTGGTTCTATTTTATGTTCTTCACTTTAATATGATACTAGCACCCACATCTATTAACAGGTGGCTGAAATACGTAAGTTACAAGGTTCTATCTCAGAGAATTCTAAATCTAACTGACATAAAAAACAGTCAACTAAGTACACAAGGTACTATCTGCAAGAAATAAAAGTCTTTATAAGTTAACAATATGACTTTATTAAATAACTAGAAGTTGTTTTATTATATACTAATTGTTAAACAAAGGTATATTTGGAAAATAGAACTTGATTAAATAAGTTTAATTCATTTCTCAAATCAGAACTCCTTTGTATTAACTATTGAAGTAACCTTTTACTGCTAATAAAAATATACGAATTTTTTTAAAAATTTACATTGTTAACACATAAAAGTGGCGATATGTAATAGTAAAATAAATACATAACAGAAACTTTAAACAGTCATAACTAAAAATGGCACCTGAGGCAGTTAGAACTTTGTTATTCCAATGCTACGACTTGCGCAATTTGAAAAAGTGGTTTAAAAGGTTTTTTATTATAATTTTGTGTCTGGATTTGTCTTCCTTGGGCGTAAAATAATAAAACATCTATTTTTATATTTCACTTGTCACCGTGATGTATAATTATGTATATCTGAAAGGAAACTATATGCGGCTTGATGGCCTTGTTGGTAGAGCATTGGACCAGATATCAAAAAATCGCGAGATTGCGGGGTCAAATCCCGGACAATTCATATTTTTTTCTTTTTTTTTTTAATATTTGGCATTGTTAAGTTTTGGTTCATTTTTGGTAATTATTGTTAATTTTTTGTATTGTAACTGTTAAGTAGGTATATTTATTTCGTTGAAATTATATTATAATAGAAGTATAACTTCTTACGTGCGTACAAAGCAAACACACATTCTTTTTTTTAATTTCCTGTACAAAAACCCATTTGTGGGTTACGAGCGTTTGCACCTTAAACGACGATATGATCTTCAGGGTCGCCCATTCTCGAGAAAATGAATTTATTCCAACTCAAACGTCCTGACTGTATTTGTTTATAAGCCAAAAAATTGTTTATAACTTTAAGAGAGTGCTGAGGCCGCCTAGATAATCCGATTTTAATTCTGTAAAGTGTATTAGATAGGTAGAGCGCCTGTTTATACATAAAAAAATTAGAAAACTTCTAGGTGATCTACTTTTTGTTCAGAAAGTTTTTAAAGAATTTGAACTTAAAAAAAAATTGATTGCAAAATTATTATGAAAAAATTAATTAGGTCGATTTTAATGAAATTCTGTGCACGGTTTAAGAATGTTATAAGAATTTTAAAAAAACTATTAAAAAACTTTTAGAAAACTATTTAACACCGACGGTACTCAACGCCTAACCAAAATATTTAACGACATATATATTTAAGCGGAGTAATACCAAAAACATGGTTGAAGTCGACGTTTGTTGCTTTACCAAAGAAAACAAAGTCCGTATCCTGCAGTGATTTCCGAACCATCAGCTTAATGAGCCATATTTTAAAATTATTTCTAAAAATTATACATCAAAGGATATACACAGTCGGTATTTTCTTATCGATGGTATGCGCATTTAATAAGAGCAACAAAGAGACATGTATTTATTATACATTTAAAACGGGTTAGAAGATGTGAGAAGGCCGAACGTGGCGGAACTAGGAAGGGTCACCAAAAAATTTCGGGTCGTAGGTAATGGCTTTGTCAGACGGTGTTGCAGAAGTTGGAAATTATCAAAAAAAATTATTAAAGTAGAAAAAATAATATATTTAACTTTTTGTAAACAGATATAATAAACAAATTATTTAAAAGAAAAAAACTTACCTAAGTAAAAAAATATTGTTTTCGCCAATTTTAAAAAATGTGAAAACGAATTATATTTCAACGTTTATTTTTTTATTAGTTTTTTCTTTTAAATAATTTGGTTAGTATGTACACTATTTGTTAAAATTAATATAATATTTTTTCTACTTTAATTATGCAAGTTTTTCTGTCCCAGAGACTTTTAGTTGTGTAAACACAACTTTTCCGTCATAAGATCAGACAGAAAGACAAATGAGGTGTAAGAGTGAAATCTCTTAACCCAAGGATGTTATTAAAGTGAGAAATTTGATCGCACTTCCGGTTTTAGCGTTAAAATTGTAAGTACTATTTTAAAGTCGCAGAAATTGTACAAGCGACTTATTATTCGACGCGCCGTAGCAAGATGCTTCCGGTATTATTCAAGTCGGTCCGTCCGACAAAAAAATAGAATGACAAATGATGTGTCGAATGAGAGCTTATAACCCAAAGATGGCATTAGAAGTAAAAAATTTGACCTCGGACTTCCGTTTATAGAGTTAAAACCGAGAGTACGGTTTTAATGACGCCGAATTAATACAAGCAATGTATTATTTAACACGCTTTAGCAAGACGAAATCAAATATATTGTACTATTTCGGTGACTTTAAAACAGTACTTCCGGTTGGAACTGATACCATCTTTGGGTTATAAGTTCTAATTTGATACCTTGTCTTCGTATTGCTAAAGCCCATCGGATAATATGTCGCTTGTACTATTTCGGCGGCTTTAAAACACTACTTCCAGTTTCAACTCTGCAACCGGACGTGTGAAGTCCAATTTCTCAGCTTTAATAACATCCTTAATTCGACAACTCATATTTACTACGTGGCGTTACAACCCTTCGTGGGTTTTAGCCCACTCGACAGCATGCCTTCACTTTTCTCTGTCTTGGACAATCTCTGTCCAGTTCTCCACGCCCGTAGCTTTCAGGTCTCCTGCTATATTATTATCTTGCTACCGGAGTTGAGTGTTTTAATAACGAAGGAGTTATATTCGATAGACAGACGGACGGACAGACTTACACAAAGCCGGAAAAATATAATGTTTTTCGTCTTGCTAAAGCGCGTCCAATAATAAGTCGTTTATAATATTTATTGGGCGACTTTAAAATAGTACTTCAAGTTTCAACTCTAAAACTGGAAGTGCAAGGTCAAATTTCTCACCTTAATAAGATCGTTGGGTCATGAGCTTTCATTCGACAGCTCATTTGTCCTGTCTTATCTAATGACGGAAAAGTTGTGTTTACAAAGTCTCTGAGAGAGAGAGAGAGACGTGCGTAATTCCAAAAGATGGAAAACTTAATACGTTGTGAAATAAAAAGAGATGAAACTAGTAGAGGTGTAAAATTATCGATAGGAACCTACAAGTTTACATTACATCAGGTATAATACAGGTACAATACATAGTTTCCCTCTTTTAGACGTCTGTGACAGAAAACATTTGGAATTTTATAAAATTCTTACTCCTGTCACGGTTAGAGCTGTTATACTCCTCAGATATGTCTAAAGGTGGGAAACTATGAAATGTTATGTAAATTTATAGGTTCTTATTGATAATTTTACATCTCTATTAGTTTCATCTCTTTTTCTTTCACAACGTATTATGCTTTTCATCTTTTGCGTTATTTTTCCGGTTCTTAATAGCGCACTCATTACTGTATGTTAATTTTTTGTGAACAAATAAGTACATCTACTAAACAAATTATTTAAAAGAAAAATATAAGTAAAAAAATAAACGTTGAGTTATAATTCAACGTTTTCACATTTTTTAAAATGGGTGAAAACAATATTTTGTTATTTGTAAATAATTTGTTTATTATATCTGTTTACAAAAAGTTAACTACTTATATTATTTTTTCTACTTTAATATTTTCTTTTGATAATTTCCAACTTCGGCAACGCTGTCTGTCAAAGCCATACCTACAACGCGAAATTTTTTGGTGACCCTTCCTACTTCGGCCGCCCAATATCTTCTAACCCTTTTTAAATGTATAATAAATGCATGTCTTTTTGTTGCTCTTATTAAAGGCGCATACCATCGATAAGAAAATACCGACTCTATATAGACTGTGCGAAGAAAAAATCAGCCGAACACAGTTTGGTTTTCGAAATGCAGAGGGTACAAGAGAGGCTCTATTTAGTATACAAGTGCTATTTCAACGATGTAGAGACGTAAATTGCGATATTTATGCATGTTTCATTGATTACCATAAAGCGTTCGATACAGTAAAGCACGACAAGCTGATGGAGATATTAACCAATATTGGAATTAACACCTGTGATTTAAGTATTATCAGCAATCTGTACTGAAATCAAACATCCTCTATCCGGACAGAGGCAGGAGAATCCTACGATATCAAAATCAAACGTGGGGTCCGTCAGGGATGTATACTATCCCCACTGCTGTTTAACATCTACTCTGAGGAAATTTTTCAAGAAGCAGTGGATGATGTTGAAGCCGGAATTCGAATTAACGGAGAATGTATCAATAACATAAGATACGCAGACGACACTGTGGTATTCGCTGACAGTTCTGAAGCCCTACAGGAGTTAGTGAACAGTATCGCAGAAGTCAGTCAGAGATACGGACTTTCACTAAACACTAAGAAAACAAAATGTATGATTATCTCTAAGAACAAACAGCAATTTGGACGAATCAGTGTGAATGGTCAACAAATCAAAAGAGTAAAAACATATACTTACCTTGGTCCGAACGTCAATGAAAATTGGAACCATTCTGTAGAAATCAAAAAATGTAGGATAGAGAAAGCAAGATCTGCATTTCAAAAAGTGGAAAAGTTGTTCAAATGTCATGATTTGTCGACATCCATAAAAGTCAGATTACTACGATGTTATATCTTTCCTATACTGTTGTACGGAGTTGAGTCGTGGGCTCTCACAGACGCTACCTGCAAGAAAATTGAGGCTTTTGAGATGTGGCTTTATCGTCGAATCCTAAAGATATCTTATACCGACCACATTACTAATGAGGGTGTTTTGCTGAGAATGCAAAAAGAAAAAGAGCTGTTAATCGAAATAAAAACAGCCAAAATCGAATACCTCGGTCACATCATGAGGAACAGTGAAAGATATGGACTGCTGCAACTGGTCTTACAGGGAAAAGTAGAGGGAAAGCGTGGACCAGGAAGGCGAAAGAGTCCGTGGCTGAAAAATCTACGTACGTGGTTCAACACAACCACCACAAATCTTTTCAGAGCAGCAGTGTGCAAAGTACAGATTGCCATGGTGGTCGCCAACATCCGAAACGGATAGGCACTACAAGAAGAAGAAGAAGTAAGAATTTTCTATACGAATTACGAAGGATCTAGGTGTAACCAAAGTGGTTGAAAAACATTAAATAAGAACAGGCTTTTTTGCCCCCTTATTTTGTATTTATTGCTATTTTTCAGAAAGGGTACTAATTCAAGACGTTTTAAACTAGTCGTGTATCATACAACAGTCAATTATCTTTATTTTATTTACCTACGACCAGTGGCGTAGCTAACAGGCCCGCAAGGCGGGGGGGCCCCGACCTTAGAAGGGGCCCCTTAATGCCTTTAAGCTTAGTACTTCTACTTTCTTTAAATTGGGGACCAAAACATATTTTCCTAATAAGCATCAAAATGGGGAATTTGGAAGGAAGTATTGAAGCGGGTAATTGACGTAGCTTTTCGTGGACATGTTGGTAGTTTCGCTGAAAGTAAATCCCAAAAAGGTAATTTTTTGTCTGTGGTTCTTTTACTAGCTAAAATGATCCTGTTTTAAGTAAATTAGTCGATAAAAACAATATCTTAAAAGCAAAACGAATACAAAACGAAGTTATACATTTGATGGCTCAAGAAACTGAAAACAAATTGATTAATTTAATTAAAAAAATTGGATTTATTCAATAATTCTTGATACCACACATTTCAAAACACGAACAGCTTAGTTTTATTTTCTGGTATGTAAAAATGACTTGCGATGAAAATAATTATTTACCTTCTAAAACAGAAGTTGTTGAAAGTTTCTTGGGATTTATTCGCTTATTAGGAAATAGGCATGGTCACAAGCTCGAGCTTAGCTGGGTTCGGCTCGAGGCTCGGCCCGTTTGAGGAGCCGAGCTTCAATCTTAAGCCGGTTTGTTTCTTGCGAACCGAGCTTCGAGCTGAATCAAATTTTTTTCGAGCCGAGTCGAGCTGAGTTCGAAACAAGCAGAGCTTTCCTCAACGAGCTTGTCATTATTTTAGCTAATACTTAATAAATGTTCTAATTCATTTATTTCTGCTGTGACTCATACTGGTGTTTGAGAGTAAGTAATTCAGTGTCCGTAAAACATGGAATAAATTCCAGCCGAGCCCAGCTCGGCTCGGCTCGAAATATTTGAGCCGAGCTGATACAAGTCAACAAGCAGCTCGAAGTTCAAGCCGAGCTTTGCTCGAAAGTTAAAGCCGAGCTCAAGCTTGTAAAAAGCTCGGCTCGACTAGAATCGAGTCCATCCCTATTGGGAAATTTTAAAATTTATACAATGACAATCAAAGCACCTTTCCGTACACAACTGCAAAGGAAAGGGGTATGACGGGGTAAGCGTTATGAGAGGTGTATATTCAGGCGTACAAAGGCGCATTACTGACATTGAAAAAGAGCTTCCTATGTTGATCGTGCATCCCATAATCTGAACCTAATGTTGAATGATGCCATTGCTGGTGCACAGGAGTTGTTTTTTTTAGAATATAATTAAAAGATTACAATATGTTTTTTTTAGTGCAATTATTAAAATATGGGATGTACTATGTTCTGTTATGACTTATCGCGTTTGCCAACACTTAAAAGGTTATGTGAAACCCTGTGGTCATACAGACATGATGCTGTTATGGCTTTGTATCAAGCTTTCCGACAAGTAATGAAAGCTTTAACAAAAATTTCATTGCTATCTAAAAAAAAACGATGAAAAATAAGAAGCTAATGCTTTATTAGAGCATATGCATAATTGTGACTCTAACATCAAAACTTTTGCAATCTGAAACGGCCCTTCAACTTTTTGAAAAAACTCGTGATAATTTTCGAGAAATGAAAAATTTGTTTTCCGAAACTTTAGCAGAAGCAGCAGGAATAGTAGAATAGTGGGGTAATTATAGTATTATACCTATACCGGAATTTAAAAATAAACGGATAAAACTTATAAAAAAAATTTACGATGAACTACGACAAAAGAATAACTTATAGCAAAAATTTTTAAAAGTTAATCTTTTCAATGTAAATTTAGATATAATATTGCAACAACTTACTAATAGGTTTGTCGGATTAAGAGACATACAGGGTGTCCTGGAAAATAGTGCGTTCCTTAAAGGTATAGGTAGAAGGCACCATGTAGAACAAAAAACTCTTATAACATTTTTTTCTAAATGCAACTGTTTGACCAAAAAATTGAAATGTATTTTGGTAGGCAAATTTAAATCTGACAACTATGTGCGGTACGCAAATTTAAGCATAGACAGTCCCATGTAAATAAATAGAGATAGAAGGTAGATAGTAAACAGATAGTTTTAAAGAATCCTATTTAGTGTCAATGCCGAAAATGTTTTCGAATAGTGAGTGTATTATCTATTATGTTATTACCTATGAATGGTGTTTGTGAAAGGTTACTTGAAACATCTATTCGGTATAATAATTATTTTCAAGTAAGTACAACTTAGTTATTTCAGTTCACTAGTAAACAAATTACTGAGACATTATCTGGTGTATTTAAGTTCCACTGTAAACTATTAAAACTATGTAATTCAGTTAAAGCCCTCAGCAATACTCAGCATTCAACCCATTTAAACCTTACTAAATACATAATACTAGTTCAGTTAAAAGATGTGTTTTTATGTTAAAAGATGTGTAATTCGTTTAAAATTATGCAATAGGTATTTCAATACATTTCAAAAGAAAATAATTTTAGTAAACAAATTAATAGTAAATACATAAGTATTACCTATTATTAGGTTGGATTATTTTAAATACTGCTAATCACAATCACAAACGAGTTCTTATTATGTTATTATTCCGTAGTGCGTACGATGTTGCCAGTTTATTAAAATTTCCAAACATTAAAATACAGGTATATGGAAAACAATGTTAACTTTTTTTTGGAAACGGCTAACTTTAGAAAAAAATGGTATAGGACTTTTTTGTTCCAAATTGTGTATTCTCTCCTTACCTTAAAGGAACGCACTATTTTCCGGGACACCCTGTATATAATAGGTTTTCATGTCTATTCCCAAAAAATCTTTTAACACTAACTAATGAAGACTTATACAAAGGCCAAATAATGTCATTTACATATATTTGAGTAATAATTATACTGTTATTAGTTGTCGTTATGTTTATAATAAAGGGGGCCCACCAAAAATTGTTGCGGGGAGGCCCCCCAATCTTCAGCTACGCCACTGCCTACGACTTTGTTCCAAAATGTACCGTTTTAAAATTATAAGCAATGAAAGTAGAAAAAAATAGATGTTTTCCGAAATTTTTAAATAGTTTAATTTTTTATGAATGTTCCAGGCCTAACTTTATCTGCAAAAATCCGAATGCCACCTCTCCCATCCACCTCAAAACAGATCCGTCCTGGTCTACACCAACACTCCATTAAAATAATATGAGTGATTTTTTTATTATGTGATAGAGATGTTATTTCCCTCCTTTGGGAAATTAGCTCTCTAATAATTTATATAATGTCGAATACGCCATGAAAGTCTTCTGGGTAATATTTTTATATCTTTATATCTTAAATTTGCTCTCTGTGGGGGTTGAATTTAATTATTTTAACTGTATATATTTCACAGTTTTATTACCTTTATACACGAGACAAGAGGCATTATTTAATTATTATGGACACTTACTTATGTTAAAAAAAGACTTTTACATCATATTTTAGAATAGAACAAACGACACAAAAAAAATCAACAGGAAGATTGCTTTTGAATTAGAAGAGTTTTTTCTTTTTCATAAAAAGTATAGGTATTTTTGGTCTTCAGTTCAGCATACATAGCTCCATGTTACAAGCTCTTACCGAGGGCAGTATTGTACACAACTCTTCTTCAGAATATAATAGCGCAACAGCTGCATCGAGAATGTACTATGGCGATATAAATACATTCCTCTTGGCGAGGGGTATTGAAAAAAAAGAGACATTATCTCTAATAAATTATTCGCCGCTTTGTTACAGAGTGCTGTGAGAAACAAGAATGGGGAAAATCTTCGAGAGAACATAAATGGAAAGTTTCTGAACAATTTGAAATCTGCGGACGACATAGTTCTCCTCCAACTTCTCCAAGACCATCAGAGCTCTTGTACACGAGTTGGCCTTAAAATCGAATTTTTCAAAATACACGACCAAAATTGTACTAATAGCCAAAAACATCTCAACTAATGGCACTCAAATTGAATAAGTGTATACCTATAAATACTCGCAAGCCAGAGATACAACAGATGTACAAAGAAGATTTTAGAGTGGCGGCCAAGAGCAGACAAGCGAATTCGTGGAAGACCACCTAACAGGTGGACCGACGACATTAAAAGGATAGTGACAACCTGGATAGCAGCTGCGCAGGACACAAAAGGATGGAGACATCTTGAGGAGGTCTATGTCCGACAGTGGACAAATTTCAGTTAAACAGGAGAATAGGACTAACGGGTAGCTTACGGAAAACTTAGAAGTCTTTAGATCAGATATTCATACGTGATTGAAAAGGAAGGTCTTTGATCAATACGTGCTCTCCCTTCTAATGTATGGTGCAGAGACGATGACCCTTACTAGAAAAGTTATCAATAAAATACAAGTGGCATAGGTTGTCCTCTCCTATTTCTTCCAGGAACCCGCATTTCAGCGTATTAGGTGGTTAACGTCCCGACGTTGAACATGACCAAACCATCTTAACCTATGCTCCTTCGTTTTGGCATGAATTGGTGTCACCCCTTGAGTTTCCTTAACCCGGCACCTGTCACATGACTCTGCAAGACGTCAACTGCCACGTGGGGTGCTCACAGCACACCTTAAAAATTTTCTGTGATCTACTTGTTTATAAACAAAATAATGTGTTGAGTTACACAAGAATATAAAAAACATGTTTTATTAACTTATTAGCTACTAATATATCCTAAATGTTAAAAAATAAAATTAAAAAGGTGTTGTAAGCAAATTAGCAAGTACCAACCCATAATAAATGAAGTGAAGTAAAATATCTAAAAAAATTAAGATTTATTGAGTATAGAGACTATATTAATAATTTAAATCAGGTATTACAATCTCTCTCTTCAATCCTGACCCCCCGGAAGGAGTGTAGTGGTCGACGTGATGTCGTGTATTGTCCGTCTCCAAAGATCTCTGTCTCTGGTCATTTCTTTTAACTCATGCATAGGTCTTTTGCATATTCCTGTAATCTGACCGATCCATCTTGTTGGGGATCTTCCTCGTGATCTTCGGCCTTCCACCTTTCCTTGCATAATGAATCTTTCCATGTTTTCTGTGTTGGCTCTCATAACATGTCCAAAGTATATTAATTGTTGGAGATGGACTTTACTGGAGAGCCGTTGGCTAACTTATAGCTCTCTTAAAATCGAATTATTTGTTCTATGGTTGGTCCAAGGAATTCGTAGCATTCGTCTCCAACACAACATTTCAGTGGCGTCTATCTTTCTTCTTCCCGAATTTCTCAGGGTCCAACATTCACATCCGTAAGTCAGTATTGGGAATATTAAGCAGTTGATCAACCTCATCTTTAACGCTCTTGAAATTTGACAGTCCTTCCATATTGTGGTCATTTTTGCTGCGGCGACTTTTGCTAGATCACATCTACGTTTTATTTCCTCCTGTAGTGACCCTATGTTTGTGATTAATGATCCCAGATATAAGTATGAGTTCACAACCTCAAACCGATCAATTGTGGTTATATGTGGATGATTGTTATGTAGTCTATCCACTATCATGATCTTTGTCTTTGATATGTTTAATTGCAGACCAAATATTTGACTTTCGTTTTCAACCAGTCGTATAAGATCAATCAGCTCTGCTTCACTATTTGCAAGAAGGGCTGTGTCATCTGCGAAACGTAGGTTGTTTATTTTATGACCATTTATTGACATGCCTTTTTCCCATCCTTCAAGTGCTCTTCTCATAATATGCTCTCCATATATATTGAATAATTGTGGCGATAGTATACATCCCTGCCTGACACCCCGTTCTGGATGAAATTCATTTGAAAGTGTGTCAAGCACTTTAACTGATCCAGTAGTGTGTTCGTATAGTTCAGTTATAAGCGAAATAAGGTGTTGGGGTACGCCCACTTCTTTTAGTATTTGCCATAAGTGTCTCCACTTGACCCTGTCGAACGCCTTACGATAATCTATAAAGCATATGTACAGTAGATTATTGAATTCATACAATAAATATTACAAAAAATGGTATTACAATAAAAAAATGTAAATCTGACATGTTTAGCAAAAACACAAAAAAAAATTTGAAACTTAAACTGCCAGATGATAACACCCCATTTCGGCTTTAGAGCTACATGTTCAGAATGACACTAAATTACCACTTCAAACGCAAACGTACTATGACGCACAGCACGGTTAACAAACTTGAAATACCAAATATTTGATGAAAATGTGTTATAGGGTGCGGGTAGCACCCCACGCGGCAGGTGCCGGGCTAATATACTCATTCTGCCACACACATTCGTTGTTTCTCTTTATTTTTAACTGCCCAATATTCAGTTTCATATATCATAACCTTATTGCTCTTTATAGGATTTTTCCTTTAGATTCATTCTGTCACACCAGAACCACTCGCTTCCTTCTACTTCCATCCATCCATCCAACCCCAATTCTACTGCATGTATTTCCATCTATTTCTCCATTACTCTGTGGTACCGATCCTAGTTACTTAAACCTGTTGTTTTTCACAATCGTTGTTTCACCTTCCAAAGGTAAGGTTATTTGTAGTATTTCGATCTTTAAATGAACATTCCAAATACTGTGTTTTTGTCTTACATAGTTTTAAAATTTATTTCTCAAGAGCTTCTCTCCGCAGTTTCAGATGTTCTAAGTTGCTTTCACCATTTCCTACTAATACTATATCATGAGCATACATTAATCACCAAGGAATGTTACCATGTAGCTTCGCTACTATCTGATCCAAAACTAATGAGAATAAATAATTACTAATCACCGAGCCTTGGTGCAATCCTACTTTCACATGAAATGTTTCAGTATCTCACACACCACTGTCTTAACCTAGTTGCTGCTCTCTCATACATACACCTCACAATCTTTACATATTCAACAGGGACCCCTTTCTTATTGAGTGCTCACCGCAGAATCTCTCGAGGAACTCTATCGTATGTTTTCCAAGATCAATGAATACCATAATAAGCGTTTGTTTCTTTATTTCTGTATTTTTTCATTAACACTGATAATGGATTTGTTCAAACCTGCATTTATCATGACAATGAATTAAAATGGATAAAGCTAAATTTGCTCCTATGAATATGGACAAAAAAACGGCAAATGATCTTTCAAATTTGTAGATCTTTCAAATTTATAGAAAAGAACCATATTAGTTGTAGAAGAAACTAAACCAGAAGCATGTAAAAATGAATTCAATGCACTTGAACCGACAATGTAGTACGTGTGTGTGTGTGTGTGTGTGTGTGTGTGTGTGTGTGTGTGTGTGTGTGTGTGTGTGTGTGTGTGTGTGTGTGTGTGTGTGTGTGTGTGTGTGTGTGTGTGTGTGTGTGTGTGTGTGTGTGTGTGTGTGTGTGTGTGTGTGTGTGTGTGTGTGTGTGTGTGTGTGTGTGTGTGTGTGTGTGTGTGTGTGTGTGTGTGTGTGTGTGTGTGTGTGTGTGTGTGTGTGTGTGTGTGTGTGTGTGTGTGTGTGTGTGTGTGTGTGTGTGTGTGTGTGTGTGTGTGTGTGTGTGTGTGTGTGTGTGTGTGTGTGTGTGTGTGTGTGTGTGTGTGTGTGTGTGTGTGTGTGTGTGTGTGTGTGTGTGTGTGTGTGTGTGTGTGTGTGTGTGTGTGTGTGTGTGTGTGTGTGTGTGTGTGTGTGTGTGTGTGTGTGTGTGTGTGTGTGTGTGTGTGTGTGTGTGTGTGTGTGTGTGTGTGTGTGTGTGTGTGTGTGTGTGTGTGTGTGTGTGTGTGTGTGTGTGTGTGTGTGTGTGTGTGTGTGTGTGTGTGTGTGTGTGTGTGTGTGTGTGTGTGTGTGTGTGTGTGTGTGTGTGTGTGTGTGTGTGTGTGTGTGTGTGTGTGTGTGTGTGTGTGTGTGTGTGTGTGTGTGTGTGTGTGTGTGTGTGTGTGTGTGTGTGTGTGTGTGTGTGTGTGTGTGTGTGTGTGTGTGTGTGTGTGTGTGTGTGTGTGTGTGTGTGTGTGTGTGTGTGTGTGTGTGTGTGTGTGTGTGTGTGTGTGTGTGTGTGTGTGTGTGTGTGTGTGTGTGTGTGTGTGTGTGTGTGTGTGTGTGTGTGTGTGTGTGTGTGTGTGTGTGTGTGTGTGTGTGTGTGTGTGTGTGTGTGTGTGTGTGTGTGTGTGTGTGTGTGTGTGTGTGTGTGTGTGTGTGTGTGTGTGTGTGTGTGTGTGTGTGTGTGTGTGTGTGTGTGTGTGTGTGTGTGTGTGTGTGTGTGTGTGTGTGTGTGTGTGTGTGTGTGTGTGTGTGTGTGTGTGTGTGTGTGTGTGTGTGTGTGTGTGTGTGTGTGTGTGTGTGTGTGTGTGTGTGTGTGTGTGTGTGTGTGTGTGTGTGTGTGTGTGTGTGTGTGTGTGTGTGTGTGTGTGTGTGTGTGTGTGTGTGTGTGTGTGTGTGTGTGTGTGTGTGTGTGTGTGTGTGTGTGTGTGTGTGTGTGTGTGTGTGTGTGTGTGTGTGTGTGTGTGTGTGTGTGTGTGTGTGTGTGTGTGTGTGTGTGTGTGTGTGTGTGTGTGTGTGTGTGTGTGTGTGTGTGTGTGTGTGTGTGTGTGTGTGTGTGTGTGTGTGTGTGTGTGTGTGTGTGTGTGTGTGTGTGTGTGTGTGTGTGTGTGTGTGTGTGTGTGTGTGTGTGTGTGTGTGTGTGTGTGTGTGTGTGTGTGTGTGTGTGTGTGTGTGTGTGTGTGTGTGTGTGTGTGTGTGTGTGTGTGTGTGTGTGTGTGTGTGTGTGTGTGTGTGTGTGTGTGTGTGTGTGTGTGTGTGTGTGTGTGTGTGTGTGTGTGTGTGTGTGTGTGTGTGTGTGTGTGTGTGTGTGTGTGTGTGTGTGTGTGTGTGTGTGTGTGTGTGTGTGTGTGTGTGTGTGTGTGTGTGTGTGTGTGTGTGTGTGTGTGTGTGTGTGTGTGTGTGTGTGTGTGTGTGTGTGTGTGTGTGTGTGTGTGTGTGTGTGTGTGTGTGTGTGTGTGTGTGTGTGTGTGTGTGTGTGTGTGTGTGTGTGTGTGTGTGTGTGTGTGTGTGTGTGTGTGTGTGTGTGTGTGTGTGTGTGTGTGTGTGTGTGTGTGTGTGTGTGTGTGTGTGTGTGTGTGTGTGTGTGTGTGTGTGTGTGTGTGTGTGTGTGTGTGTGTGTGTGTGTGTGTGTGTGTGTGTGTGTGTGTGTGTGTGTGTGTGTGTGTGTGTGTGTGTGTGTGTGTGTGTGTGTGTGTGTGTGTGTGTGTGTGTGTGTGTGTGTGTGTGTGTGTGTGTGTGTGTGTTTTGTGTTTTACTGCTTTTCACAACCAACTTGCCAGTCAATTTCATAATGATTTTTTCGACTATAACTTAAACAATGGAGTACAACGAAAATATCTAAAGTTACAAAATAGATCACTATACATTTTCGATCGAAAGTAAAGCGTAGGTCCTTTTAGAAATTAAGTTGAAAATAAATGTAGTAACAGTTAACAGTTTATTTGTAAAGAGCTAAGAGATAAATACTTTTAATACCAGTAAGTGACTCCATTAATTTGATTAGTAATACATGAAAAACCAGTAATTGTTATTATTGGTAATTTAACTTTATCAGTTAATTACCATCTAATATTATAATTACAGTTCGTATATATTCTAAAGTGTTGGGAAATGGATAGGGCCATGATTTAAAAATATTGCAACCCTTATTGATAGGGTGACAAAAACTTAGGTTTTTTTAATATAACTACCTGTATATTTTTCCATTTTTTTATTTTCCTCGAAGTTTTATTTCTTAAAATATAAGGTTTTTCAATATTACCTATACGAGTTTGTTTGAAAGACAATTTACGTTTTTTTATATTAATTACAAATAATCATTTCGCAGCAACATTCACACAGGGTGATTGATTAGGGGGGTAAAGCTCTGTAGATCCGTTATAGTAATATAAACCAATAAAAGTTAATAACAAAAATTGTAGCCGACTTTGAGTTTCACATTTAAAAATTAATTAGACAGTTACATGGTGTTTGATAACATAGTGACACACCAAACTTATGTTTTATTAAATGGAACACCCTGTATTTTATTTTATATTCAAAAATTTCTAAACTTCTTCATTACAAAAATATAAAGGTTTGTTATGTTATACATAGTATTTACAAAGTTATAACTAATTTGAGTCAGGCCATGGAGTTGGGGTGTTTACATTGTAAAATGGCATGCACCCTACCTTCCGTGCTATGGCATGCTGGACGAGCCATACAGCCTGTAGTCAATACCCCGAAGTATGAGCGGGAACAAAAAGTGTATTAATACTCATACGCTTATGAAACGCACCTGGCGGATCATAAGGGCCTTCACATTTTACTCTTTTTCAACTAGTCTTGAGTGAAATGTCTTTAATCTTTCCTATCGGCCTCTCTTGGCTACCTCTTCTTCTTCCGACCCCGAATGGCCATTAGGTTTCCGAGGGCAGACGGGTCACTATATTTCTTTCTACAACCTACCTGCTCTTCACCGAATGATTGCTGGTATAAGCAATCCCCCACTTACTGACCAACGGCTTCGGGCGGATGAGTTTGTAAGTGGCAGGGCACTCTTTTGTCCTGAGACTGAGAAATCGGTCTCGAAGGCGGATGAACCCTACAGAATGGTCAACGGTATAAGAATGCAGAAGGCAACGGGAAACCACTGCATTAAAGACTCATGGAGTATCCCTAGAAATCGTCATGGCTTACAGAAATGACAATCAACAACCTACTAATCATGGTTCTCGGATGACAAGATTCGGCAGGGGAAGAAACAACAGCAACGACAGGGCTTCCCAGGCCGTTAGTCAGCGAAATCCCTGTTCCCTAAATATATACAAATACACCTACAAAATCGCGACATGGAATGTAAGAAGTATGTATGAACCTGGAAAACTAAGGAATATACAGCAAGAGATGATGCGACTAGATATCGATATATTAGGAATAAGCGATACAAGATGGGTCAGTTCTGGCGAACTCAATACAGACAATGGGCGAATCTATTACTCTGGAAGCAGCGACACCCAACACAGATATGGAGTTGCTATGATCCTCAGTGAAAAAGTAACGAGATCAGTAACAGGCTTAGTTCCGGAGATTTATGCGCCAACTGCTGACAAAAATGAAGAAGAAATAGGGAACTTTTATAGCGAACTTCAAAAAACATTACAGCTCACAGCATCTAGAGACATAACAGTCATCATGGGTGATTTCAATGCAAACATTGACGAAGGAAAATGCTACCCTAATGTAGGGCCATATGGACTTGGCGAACGAAATGGCAGAGGGGATCGCCTAATAGAATTTTGCCAGGAACATAATGTTGTAGTCGCAAATACATTCTTTAAATTACCTAAGCGACGCCTTTATACATGGAAATCGCCAGCTGACAAAGACAACAAAATCGTCAGAAATCAAATTGACTACATCCTAATAAAGCACAGATATCGAAACTCAATTCAGGCAGTAAAGTCATATCCAGGAGCGGACGTATCTTCTGATCACAGTCTTCTTATTGCTAGATTTCAACTTCAACTAAAAAAGACGCAAAAAAGCCGCAACAACAATAAACTTAACATACAGAAACTTAAGTCAGAAGAAACAAAAGAAAATTTGAAACGTGAAATCAACACAAATCTAGATAGAAACCCAAGAAATAATTGCAACGTAGAACAGCAGTGGCAATTCTTCAAAAGCTCTATATTAGAGCCAAGTAAGAAAGTACTTACAACAACCAAATGTAAGAAAGAAGAATGGATGACGGAGGAAATTCTAGAGTTGATGAATGAAAGAAGAAAAAACAAAACAATTAATAAGACTCGCTATAAACAGCTTCAAAACCAAATAAGAAGAAAAATTAGGGAGGCTAAAGAAACCTACTTCTCTGAAAAATGTAAAGAAATAAAAGAACTTCAAAACAGATATGACAACTTCAACCTACATAAAAAAGTCAAAGAACTAGCTGGAATAGGAAATAGAAGAACCTCAAATATATTGCTCGACAAAAAAGGAAATATTATAATGGAGACAGAACGAAAACTACGACGATGGAAAGAGTACATCGAGGAAATATTTCATGGCCAGAGAGAAGCTAGTACATCCGTAGATAGCCAAACCGGAGATGTAGGCTCAGAGATAACCAAATCAGAGGTTAGTCAGGCAATAAACTCTATGAAAACCAATAAATCTGCTGGTCCAGATGAATTACCTAGCGAGCTGATAAAGTTGGTCAACGAGAAAAACCTGGATATAATAGTAGAACTGTTCAACGCAATCTATACTACGGGAATCATCCCTAGAGAAATGTTGACATCAGCATTTGTGTGTTTGCCAAAAAAAGTGAATGCCAAAGAATGCAGTGACTACCGAACCATAAGTCACATACCTTGAAAATTCTGCTGAAAATTATCCACGCCAGAATACACTCTAAACTGGAGCTGGATATTAGTGACACTCAATATGGGTTCCGCAATGGAATGGGCACCAGAGAGGCATTATTCTCCTTCAACGTGCTGACACAGAGATGTTTGGATGTTAACCGTTCTCTTTACGTCTGTTTTATAGACTACAATAAAGCGTTTGATAAAGTAAAACATGACCGACTCATGGAAATTCTAAAAACTAAAAACCTAGATGAAAGAGATTTAAGACTAATAACACATCTCTATTACAATCAGCGAGCAATAGTAAGAATTGAAACAGAAACATCTGAAGAAATGGAAATAAAGAGAGGAGTCAGGCAAGGCTGCATACTATCGCCTCTATTATTTAACGCTTATTCTGAAGAGGTAATGCGAGAAACTCTGGAAGATGAAACAGTCGGCATAAGAGAAAATGGAGTCTTAGTTAACAATATCAGATATGCAGACGATACAGTAATAATAGCCGATAATTTACAAGACCTGCAAATACTCATGAGTAAAATAGTAAGGTGTAGTAGGGAGTACGGAGTCTCTCTCAATATCAAAAAGACAAAGTTTATGAAAATTAGTAAAAACAACCATAATACTAACGAAATATTGATAGTAGAGGGCCAACAGATCGAAAGAGTAAAAAAGTACACTTACCTAGGGACACTTATAACCGAAAATAATGACTACACTGCAGAAATCAAAGTCAGAATCGAGAAAGCACGTTCTAATTTTATAAAAATGAAAAACGTCCTATGTAGCAAAGATTTAACATTAGCTCTTAAAGTACGCCTAACAAAATGTTACGTATATAGTGTACTATACTATGGACTGGAATCATGGACGTTAAATGTAGAGACAATGAGACGACTTAACGCCTTTGAAATGTGGACGTATAGAAGAATTATGAGGGTTTCCTGGGTAGATAGAGTTACGAACAATGAAGTACTGAGAAGAATAGGTAAAGAGAAGGAAGTTGAACTTACAATTAAAGAAAGAAAACTACAGTACCTCGGACATGTAATGCGGGGCGAGAAGTATGGCATCTTGCGACTCATAATGTAGGGAAAGGTAGATGGCAGAAGAAGCATCGGCAGAAGACGAATTTCATGGCTGAAGAACCTGAGAGAATGGTTTGGATGCAGCTCAAAACCACTATTTAGAGCTACTGCCCCAAAAATTACAATAGCTATGATGATTGCCAACCTCCGTAGCGGAGATGGCACCTGCAGAAGAAGAAGAACTAATTTGATATGAAAATCGTAACAAGGTCAACTCACTGTATAAAGGCTGCATTAGAATCGGTGAGTGGAAATCCGTACAAGTCCAAAATCTGCATTCTGAGAAAATCAATAAAAACCTTTTAACACTGAAACTACTCAACAGAGACTATCGGCATGCATAAAAAAGTTTTAGGTATCTTACTTTGCAATGTATTTTAATGGTAGTTTCTCAGAAAATAAAATGGACTACCAATGACAGATCAAAATGGGGGATGGATTTGTATGGTTTTTGAACTCAAACCTATATACGAAAAGAAATAGGTAAACATTTCTTGATTTAAAAGATGAAGTAGTTTTCAATCCTAGTAGCAAAATTAATAATATTGAAAATATTAAAAATATTACTAAAAGATTTTTAAATTGAAAACTTATTGGTACACTTTCCTGCTGACACCTCCAAGGCTTCTACAATTTGCAAGCACATGGATGCTGCAGTGAAGACAAAGTAAAGGAATTCTACGCTATGCAATTCAGATCCCCCGTCTGCAGCTTGGTAAAGTTCCAACGGAAAATGCACCTGGTTACTCTACGGAGTAATACGACTATAAAATAAAAATGTATGCCATTTTTATTCAGTTGCAATGCGAAGGCAAAACAATCCTACTTTTCAATTAGAATACGGAGCGCAGTCCAGTCCTCTGAATCGCGATTTTCGGCACTTATTGGAGCCTCATCGGAGAGAACGTAGGCACTGTTCTCCATATCCTAAATGACCAGCACCGAGAGTCCTTCCCACCCATTGCAACCGAAGTGAAGGTATTAGGTGACTAGCGTCATCTGGCAATTGAAAGATGAAGTAGTTTTGAATCCTAATAGCAAAATTAATAATATTGAAAATATTAAAACATTATTAAGAGATTTTTAAATTGAAAACTTATTGGTACACTTTCCTGGTGACACCTCCAAGGCTTCTACAATTTGCAAGCACATGGATGCTGCAGTGAAGACAAAGGGAAGGAATTCTACACTATGCAATTCACATCCCAAGCTGCAGACGGGGGATGTGAATTGCATAGTGTAGAATTCCTTCCCTTTGTCTTCACTGCAGCATCCATGTGCTTGCAAATTGTAGAAGCCTTGGAGTTATCACCAGGAATGTTTACCAATAAAATTTTGCTATTAGGATTGAAAACTACTTCATTTTTCAATTGCCAGATGACGCTAGTCACCTAATACCTTCACTTCGGTTGCAATGGGTGGGAAGGACTCTCGGTGCTGGTCATTTAGGATATGGATAACAGTGTCTACGTTCTCTGCGATGAGGCTCCAATAAGAGCCGAAAATCGCGATTCAGAGGACTGGACTGCGCTCCGTATTCTAATTGAAAAGTAGGATTGTTTTGCCTTCGCATTGCAACTGAATAAAAATGGTATACATTTTTATTTCTTAATTTATTTAACATTTATTCAATACATAATGTCAAAACTGTTATCTCAATCGTTTAATCATTATTTTCAGAATTTGTGGTTTTGCATGATGTGATGTGGTAGTAAAATTCCAATGCTTCACCCTGGGTATAAGTCATTACCTTCTTGATGTCCAGGATTCCAGCAATGCATTCAGATATAAAAAAAATATTGCCATAATTGAAATGTTTACTTTTGAAATTACCTCAAAAACAAATAGCAAAGTTACCACAGTGTAGAATGTCGAATATCGTGACTTAACTATAGCGTGATGTTCGAGGCGTTTAATTTTTTCTAGTCTGCCTCTATCCGGTAACGATAAGGATTTCTGGGTTATTTACTACCTCTCAGCCGTATTTATACGTTTATGTTAATCCAAAGATAGATTATTTAGCGCAGATACTATCCGATAAGTATATATTTACCTGACGCCCTTGTTTGTGGATTATGGGCAGGGTTTGCTGTGTAATCTAAATTGAAAGCCAGATTTGTTATTAAATTAGGTACATAAATAATTATGCATGCAATGTATAATATTCTCATTTGTTATACAATTAAACAAATTGAGGTTTCTACTATGGTAATTTAAGTATGAACAATAATGATTAATTTGTGTGCTTTAACGGCTTAATGTGCTGGAATCATTTATTTAAATCTATATATCTATATTTAACAGAGAACTGGGAGACTTAACAGATTTAAATTTGGAAGAAGACGTTTCAGGTGTTGTAACTTGTTTGAAAAACTGATTAGGCAGATGAACTTACGTTAGTAAGTTAACCACGTGAAGTGAATACATAAAGAAAAATTAAAAAACATTTCACAGACAGTGTAAATATGGTTTGTGCTTTTCTTTACATAATAATAATACAGAGTGGGCCAAAGAAAACTGTCCACCTCGATATTTGGCAGTATTTATTAAGTTTTAAGGAAATGACGAAACAATGGAATAGAGAATCTATGATCACGAACTTTACATTACTGTGTAAGAAATACTTGTCTCATATTTCGCTAGATTCCAGAAACTTAGATGAACTGATATCTTGTGGCATGTCTATGTTACATGTTATGTTTATATGGGATTAGACACAGTTTGGTTGTAATAAAAATTATATTTTTACCTAAAAAATACTTGACGTTTCGATTTCCACACCAGAAATCTTGTTAAAAAGATTGATTGAATTGAAGACACGAGTGGATGAAGGTGCTATGTAACATTTTTCTAAAAACGGTTTTTTTGTATGGATGAAGGTGTTATGTACCTGTTTATCACGTGGCCACATTAGAATTCTAAGATTCGTAACAGAAGTCTAGGTTTTTTAAAGGATGAAGGAGTTATGTTACATTATTTTCCAGTGAATAATGGAAGAAGGTGTTATAGGCACAAAATACCTTCATCCACATTCATGTAATATTTTGTATACCTTCGTCATATGAATGATGGTGTTAAGTGACACACATAACCCCTTCATCCACTCACTGGCTATTTTGTTTTACTTGGTGAGTTGGTATTGCGCGCACGTGTTCTGTGTCATTGTTACAGTTTTTTGCAGTAATATCATAATATTAATGCTAGTTAACATTTATAATGAGTTCCAGAGGTAAACAAATGTTAAAACTAGTGCAGGAACAAATAAACTGTGAACAAAATTTGCCAAATGATGAAAATGAATTCACAGCAAGTTCTAACCTCAACATTGAAATTTCAAATGTAACAGGTAAGTGCAATCCTGTTGTTATGAAATAATTAAGTTTTATTATATTTTGGGCAATAGGTATTTAGATCATAATATTTATATAAAAGTGTAAATGAGCTGGTTGAAATACATAACCCAACTATCATCTGTTATAAATATTTACACTTGATTGCTCCGGGGATTCCCCTATCTTTTCAAAAGTAATTTTTAAACAATAATAATTAGGAAGAATTAAAATATAAGTATAAGTAAATAGCTGTTTTTATTTTCAGATTTGGAGGGGACCCAACCATTCTTGTCAGACAGCAGTGGTGATGCTGAATACTTTCCGAGTAATGAAGGAAGCAGTTCTTCAGGAACTAGTGTCACGGAGGACGAAGAAAGAGCGGACCACAGTCATGTAAAAAACCTTGTTGGAGGTACATTCATTTCTGGAGACAAAGAAGGAGCTGTAAGAAGTAAATAGCTGTTTTTATTTTCAGATTTGGAGGGGACCCAACCATTCTTGTCAGACAGCAGTGGTGATGCTGAATACTTTCCGAGTAATGAAGAAAGCAGTTCTTCAGGAACTAGTGTCACGGAGGACGAAGAAAGAGCGGACCACAGTCATGTAAAAAACCTTGTTGGAGGTACATTCATTTCTGGAGACAAAGAAGGAAGCGGGATTATTCAAAAGCCTATAATTAATCCTTTTAACGGGTCTAACGAGGTTGACCAAGAAAATGAAAAACAAAGAAAGCAAAAGATTTTTTCAACGACAGCAAAAGTTTCCAAAAAACGAAAAGAGATCCAAATACGTGGAAGAAACACAAAGCAGCTTTAGATAGAGCAAAAGGTGAAGAATATTTGTCTTACAAAAACATTCCCGTTCCAAGAAAGGAGCCAGAAAAAGGTATTCTTTGTAGACAAGGCTGTAGATTTTCTTGTAGCACTAAATTTTCAGCAGATGAGGAAGGCATTTTTGGATGAATTTTATAGACTTGATATTAATGCAAAAAATGCTTTACTATTTAAATCAATCATTAAAAAACCAGTGTTGAGGGAAAGAAAAGATGCTGTTAAACATAAAACTGCGTCATATACGTATAACGTTACAAAAAATGGATTTACCGTAAAGGTGTGCAAAGAAGCGTTATGCGCTCTATACCAAATAGGCAGAAAAAAACTTGATGTTATAAAGAATCGTATAAATAGTAGAGTATATTTGGAAAACTGAGAGAAACTTTTAAAAGTGAGTTACCCACATGTCTAAAGAGAAAGGTATTCGATCAGTGCGTCCTCCCAGTCTTGACGTACGGATCAGAAACACTTACCTTAACTAAAGCCTCGGCTACCAAACTAAGAGTCACGCAGAGAAGAATGGAGCGGTCAATGTTAGGAATAACTCTGCGAGACAAAATCAGAAACGAAGAAATCAGGAGAAGAACAAAGGTGACTGACGTCATCGAGAGGATAGCCAGGTTGAAGTGGAGATGGGCAGGACACGTAGCCAGAATGACAGATGGGCGATGGACGAAGAGGTTATTGGAATGGAGGCCAAGAGAAGACAAGAGAAGCGTCGGTCGACCGCCTACAAGATGGACTGACGACTTAAGAAAGGTAAATAAAAACTGGATGAGGGCGGCGCAGGATAGATGGGGTTGGAAACGAAGGGAGGAGGCCTATGTTCAGCAGTGGACTTTTGAGGCTGGATGATTATGATAAATAGTAGTGTAGCAGCACCTCCTCCAGATCGCAGAGGTAAGCACTCCAATAGGCCACACAAAATAGGCCAAGATGTTAGGGATTTTGTGATAGAGCACATAAATAAATTTCCTGTCGAAGAGTCGCACTATTCCAGAAATAGAAATCCTCATAAAAAATATCTTTCTCCCCTACTAAATGTGAGCAAAATGTATGAGTTCTATCTTGAGGAATGTAATCTGGCACAACTTCCTGGAAAATTTAGAATTAAAAAATGTTCATATTCCAACATTTTTTCGCGAGAGTTTAATTTATCATTTGGGTATCCGAAAAGTGATACGTGTAGTATCTGTGATGGAGGTGAATCTAACGATGGACATAAAGAAAACTACACAGCATCAACTAAAGCGCTCAAAGTTGACAAGGAAAAAGCAAAAGATTCAGACAACTTGGTCTATATTACAATCGATATGCAACAAACAATGCCACTGCCAAAAATAACAACGTCCAAAGCATTTTACCTTAGGCAAATGTGGTTTTATAATTTTGGGGTGCATATTACTACAAAAGGCCTAGACAAAGCATGTTTTTGTACCTGGACCGAAGATCTTGCAAACAGAGGAAGTGCAGAAATATGCAGTTCTCTACTCAGATATATTGAAGTCGACGAAAGCATCACCAAAAAGGATTATCTGATCATCTGGTCCGATTCATGTGCGGGCCAGAACAAGAACTTCCACATGATTTGCCTTTATCAGTATCTTATTTTGAAGGGATACTTCCGTTGTATTGACCACAAGTTTCCTGAGGTTGGCCATACTTACTTAGATTGTGACAGAGACTTCGGAAGAATCGAGAAGGTTTTACGAAAACACGACACGGTATATGTACCAGATATGTACCGGGAAATAATTTCAAAGGCTAGCCGAAAAAATCAAGTCATCGACATGGCTCAACACTTTAGAAGGATTGCTGATCTACCGCAAAAACTTCATCTTACTAACAGAAAAAAGGACGAACTAAATGAAACAGTCAGATTTAGAGACGGTATTAAATGGATAAGAGTGGAAGAGTATGGTTCCTATTTGTATAAAGAATCATATGACGAAACAGTTCCTTTTAGAAAAGTAAATATTCTTCAAAATAAGAATAGAACAGCAGCGCCAGAGAATATTGAAATCGAAAGAATTCGGGAGAAATATGGAACTATCTCTGAAGAAAAAAGAAAAAATCTCCAAGAACAGCTTAAGTTTGTAAAACCAGAATATCGATATTTCTATGAACCAATCTTAGAAAAAAAATAATGTATTACGTTATATTACTGTTATTACCTTATATTAAGCAATAACATCTTGTTAGCTGATTAGATAAGTTTTTCTTTAATACATGATTCTTCCATAAAACAGTAGTTGTTTTAATTTCTTTAGAATTATACAGTGGATGAAGGTGTTATGTACTGTTTTTTTCAAATTTTGGTAAGACACATTTTTTTTTGTTGATATTTTTTTCCGTGAATAACATATTCCATATACTAGTAACGACATAGAAAAGTTTTTACCTAATAAAAGTGAATGTGAGAAAAGTTTACAATGAAAAACTTTAACCTTAATTTTCTCAAAATCTAAATTTTGTAACATAGCACCTTCATCCACTCGTGTCTTCAATTGTTTTTCAACACATTTTCTCATCAGTGTTTTGACAACGATATACGTTACATTTTCTTCTGAAGCCTTCACTCCTATTTCGATCTCTCAGCGTATTTCCTGCAATTCTTCCCATATGGCGTTATTGGTATATTGGCATATTGGTCTTACATCCTTCTTCTTCTTAAAGTGCCTATCAGTTCCGGATGTTGGCGATCATCATGGCTATCTTGACTTTGTTTACCGCAGCGCGGAACAGTTCAGTGATAGTCGTGTTATACCACTTTCAAAAATTTTGAAGCCAGGAAATGCTTCTCCTTCCTGATCCTCTTTTACCATTTACCTTCCCTTGGAGAATCAGTTGAAGAAGGCCGTAACGTTCTTGATTTCTCATTACATGTCCTAGATATTCTAATTTTTTCGTGTTGATGGTTAAGAGAATTTCACACTCTTTCCCCATTCTACGTAGGACTTCCACATTTGTAATTCGGTCAACCCAGGATATACGTAAGATGCGCCTATAACACCACATTTCGAAAGCTTCGAGCCGATTCATAGATGGAACAGTTAGTGTCCACGCTTCCATTCCGTAGAGCAGAACTGTAAATATGTAGCATTTCAAAGACGGTATTTTTAATGATAGGTCTCAACTGTTGAAAATGGGTCTCATTCTAACGTATGCTGCTTTCGCTTTTATTATTCGCTGTTTAATTTCTGTCGACTGGTCCCATTGGCAATTTAAATTCGTACCAAGGTATGTATATTGCTCAACTCTTCGATATTCTGTTGGTTAATTGTAAGTTGAGCGTTTAGTATTGGTCTAATTGTCATAAATTTGGTCTTCCGTATGTTTAGAGCTAGTCCGTATCTGTTGCTGACTTCTGTTATACGATTTGTTAATATCTGTAAATCATTCAGAATATCGGCAAAAACCGTTCACCATTCAACCATTCACTATTTATTAATACTCCCTTCGCACAACCGTCTAAAGCTTCCTTAAATACCCATTCAGAGTAAATATTGAATAGTAGTAGAGATAAAATACAGCCCTGTCGTACTCTATTGCAATTTTATCAGTCAACTGGTCTTCTGTTTTGATTTTGGCCGTTTGATTGTAATAAATGTTTCTGATTATTTCATTCATAGGAGATTCTGACCAATAGAAAGCTACAGAAATCTGAATTAAATCGATAATTTTTGATAATCTCCCGTCGTTAAGTATATTACGTCAGATGCCCTTCGTTGCTACGAAAAAATACATTCAGTGACATTAATGACAATTAATGTTTTAAAAATTATAAAAGTGATGACTTTCAATCGTCAAATATTTATAAAAACTGTGTGTTTAATGGTACTTACATAAATAAATTACAATAAAATTTTGGTTTTGAACAGTTTTATTCATGAAATAATCGCAACAAATTGCACTCGACCTCTGAAATTAATATAGAATTTTTGCTCTAGTGACACTTTGACATAATTTCACTCGCCTTCGGCTCGTGAAATTAAAACTGTCGAAATGTCACTCGGGAAAAATTCAATTATTTCAAAGCTCTTGTGCAATTACTACTGTAGTCGAGGAAATGAAGCGGGAAAAATGGCAAAACCTCGCAATTTTTTCGTCCAGCATCGATTTGTACAAAAATTTGGGATTAGGCTCATTTCACCCTCTAGTTCATTTTCTATATTGAGCCGTTGTACGCTTTTGGTTTTTTAAGGGTGAAAACCGCCCCTAATTGTAAACAATTATAAAATAACATTTTAAACTTTAATATTATCAACATTTGCTTCTTATTAGTTACATAATGATTGTTTTGTGCTTTAAGATATAGTATCACAATATATCAACCCTTAAAACCACCCTTGTTGGAGCTATATATGAAAAGTTTACTTATCCTAAAAGAATAATTTCGGTTTGCATAAATTTACATAAAAATTTGGGGTTAGGATCATCTTACCCTGTACTTCATATTCTATATCATGCTCAAGGGCGTTGAATATTTTTAGGGGTGTAAACTACCCTTATTGTCAAAAATTATATAAAAACATTGTAAACTTTAATATAGGTAAAATTTGGTTTTGACTGGTTAAGTAATGATTGTTTTATGCTTTAGGATATAATATCATAATATTTCAACGCTTAAAACTACCCTTAATAACATTGCAATTTTTATAAGTAGACAATTTAATAGATCTATACAGAAAAAAGTAGAATTAAAGAATTAAAAAAACATTTATTTACACAAAAATACGAATTTACAAATATACAGGGTGTAACGAAAATACAGGTCATAAATTTAATCACATATTCTGGGACCAAAAATAGTTTGATTGAACCTAACTTACCTTAGTACAAATGTGCATATAAAAAAAGTTACAACCCTTTGCAGTTACAAAATGAAAATCGATTTTTTCCAATATATCGAAAACTATTAAAGATTTTTTATTGAAAATGGACATATGGCCTTTTTTATGACAGTAGCATCTTAAGAAAAAATTATAGTGAAATTTGGACACCCTATAAAAATTTTATGGGGGTTTAGTTCCTTTAAACCCCCCCAAACTTTTGTGTACGTTCCAATTAAATTGTTGTTATTGTTGTACCATTACTTAAACACAATATTTTTAAAACTTTTTTGGCTCTTAGCACTTTTTCGAAAATTCAGTTTTTATCGAGATATTTTGAATATTTGTCAAATCCACCACATATTTGTGTATGGTTAAGTACGATTATGGAGACTTGGTAAAAATATGAAAATTTATGTATGATTTACATTTTTAGGTATATTTTGAACTGTATTAAAAAAGAAGCCATATCTCGATAAAAGTTGCCTTCTCGAAAAAATACAAAGAGGCAAAAAAGTTTTAAAAACATTTTGTTTAACTAATGGTATCGCAGTTATAGTTTAATTGGAGTGTACACAAACATTTGGGGGGTTTAAAGGAACAAAACCCCCATAAAATTTTTATGTAAACATATTAAAAAAGAAGCCGCAACTCGATAAAAACTGCCTTATCGAAAAAATACTAAGAGCCAAAAAAGTTTTAAAAATATTGAGTTTAACTAATGGTATCACAATAATAATTTAATTGGAACGTACAGAAAAGTTTGGGGGGGTTTACGGGAACAAAACCCCCATAAAATTTTTATGGGGAGCACAAATTTCACTATAATTTTTATTTAAGATGCTTCTGCCGTAAGAATGCCACATATCCATTTTCAATAAAAAATCTCTAATAGTTTTCGATATATTCGAACAAATCGATTTTCATTTTGTAACTTCAAAGGGCTATAACTTTTTTTATGTGCATATTTGTACTAAGGTAAGTTAGGTTCATTCGAACTATTTTTGGTCCCAAAATATGTGATTTAATTTATGACCTGTATTTTTGTTACACCCTGTATAAAAATACACATACAAATAGTTTTTTAGTCATCCAGTATACGAACCGGCTCTGTGGTATTATATAGGTACATTGAAAATGCAATATATGGGGACTATTCGAATTCTTCGAAAAAAAAAATTAGTTTTATAAACATAACTCCTTCATTTTTGGCGATAAAAAGTTTTTCAATAACGGTTTTGTAGGATTTTTGAAGAGTAATAAGAGTGTGTAAATTAAATTCAGTAAGATCCCTTAATTTTTAATTAAGGTGGGTTTAAAGGGCTCGAATAAGGGGATGTTTGCTCGTAAATAGATGTTTTAAACAGCTATACCTCGCTAAATGTTCATTGTAATGAAAATTTATGCATAAGGAAATTTTAGCTATGAAAAAAGCTACAATTTAGTAATCTATTATTTTTTTCGTATCTTCAGTATTTTCGGAGATATTTTGAAGAAAGTGATAAAAAATGCAAGATTGCCAAAGATCAATTTTTTTAAACTCCAATTTTTCTAAAATTAGGCCTTTTAAATAGGTCAAACTTCTTGGTTGTATTTATAATATAAATATAAAAGGAATTATAGAAAGGCGAAGACCAATTTTTAGTTACAAGGGTAGGTAGGGGGGTTTCACTGTTTTTTTGGTAGAGAAAAATAGGTCCGATATTTTTTGATCATAAATTGCTCAATTTTTATGCTAGAAACTTTTTATTATTTTTTCTGAAAGATCTTATCGTATGCTTGAAAAAACATCGTGTAAGTTTTCCTGGAAAAATGCAAAGTTTTCCCGTTATTTGGCTTTGATTATTTCAAATTATGCATTTGACGAAAAAAGCTAACTTTTAACATGCCGTATCTCGGTTTGTATTGATCGTAAAAATATTATAGAAAAACAGTTTAGTTTGTGTTACTAAAAGATACAATTTTGATATTTACAGTTTTTTTGATTAAATGCATATTTTTCGTGATATTCTCAAAAATCCCTCTAAAAAAGTCGATTTTTCCGTCGAAAAGCTGTTACTTTCAACCAGGAATAACTCGAAAAATATTAGTTTTACGAAGAAAATGTAAAAAACATAATTTTCTTAAAATTAATTTTTACATCGATTTATATGGTTAAAATGTAATAAAAAATTCCCACCCCCGAGATGGGGTGGCAACTACCCCCAAGGTTTTAGCGTACAGCAGCATGATATAGAAAATGATCCTTGGACTATGACCTACCTTTCTTGAAAATTTCAAGTAAATCCATGCTGGACGAAAAAATTGCGAGCCAAAATGCTTCATTTCCTCGACTACTGATAATTCTCAGATATTTGTTTTCAATTCCAATCTCTTGCATTAGAGTTATTCATTTGTCATGTTTTACTCGGTCAAATTCTTTCTGGTAATCTATCAAGCATACGTATATATCACAATTTATATTCCTGCATCTCTGAAGTAGCACTTGTACAGCAAAAACAGCTTTGTGTTTCTGAACACAGAATTGTGTTCTGGTTAGTTGTTCCTCGCACTTTGTATATATACTTTTGTGAGGATAAATTCTTGATTTCATTATTCAATCTTTACTTGTCCACTGATGGACATAGATCTCCCTCACAATTTTCCATCCGTTTCGATCTTGTACCTCTTGCCTCCAATTCCTATGACAACGTTTTCGATCATCAGTCCAACATGTTGGTGGACGACCACTGCTTCGGTAGACATCGTCTGTTGGTCCTTCATTCGAGTATCCGGATTGATAATCTGTTAACTATCATTCGAGTCACGTGACCTATCCAGTTCTCTTGATTTCTTCACAGTGTTAATAAGTCGGTTTCGCCAAATAGTGTTAGTAAGGCATCCTGCCAGTCTATTCGCTTTGTTTATCCTTGTTCCTTTTTTTTAAGCGCTCCTAGTGATTATTTCTTAATCTTGTTACAAGATTCGTTTTTCTCCAACACAGTTTTTATAACTCCATATTTAAAAATAATAAACAGCCATAACAATTTTAACCATTAAACCACCTTGAATAATATATATTTCGCAGTCGCCAGCAGCAACTGTTGAAAAAGTAGCAACATAAACCTTATCTGGATTTTCACAGCCCCAACAATTGCTTTCTTTTATGTTTTCACTAGAAAATAAGATTACGCTTGGGTCAGGGACTGAAAACGGGCCGTGCACTATTCGTCATGTTGTCAGCTGACATTATCGTGATTAACGAGATGACTATGCTCACAAAAGTTAATTGCTATACATAATTAAGGATTTCAATTAAAATATTTCCAGTAATATATTTTCATTGAGATCATAAATATAAATGGGGCCGTAAAATTTCGCCACAAAAGGGATGAAATGGTAATTGCTTCAGAGCATTAAGTAGCAATTATGTTTAGTATTAGGAATTTATTTTCAATGGTAAAAAATGGAACACAATAAAATTTTGATGATAATGATGTAGTATGGTAACTTATTTTTGTTTAAAAGAAAGGTTCGAAAAAAAAACGTCTTATAATGAAAATAGTACATACATATTTTAGAAAAAAAAAGATGAGTTAAAGTAACATATTAAGAAATTCTGTATACTACATCCAATTAAGATTTAACAGCAAAGGAAAAAATACTGAAAAAGATTTTTTTGGAGAACTTTTAAATAAAATAATCTTCTTCTTTTTCCTCTGTTTTTCCTTTTCCAGGGGTCGGTGTCCCTTATTATCCTTCACCATTCTTTCTGTCCGTCGTGTTTTATCCTCTATCACTTCTAGTCTTGCCCAGCATCCACCGTAATATTTTCATTTCTGCTACCTCCATCTTCTTTTCCTAAACCTTATTACGCCAGTCTATGAGAGGAAAATCAGGTTATTACCTCCGAATGCTATCCTACTTCATGGGTTTTAATGAAATTTTGGGTAATAGCCTGTACATACCTCTCAATTCAAAGTCTACCCTATGCCGATGTGCGATTTATTTTGGGGGTTCTGGGGGGTTTTCGGGGGTTGGGGGTTTTGGACACCTTTTTGGTCAAAAGAACCACGAAAATGTCTAGACAACCCAATTCTAAGCAAAACCTTGTCTATAATTATTTTTTGAAAACTCAATACTTTTTGAGTTACTCGTGGTTGAAAATTTGCCATTTTAATTGAAACTATAACCTTTTCAGATGTTTTTTTGCAAATACTTTAAAAATTATGTATCTAACGAAAAAAAAATTATATAAAACACCTTTGTAGCTTATCAAATATCAAAGAGATTCATTTCTTCATAAATCTTCTAGTTTTAATACAAAAAGGAGGTAATATTATAAAAATATTTCGGAATTTTAACTATTCCATCTTTTTATATTTTAGAAACTGTTTGCTTAATTCATAAACATCTACATGTCTTTCCACCAAGACCTAATCATGACTACTTCACGAGAAATTCTACCTTTGACGTCTATTTGCCGACCCCGGCCTCTGAATTAGTAAATAAATCTATATTATATTCCGCAAAAAACTTTACAACCATCTCCCTCTACAACTTAAATCTGCAGCATCTTTCCCCAAATTCCGCAAACTGACAAAAGCCTACCTATCTGAAATACCATATTATTCAGTAGAAGATTTTCTTAATCAATAACTAAGAAATTACAGTTCTCTTTGCACAAGTATTATTTTTATTATTTTTTTTTATCTATATTTGGGTGTCATATGCGCAGCTTAACTTTTAAACTTATTAATTACTAGGTAGACTATGCAATTTGAAATTTATTTAAATTTTGCAATTGACTATTTCTGTTTAACTTCATCCAGATTTAGCCATACGGCTCACACTCCCTCTAAGGGAAAAATTGACTCATCCCAGATACCTACGGTATCAAAAGGATTGAGCTCTGGTGGGACTCTTTCCGTGTTATCGAGCCCTAGGTGACTTGGTATGCAGGTGTATCTCCCAAAAATTTTCGTACACTTCTGGCCGTCGCGAGTAGTACCGCTTTCTGCATGGTCTTATAAAGATTTTCATTCAGACCCAGCTTTTTGATGCTTTCGAGGAGGGTCTTCGGAATGACTCCAGTAGTAGACATAATAATCGGTATCGTCTGGGTACTTTGCATTCTCCATTGCCTTCGTATTTGAATTTCCAGATCTCTGTACTTGGCGATCTTTTCAGTAAATTTACTACGTAGATTATTGTTGTTGGGTATCGCCACACCAATTAGTGTTGTTGGTCTTGTTAATTTATTAACTAGTACGAGATCTGGTCTATTATGTGCCACTGTTTGGTCTGTGAGCACAGTGCGGTCCCAGTATAGCTTGTAGTTGCCATCCTCAAGGATACTCTCAGGGACGTATTGATAATACGGGAGATGGTCCGTTTGGAGAAGTCCCAGCTTGATAGCTATCTCTTGATGAAGGACTTTTTCCACTGCGTCATGCCGTTCCTTGTATTCAGTTGCAGCAAATGCCTGGCAGCCCCCTGTAAGATGTTGGATGGTTTCTTGGGCTTGACATCCATATCGGCATCTCTCGTTTTGAACCTGAGGGTCTTTAATGATATATTTCAGGTAATTTCTGGTTGGTATAACCTGATCCTGAATGGCCAGTAATGAACCCTCCGTTTCAGGGAACATCTTTCCTGATGTCAACCAATAGTAAGACGCTGTATTGTCGACATATTCTTGGCTGACCTCATTGGGATGTCGCCCGTGCAGAGATTTACCCATCCAGGTGCGCATTTTTTCGTCTTTAGTGAGGTGGTTTATGGGCATTTCTGGTTCCCTCAGTTTGATCGGTGTTGTGTCATCTACTGCGCAAATAGCGCGATGTAGAGTAGATGTCTCAGCTTGCAACTGAAAATAATTTCTTAAATTAACAATTTGTTTATCTAATTGCTCACCTATATCCATAAGTCCTCTTCCTCCTAGATTCCGTGGTAATGTTTTTCTTTCTACTGCACTTTTAGGATGGTGTTTTTGTGCCTTTGTGAGGTGTGTTCTTACTTTCCGCTGAAGATTCTCTATGTCCGTTTTTGTCCACTTAACAATGCCAAACGAATAGCTAAGCGCGGAACATGCGTAGGTGTTTAGTGCCTTAAAAAAATTTCTACTGTTAAGGTGTGAACGAAGCAGCTGTTTTACCCTTCGTATAAACTCAGTAGTTATCTCAGTTTTCATTTGCTTATGGTCAATTTTCCGCGCCTGCTTTACTCCAAGTTATTTGTACATATCGTTTTCGCCCATGGCCTCGATGTTCTGGCCATTTTGCATATCAAATCCTCCGGGCTGTACTTTTCCTTTGAATATATTTAAAACACGGCACTTGTCTAGTCCGAAGTGCATACTAATGTCATTTGAAAAGGATTCTACAGTTCTTAGCATCTCATCTAGTTGGTTTCGAGTGGAAGCCATTAATTTCAAATCATCCATATACAACAGATGATTAAGCTTCGCCACCACATTGTTGTTATTTTTGATGCTAAAACCTGCGTCAGTGGAGTTCAATAGCTTAGACAGTGGGTTCATAGCTAGACAGAACCACAGTGGACTTAACGAATCTCCTTGGAAAAAGCCCCGGCTGATTGCGATATTTTCAGTTTCGATGTTATTTTCACCAGGTATTTGAAGGTGAAATCTAGTCTTCCACTCTGTCATTATATGCTGTAAAAAGGTCACTATATTATCATCCACTTTATATATTCTCAATATATCTATAAGCCATTCATGCGGCACTGAATCAAAGGCCTTCTTTTAATCAATGAAGGCAGTAAATAGGTTCCTCTTTTTGGAATATGCTTGATTAGAAATGACTGAGTCGATGATAAGTTGTTCTTTGCAACCCATGGAACCTTTTGCGCATCCTTTCTGTTGAGGCGAGACAATGTCTGAAATAATGTTGAATAGCAATAACCTTTATGTAAGTAACTACTGAGGTCGACGAGACCAAGCATGGTTGGATAGAAGTAGGCCAGTTAACAAAATATAACCAAATAAATAGGACAAATAAATAGAAATAACACTATAGTAAAAGGTATTGTAGAAGGAAAACGATGCATTTAAATTCTGGTGGATGAGGCGTTAAATATACTCCCCATTTTTCCTTAAAATATATTAGTCATCAATTTTTTATTTCACCATATTATCTCGCTTAGTTTGAATATAATCCACATTTAAGTGTTCATTTTAAATTCTTTTTAAACACTACAAAAGGTATCGGTAGCATTATACCCCTAAAATGGACTATTTCCCTGTTATTTTAAGTTGAACAAAAAGATTGGAGCATGCACAAAAAAAAATCTCTTTTCAACTACCTTATCTCTTTTTGTATTAAAACTAGAAGTTCTAGGAAGAAACTAATCTCTATGATTGTCCATAAGCTACAAAAATATGTTGGGGTTGATTTCGTGTAATCGAATTAACTATCTTTCCGTAAAGTCGTCCCAGGAACGCAACTCATAAATATTGGCAATATCATTTTAAAGTGTTCTACTTTAAAATGTATAATATATGTCTAAATTGCCGATATAAATGAGTCAGATTAAATAAATTATTAGAAGAATTTTTACTAAGCAACCTTTTTTTTTTATTTATTAATATTTTGTATTTTGACAACGGAATCCGATTTGGACGTCGAAACGTTAATCAAATCATTTTTTTTAGTAAAATTTTAGCTTATTTCCCATTTAGAATGGTTGATTAGAAAAATGCCACATGGAAGTAGCTTCAGAACAACCTTATCAGTAAGCCAATTGGGATTTTTAACTGGAATCTGATGCCTTGACCAATAAAATTTTTAAAATTATTTTTTTAAATGTCATTTTTTACATTAGAAAAAGTAGTGTATATAAAGAAATACATATTTTGTGCCATAATGACTAAAAAAACAATTGAAAGATATACTTATATTACTACAATCGGGGCGTATTTTGTGCACCACCGGAAACAACAAATAATACATTGGTAATTACGAATTTCTCAGTGCGCCGATTCTAAAGAAATTAAAACCAATAATTGTAAAGCACATTCCAGTTATACGTTAGATAGATAAGTAAGGTCAAAGATTCAATTTTTTATAGTATATTATTCAACGAGCATGTAATGATGGGTATTACTCACGATGATGAAGTTTGCGACAGGAGCCGTAGGCGAGTGTCGTAATTCATGAGAGTGAGTAGTAACCATTACATTCGAGTAGAATACTGTACTTTTTCTACGACTTTTTTTATTTTAATTAGTAAAAAATATAATTATCAACTACCCGAGCTTCAAATTATAATAATTTACAAAAATACCTAAATGCTATTTACGCCTAGTACGTGGCTGAATAATTGGTTGCCTACTTTTACCAAAAATTCTTATGTACCTATTTTAAAAATACAACAGAAAATAGTCAATCCAAGTTCTATTTTTTTCCGAAAAATTATATGCATAAATTTGTACCTACTGCCAATGAATCTGATAAATAAGAAATTTCTATTATCGGCGGACGTATTTCATTCATAAAGTTTTATGTATATTTACATTTAACTATATATAATATAGGTAATAATATAACTATATATAATATTTTATAACGTATTTAACACAATACAACTTAAAGAAGGAACACAATAGATATTAGTTATTAATTTTAATTAATACAAACAAAATACGCTAATGTCACTGTCACTAAAATAAATGGTAAACGTCAAAATTTTTAGTAAACAAGATAAACGTAAAAATATACTGACATTGTTACATTTAAAATTCCTTTAAAATTTTTTCGAAGTTAACTATTGATATAAATTACAATAATTATTGTATTAAATAAGAGTATATTATTCAACGAGCATGTAATGATGGCTATTACTCACGATAATGAAGTAATTCATCAGAGTGAGTAATAGCCATTACATGCGAGTAGAATACTATACTTTTTCTATGACTTTTTTTTAGTTGGATTAGTAAAAAAATATAATTATCAACTACTAACATTATTTTTTAAAATCAAATGATTTTATTTTTCATAGGAAACATATTTTATATAACTATGGCAACACTGTTAGAATTACCTTTCTGGAGCTTACGAAACAGTAGTTGTCATTAATGTCATGCATGGTATATAATGGTGGTGGTTTTTAAAAATATGACATATTTTAAGGCAATTACATATTTGGTCCCCCTAAAAATCTATTGTATAATCAACAGTAAGACACATAATTCATTAATATAAATTTCATGTCCGTAAACCCTTTTACGGAATTAGTACCTACGCATTGTTTGTTTACCTTTTAATAACGTCAATCTTAAAATGTCAAATGTTGAAATTTAGAAGTAAAAAATGTACTGACTAAAAATATATATGTACTGACGCATTGTTACAGTTTAAAATCCTTTAAACATTTTTCGAAGTTAATTGATGATATTTATAAATTACAATGATTATTTTATTAAATAAACAAGTTTAAGTAATTTTATTTGTTAATAATAAGTACATTAAAAGTGCCATACACCACTTGAATCTAACTTCAACCCGTGAGTAATGACCCCTGTGTAACTTCAGCCCGTGAGTAATGAAATATTACTCACGGGTAAAGTAATGGGTGTCATTATCTATTCAAAAATAGGGAATCATGAGCACATTATTAAACGGTCGTAGAAAAACAACTTTAAGTAATTTTATTTGCAGTTTATATACGATTAATTTTAAAAGTGGCATGCGTCAATTGAATATATCTTCAGCCTGTGAGTAATGACCCGTGAGTAACTTCGGCCCTTGAGTAATGAATAATTATTACTCACGGGTAAAGTAATGGGTGCTATTATCTATTAAAAAGTATAGCGACTAATGAGTATGTTATTAAACGGTCGTAGAAATAGTATATTACTTTATGAGGCGGAGAAGCATGACTTTTCTTGACGCGCCCGATATTACGCGCCGAACGAAGTGAGGCGCGTAATAGAGGGCAAGTCAAGAAAAGTCGCTTCTTTGCCGAATAAAGTATACTATTTTTTCTTCAAACGTAGCAAAATCTAGAATGCCTCAAACGACATGGGGGCTGGAAATCAAGCACGGTTGCCGAAGGATATATAGAGGATTCAATCAGAAATAAGAACAATAATGCTCAAAAAATTTTAAACCCTCATGATTCGCCAACATCGGGAATGATTGCTGAAAGTTGTGCTCGACCATCAGTATCATCAACAATTACCAATGCGTATCAAGAGTCGGGAACATTTTTGCACGGTTTCAATTTTGAAAATGCCTCATTTTCATGGAAAAAAATCCCGAAACAGGTCAATTTTTATTTTTAAATTACGACTTTTTGGCATATATATCATACTAGTGACGTCACCCATTTGGGCGTGATGACGTCATCGATGATTTTTTTAAATGAGAATCGGGGTCGTGTTATAGCTCATTTGAAAGGTAATTCAATTCTATATTCAGTAGTACAGTAAAACCTCTCAATAACGGCCACTAAAAATGAACTGTTGGCCGATATAGAAAGATGGCCGCTATTGCCAGTTTATGTAGTCTACATATAATTGGTTTGGGAAATTTTTAAACCGGCCGTCAGGACAGGTGGCCGATATTGGCAGGTGGCCGTTAACACAAGTTTTACTGTATAAACATTAACATAATTATTTGTACAGGATGTCGAAAAAAAAATTTTTTGAATTAAATTTTTTGACATAAAAACAAGAATTGCTTTTCGCTTAAATTAAATGCTCAAATTGTCAAGAGTCAGGTGGGTGGCTGCTTTAATATTGAATTTGCAAAAAACAATATTTTTTATTTGTCAAATAAACATTTTTTCCTGTTTTCTGATAGCAGTAAAATATATTTTGAATTAAATAAATTACACAGATTCTTTTTTATGTCAATAAATTTAATTCAAAAAAAATTTTTTGGACACCCTGTATAAATAATTATGTTATTGTTTATATTACTAAATAGAGAATTAAATTTCCTTTCAAATGAGCTGTGACACGACCACTATTCTCATTTAAAAAAATCATCGATGACGTCATCACGCCTAAATGGGTGACGTCTCTAGTATGATATATATGCCAAAAAGTCGTAATTTACCAACAAAAATCGACCTATTTCGGGATTTTTTTCCAAAATTGTCCATTCTCGGGAAAATGAATTTATTCCAACCTTTACATGCTCACTGTATGTTTAGTATATGTGGTCCAAATTATATGCTTGTATCGTTAAATGTGCAATTGTTTCACATATCGGCCTCACTAATCTATTGACAACTAGAATAAATTTTATAAATGTCACCGACGAAATGTAATCACCGATGTACGTTTTTTTCTGTCACATGCAATTTAACGCGTTAGAAAGAAATCGAAAAACTGTGACGCACTGAAAGATCCTCATGAGAAAAAGCATATTGATATAAATTACAATAATTATTGTATTAAATAAACAATTTTAAGTAATTTTATTTGCAGTTATATACGAATAATATTAAAAGTGGCATGCGTCAATTGAATCTATCTTCAACCCGTGAGTAATGACCCGTGAGTAACTTCGGCCCTTGAGTAATGAATAATTATTAACCTAAAAGGGAGGTTCCCTAGGTTGGCTGTATACCATATAGTTAAAAAACTCTAACAAGAAGTAAAACCACTTCTATGTAAATTGGTATATTTGTTAAAACTTAAAAATCCCAATGGATTGAATAAAAATGTCCAATTCAGAACGTTTTCAGACCTATCGGTCCATCATCAGTGAATCTACAATAAAATAAGTAATCCCACTATTAGAATTGAAAGATGGTTGAAATTTTTAAAAGCTAAAAATGTGGTTAGATTACTTACGTGCATACTTGCTAAATAGCCCCAGAACCAAACAATGGTTGAATTTAAAATTCAATTTACATTATTTAAAAATAATATTAAACAGGCTAAACGCCGATGTTACAGGATATTGCCTATGGGAACATGGTGAAACCCTACCAAAACCTCAATCAACCATCTCAGGCCAACTTTGACTATAAAGTGACACTAATGTCTAAGGAACTGTTTGAAGTGACATTGACAGTAGAGAAAAAGGTAGTCGATTTTCAATGTTAATTAACCAAAAGGTCATGACCCACAACAAATGATAAAGATTTTAATATCTGAAAATGTCTAACATTTTAAATCTATTGGTTATTGAAAAGAAATTGTGATATACAAAATTAATTTAGAATATAAGATTATTTATATTGACTGTATACCATAACATTAGATTGATCAAATTGATAGAAAGAAAGTAAGATGCTGTCAATAAAGATAAAAAGATAAAAATAGATGAAGGTGAGAAAAGAGAAAAATCAGTATTAGTTGGAAAGTTATTGTACAAAATGAATAAATTGGTAGGCAATTTAATCTAGTCTATATTGTATTGGTGGTTGTATATGTAAAAGGAAAATATTGTTATTTAAAAATGCAAATTTTTGTAAATAATGGATTTGAGTTAGGATACAGTCAAATAATTAAAAGTGTGTAATATGTGAATGAAAAAGAATTGTAATTATTATGAGATGGTTTATTTTCTAATTTTATTTCAAAAGTTTTGAGAGAATTCTTGTGACAAAGTGTTGGTATGGGAAATTAGAGATAAAGTAATGTATGATTATAGCTGTTAAGTCCAGTTGATACAAGAATGAAATTAAAATGAAAATAATATTGAAAGTGTACTGAATAAAATAAAACCAAAGTAAGAAAAAGAATATTGATATAATTTAATTGTAATGATAATGGATCTGAATGTGAGAACTGAAATCAAGTGAATGGATGTTAGTTGGAGAGGTAAAAGTTTTCTTGGAAAAAGTCAAAGACAAAAAGCAGAGGGCTGTGGTGTAAGGTATAAAGACAAGAATTTTAAGGGAAAGAGAGGGATAAAGAAAAGATGAGGTGTGGAATTAAACTGAACGAAGTAATGAAATGAAAAAGAAGTAAAAAGATGGTAGGGTGAATTAATGAGGTGATGGTTAATAGGGTTCAATAGTTAATAATGTTATTCGGGTAAAGGAGTTTGGAAACAGTGAAGGAAAGAGGAAATTTTGAAAAAGGAGAGAGAGTAAGTTGAAAGAGAAAGAATAGGATAAAAAGAGGAAGTTGAAAAAATAGGAATTATGAGAATAATTGGCGGTGAATGGGGACAAAGTTGCGGTTAAGGGATGTTTGTCTATTGACACAGTTGGGACTCTTCTTCATGTCCTTGCCAATCTCCAAATCTTCGTATAAGTCTAAACGGAGTGTATTGTTTTGTTGAATATTGTGTATCAACTGGACACCTTCAGGAATCTTAAGTTCATGTTTATTGACTTTTAAATGGTGTGAAAAGGCAGAAGTGGTATCTCTCTTGCTGTGTTCAGCAGATCGGGTAGAAAGGGATCTGTAAGTTCTGCCGATGTAGGTGGCATCACAATCTGAACAAGAGAGTCTGTATACCCCACTCCGGTTCATATAATGGATAGGATCTTTGGTATTAGTTAAACTTTTGCTGAGAGTGTTATTAACTTTGAAAGATATTTTTATGTTGTCACAAGAATTTGAAATGATATGTTTGACTCTTTCAGATAATTTGGAGTTATTGAATGGTAAGGAGGCATAGATGGGAGTAGTTGTGGATGATGTAGAGAAAGCGGATTGTTGTAGTAATTTGTACAAATTGTAGTGTATGTTTGTAATTGTAGTGATTTGTACAAATTACTACAACAATCCGCTTTCTCTACATCATCCACAACTACTCCCATCTATGCCTCCTTACCATTCAATAACTCCAAATTATCTGAAAGAGTCAAACATATCATTTCAAATTCTTGTGACAACATAAAAATATCTTTCAAAGTTAATAACACTCTCAGCAAAAGTTTAACTAATACCAAAGATCCTATCCATTATATGAACCGGAGTGGGGTATACAGACTCTCTTGTTCAGATTGTGATGCCACCTACATCGGCAGAACTTACAGATCCCTTTCTACCCGATCTGCTGAACACAGCAAGAGAGATACCACTTCTGCCTTTTCACACCATTTAAAAGTCAATAAACATGAACTTAAGATTCCTGAAGGTGTCCAGTTGATACACAATATTCAACAAAACAATACACTCCGTTTAGACTTATACGAAGATTTGGAGATTGGCAAGGACATGAAGAAGAGTCCCAACTGTGTCAATAGACAAACATCCCTTAACCGCAACTTTGTCCCCATTCACCGCCAATTATTCTCATAATTCCTATTTTTTCAACTTCCTCTTTTTATCCTATTCTTTCTCTTTCAACTTACTCTCTCTCCTTTTTCAAAAATTTCCTCTTTCCTTCACTGTTTCCAAACTCCTTTACCCGAATAACATTATTAACTATTGAACCCTATTAACCATCACCTCATTAATTCACCCTACCATCTTTTTACTTCTTTTTCATTTCATTACTTCGTTCAGTTTAATTCCACACCTCATCTTTTCTTTATCCCTCTCTTTCCCTTAAAATTCTTGTCTTTATACCTTACACCACAGCCCTCTGCTTTTTGTCTTTGACTTTTTCCAAGAAAACTTTTACCTCTCCAACTAACATCCATTCACTTGATTTCAGTTCTCACATTCAGATCCATTATCATTACAATTAAATTATATCAATATTCTTTTTCTTACTTTGGTTTTATTTTATTCAGTACACTTTCAATATTATTTTCATTTTAATTTCATTCTTGTATCAACTGGACTTAACAGCTATAATCATACATTACTTTATCTCTAATTTCCCATACCAACACTTTGTCACAAGAATTCTCTCAAAACTTTTGAAATAAAATTAAAAAATAAACCATCTCATAATAATTACAATTCTTTTTCATTCACATATTACACACTTTTAATTATTTGACTGTATCCTAACTCAAATCCATTATTTACAAAAATTTGCATTTTTAAATAACAATATTTTCCTTTTACATATACAACCACCAATACAATATAGACTAGATTAAATTGCCTACCAATTTATTCATTTTGTACAATAACTTTCCAACTAATACTGATTTTTCTCTTTTCTCACCTTCATCTATTTTTATCTTTTTATCTTTATTGACAGCATCTTACTTTCTTTCTATCAATTTGATCAATCTAATGTTATGGTATACAGTCAATATAAATAATCTTATATTCTAAATTAATTTTGTATATCACAATTTCTTTTCAATAACCAATAGATTTAAAATGTTAGACATTTTCAGATATTAAAATCTTTATCATTTGTTGTGGGTCATGACCTTTTGGTTAATTAACATTGAAAATCGACTACCTTTTTCTCTACTGTCAATGTCACTTCAAACAGTTCCTTAGACATTAGTGTCACTTTATAGTCAAAGTTGGCCTGAGATGGTTGATTGAGGTTTTGGTAGGGTTTCACCATGTTCCCATAGGCAATATCCTGTAACATCGGCGTTTAGCCTGTTTAATATTATTTTTAAATAATGTAAATTGAATTTTAAATTCAACCATTGTTTGGTTCTGGGGCTATTTAGCAAGTATGCACGTAAGTAATCTAACCACATTTTTAGCTTTTAAAAATTTCAACCATCTTTCAATTCTAATAGTGGGATTACTTATTTTATTGTAGATTCACTGATGATGGACCGATAGGTCTGAAAACGTTCTGAATTGGACATTTTTATTCAATCCATTGGGATTTTTAAGTTTTAACAAATATACCAATTTACATAGAAGTGGTTTTACTTCTTGTTAGAGTTTTTTTGAATAATTATTACTCACGGGTAAAGTAATGGGTGCTATTATCTATTAAAAAATATAGCGAATAATATGCACGTTATTAAACGGTCGTAGAAAAATACGTTTACAGTAGAATTAGTATTATATCTGGCCTAGAAAATACGCCAGCGCGTGTAGTATATTATTCAACAAGCATGTAATGATGGCTATTACTCACGATGATG